>NW_012149019.1:2354617-2420409 GCF_000956105.1 Propithecus coquereli
CCCACCGAGCGCCGCCCCGCCCCGCTCGCTCGAGCTCCCGCCCCGCCGCCGCGCGCGTTCGGGGAAGGGGTCGGCGGCTCCCGGGCACGGGCGGGCGCTCGCAGCCGCCGCGGAGGGCTTCTTCCCGGGGTCCTCTACCCCGGGACAGACTGCGCCCCTCTCTGGGCGGGGTGGGGACCCGGAGGCCCGGCTCCGGGGCGGGGAGGAGCTGGGGGAGGGGAACCACCTGGCGGCCTGGAGGTAGTGCGAGGGCGAGGTGCGCGGACCGGTGGGGGAGGATGAGGAGTGTCCGGTGCCTCTCTCTGAGCTTTATTTGTGCAACACATGTCTAGTGCGTGGGGCTCAACGTGCGGTTCTTGACCAGCAGCGTCAGCAGCACCTGGGAACTTGTTAGAAATGCAGATTTGGGGGCCCCACCGGTCCTACGGGATCGGAAACAGTGGGGGCTGGAGCGCGGCATGGCAGTGCTAACAAGAACTCCACTCCGGTTGAACGCGCGCTCAAGTTTGCCTCCTGTTCCACTGGGCGCTACCGTGGCACAACCTGCGACTCCAGGGCGGGCTTGCGGGCAGGAGCGCCCGCCGAGGCCGTCCGCGCTGGGGCCCAGAGCAAGTCAGCCCGAAGTCCCTGATCTGCCCGAGATTCACCTCCGCTGTCTTCCTAAGTCACCCCAAAGCAAGAAAGGCGAGATCCTGGTTGGTGTGAAAGTCTGACCTGTAAAAACGGCAATTTCATAGGGTTCCAACGACTAGAATAAAAGGCCAATGAGACATAAGACCCAGCGCGCCTGCAGACTTATCAGCCTTGGGGCGTGCTCCCCTTGGATAGGTATCCCAAGGCCGGCCTGAGCCCATCCCCTCTGATCCCCACTTTTCTCTCTAACAAAACAGGGAGGGAGAGCAGTCCAGATAGAAAGTGTAAGTCCTTGCCATGGCTCAGAGGCCGGAGGTGCTCCAGGCCTGGCTCCCAGGCAGAACTTTCCCACCTCTCTGCCTGGCCTTGAAGCTCACAGCGCTGCAGCCCAGCGTCCCACCTCCTCCAGTGAGCAGAGCACTGCTCACCTCCGGGTGCTCACCTCCTGCTGTGTCTCACGCTGTGGTCTCTGCTCAGACACCAGCTCCCGCGGCCTGACCACTCTGTATAAAAGGAGCCCTCACTCCAGCCCCTGCCTGCTCCCCTGGGCTTGCCTTATTTCTTCTGACAATTTATCTCTGTGTGTCTGTATAAATACATATGTATATTTGCCATTCATCTGCATTTAAATGTAAGTATTCGTATTATATTTGTAAAGACATGTTTACGTGGACAATGTTTCTATGTATAACTAAACAGTGTGTTGTTTATGTGCATATATACATTTTATTGGTATTTGTGTAAATATGTAAGTAAAGACGAATGTACACGTTAGATGTAGATGGAATAGAAAGACATAAATACATACCATATTCAATACACATTTTGTTCATGTGTTTGTCATTGGTCTCCCCACTGGATGTGCTCTTAGCGTTGGTTGGAATTTGCTTGATTCTTTGCTCCCAGCATCTAGGACAGCACCTGGGAGGGTGCAGTCAGTGCACTGAATGAATGAATCTCTACAACTCTCTCCACCCTGGGTGTGGGTGAGAGTCCCTCCCGGGATCTTCTGAGCCTTTGCTTACTCTGAACATTGCTGTGGGAAGGGCAGCCTGGGAGGGGCCAGGGCTGAGAACTAGACCAGGCAGAGTGGGCTGGACCCAGCTGAGGCCCCCAGGAAGAAGTCCAGCTCACAGGTGACAAGTAAGCCAAAGGCCTGGCAAAGGCAGCAGGGGGAGGTCTTGTGGGGACATGGGCAAAAGAAGCACAGAATGCCCCCTGTCTCCAATGGTGAGCAGAAACACCATCGGGAAGGCAGAGGCAGGTGAAGAGTTTCTCAGATGGATAGTCAATGTCTCAGGAAAATGACAAGAAAGGGGTGATGTTCCATCTCTAGGCTGGGTTTCAACTTGCTGTCATAGGAGGAAGGCCCATGTGGCCTCAGGCCTGGACAACCTCAGATTCTAGGAGGGCCATGAAACATCTCAGACTCAGAAACCCAACAGGGACCAGTTTCTAGAAATGAAATGGAGGGTTAAGACTGAGAAGAATTGTCACAATGAGTGGGTATGGGTCAGACTTGCCTCCAGAAGGAAGGGCTGAGCCCTGGTGGCCTGAGGCCTAGAATCCAAATGGGCTAGGCCTGGCAACAACTTGAGTCAGCTGTGGGGGAGGGGCACAGCGTGGGTGGCAGATGGGGTGGGGGACCTAGCTTCTCTGTATATTGCAACCCAAACTTCCCTGACTGATAGGGGTCCCAAGAGACCCACCTGTGTAGAGGTATTTTCCAAAATTGTGTAGTTAACAAATATTTTGGTGCATCTACTGTATACCAGCCATTTCGTGCAGTGTGGAGACAGCCACCTAATAGGTGGGGCTAGACAAGGAAATCAGAAACAGCAGGGAGGGGTTTAGCTCTTCCAGACAGCCTGAGAAATACGAATAGGTAATGGGCTGAAAAACAAAGGGCTGAGGGGAGCCATCTAGAGTATTGGTCACCAGGATTGACCTGACTTTTGTGGTCACTGAGCAGGATGTCCCTTGTGTGTTTACTGACTTTTAGTAGAGTAAATGGCACAAGCACACGTAAGGGCATTAATTCAAGGGGAAAAATGTTCTTTACTGACTCTTCCCTACACACACTTTTAAGTGTCCTGGATGAAGCCAGTACATTTTCAGATATTAACCATCACTAAATGATCTATCTTATGGTGTTGAAAACACTCAGGGATGTGCTGATAAGTATTTAGAAATATCTCTTTAAAAGAAGCTGGGGAGGGGGGACGTGGGAGCTGTGTCTCACGCCTGTAATCCTAACACATTGCAAGACCAAGGCAGAAGGATCGCTTAAGTCCAGGAGTTTGAGACCAGCCTGAGCAAGAGTGAGACCCTATCTCTACGAAGAAATAGACAAATTAGCTGGGCGTGGTGGTGAGCTCCTATAGTTCCAGCTACTTGGAAGGCTGAGGCAGGAGGATCACTTGAGACCAGGAGTTTGAGGTTGCTGTGAGCTATGATGACACCACTGCACTCTAGCCCTGGTGATAGAGCTAGACTCAAAGAAAGAAAGAAAGAAAGAAAGAAAGAAAGGCCTCAATTTGTAGTGTCTGCTAATTTTCATAGTGTAAATACTGCACCTTTGTGAATTTCAAGCTGGCGTTGTGAAGTCACCGAACAGGTAGTTACAAAGGATGCACCTGGCTGCAGTTCTCATTCTCCAGGACTCACCTTCTTACAGGTTGCATGAAAGTAGCACCTTTGCCCCATTCAGCCATGGAGCATGGCTGAGTACTGCTCTGGCTCCAGGGCACCATGCCTGTGTCCTTGTACCTGCTTTAACTGCTGTCCCTGGCTATAGAGCTGGGCTGCAATCATCAGCTCTTGACCCAAGGAGAAGGAGCTGTCACTCGTGCTGAGGACCAGAGTGTGAGGCCACTTGAGGGACATTCTCTCCTTTCTCTAACCTCATCCCCCACCTTTGCTCCTACCTCTCCTCCCAGGCCTCACCTTTCCTCTTGGCAGTCCCACCTGCGTCTCCATAGCTCCTGTGAGAGCACACTCAGCCCTCCATGCAGTGGGGCAGGGTACCTGCAATGGCCTCAGAGTCACTCCAGCTGCCCTTTTTGGACAGAAACTGAAAGTAAATATGCATATCAATGTCACAGGTGGAAGCAGCTAGCTTAGAGCAGTGCTTCTTAAACTCCGTATGCGCCAGATACTACTTGGGATCTTATTAAAATGCAGTAAGAAAATAAACTACCTAGGAATATATTTAACTAAGGAGGTAAAAGACCTCTACAGGGAGAACTATGAAACACTAAGGAAGGAAATAGCAGAGGACATAAACAGATGGAAAACCATACCATGCTCGTGGGTCGGCAGAATCAACATTGTTAAAATGTCTATACTACCCAAAGTGATCTACAGATTCAATGCAATTCCTATTAAAATACCAACATCATTTTTCACGGATACAGAAAGAATAATTTTACGCTTCGTATGGAACAAGAGAAGACCCCATATAGCAAAAGCAATCCTAAGCAATAAAAACAAAATGGGAGATATTAATCTACTGGATTTCAAACTATACTACAAAGCTATCGTAATGAAAAAAGCTTGGTACTGGCACAAGAACAGGGACATTGACCAGTGGAACAGAACTGAGAACGCAGATATAAAACCGTCCTCATATAGCCATCTAATCTTTGACAAAGCAGACAAAAACATACACTGGGGAAAAGAATCTTTATTCAATAAATGGTGCTGATAAAACTGGATAGCCACATGTAGAAGACTGAATCAGGATCCACACCTTTCACCTCTCACAAAAATCAACTCATGCTGGGTAACAGACTTAAACCTAAGATGTGAAATGATTAGAATTTTAGAAGAAAATGTTGTAAAAACCCTTATAGACATTGGCCTAGGCAAAGAATTTATGAAGAAGATCTCAAAGGCAATCACAGCAACAACAAAAATAAATAAATGGGACCTGATCAAATTAAAAAGCTTCTGCACAGCCAAAGAAACTGTCACGAGTACAAACAGACAACGTACAGAATGGGAGAAAATTTTTGCATGCTAAAAATCCAATAAAGGGCTGATAACCAGAATCTATTTAGAACTCAGGAAAATCAGCAAGAAAAAAATCAAACAACCCTATCAAAGAGTGGGCAAAGGACATGAACAGAAACTTTTCAAAAGAAGACAGAATAATGGCTAACAAACATATGAAAAAATGCTCAACATCTCTAATCATCAGGGAAATGCAAATCAAAACCACAATGAGATATCACTTATCTCCAGTGAGAATGGCCTTTATCAAAAAGTCCCAAAACAATAAATGTTGGTGTGGATGCAGAGAGATAGGAACACTCATACACTGCTGGTGGGACTGGAAACTAGTGCAACCTCTGTGGAAAGCAATATGGAGATACCTTAAAGAGATACAAGTAGAACTACCATTTGATCCAGCAATCCCATTACTGAGCATCTACCCAAAAGAACAAAAGACATTCTATAAAAAAGACATCTGCACTCGAATGTTTATAGCGGCACAATTCACAATTGCAAAGATGTGGAAACAACCCAAGTGTCCATTAATACATGAGTGGATTGATAAAATGTGGTATATGTATACCATGGAGTACTATTCAGCTTTAAGAAACAATGGTGATATAGCACCTCTTGTATTCTCCTGGATAGAGCTGGAATGCACTCTACTAAGTGAAATATCCCAAGAATGGAAAAATAAGCACCACAGGTACTCACCAGCAAATTGGTTTCACTGATCAACACCTAAGTGCACATATAAGAATAACATTTAATGGGTGTCGGGCAGGTGGGAGGGGGGAGGAGGGGATGGGTATAAGCATACATAACGAGTGCGATGCTCACCATCCAGGGGATGGACACACTTGAAGCTCTGACTTGGGCGGGGAGGGAAGGTAAGGGATACATACATAACCTAAATATCTGTACCCCCATAATATGCTGAAATAAAAAAAATGCAGTGAGTCTGGGGTACGATCTGAGAGGGTGAGTTTTTAACAAGCGTCCAAGTGTCCAGAGGCTGCTGTTGCAGGGACCACACGTGGAATAGCGAGGGTATAGGGTCAGACACACTGGCTTCTTAAGACCTGATCCTCCACTTACGGTTCTATTGCCAAGAGCACATTACCTCACTCTAGGCTTTAGTTTCCTTCTCTCTAAAATGAGGATAATTGAGGTGGATTCATGTTCTATAGGGCCTGGATCTTATACAATTGTAAGGACCTATTAAATGAATGAATAAATAAAGCAAACTGTATGATTAATACAAATTTAGTTACCAAAGTAGATCTTTATTTTGAACGAGTTATAGACTGAATTCATAGGTTGAAGCCCTAACCCCTAATGTGACTATATTTGGCGATAGAGATGCTAGGGAGATATTTACGGCTAAATGAGGTCATGGAGGGCCCTAATCTGACAGGGCTGATGTTGTCAAATAGAGAAGAGCTTTCTCTCTGTCCCCGAGTGCACAGAGGAAGCCTACATGAGGACATGGCAGGAAGGCAGCTGCACGCACCCGAGGGAGAGAGTCCTCACCAGACACCAACATCAATGGCACCTCGATGACGGGCTTACATCCTCCAGAACTGGGAGGAAATGACTTTCTGTTGTTTAAGTCACCTAGTCTGTGGCATTTTGTTATGTCAGCTCGAGCAGACTAACAAAGATTTAGAAAGTAAATCATTACAGGTTATTATTTTTCAAAGCTGACATACCAGGACAAGCGAGCAAGTGGCCCAACAACGACTGTGCCTCCCGGGGTGAGAGTATACCTACTCACCAGCCCCAGCCTGGGAATTAGGGGGGTAAGGTGCCTCAGCTGCTCGGCGTGCTGCCTGGCCCTCGCGGGCAATCAATCTACTTCAGCTCTTACTATTCAGACTTTATTTTACTTGCTTTTGGTGCACAGTTCCCTTCAGAACCATGGGCTAGAGTGCCGGCTCTTTGAGAAGTCCCCAAACCAGAAACAAAAGCCAAACACCCACAACTGTGCTCTGGCTGCTGTACATGTCCCCTGAGCTGGGGCACAGCCAGGGATTCTCGGGAGTGGGAGACACTTCAGCGCACAGGGTGCCTTTCCTCCTTGTGTCAGTGAAGGGACAGAAGCAGTCATGGTCCAAAGTCCACCTTCCCAAGCCAGTGAGCCGCAGTGCTCAGAGTAATGCCTCTGTTTTGGAAACCCTCTCCTGGGCACAGAGGCCCTGCGTTTCCTACAGCTCCTGAGGAAAATGTGAATTCTCCTGCCGAGGCCCCTGCTCGTGGAGCCCTGGCTGTAGGCAGGTGCCACAGGCGGGGACTTGAGTGAGCAGTCGCTGAAATTATGCCCCAGGAGACTCTTGAGAAAGGGCCTGGGGACCCACACATCCTGCCTTCCACTCCCTCCGTCACATTCTCACGTTTGCATTAAGGCGAGGATTGAATTGCTTTCTCTTTAGGATGGTAGGTTATTTCCTGCTCTATCCAGGACACATTTTATGTGGGGTCATTAACTAACAACAGTAATTCAAAGAAATATTTATGTCGAGTGCCTCATTTTTATCAAGATATAATTCACATAACATCACATTTACCTCTTTGGAGTGCACAGTTCGGTGGTTTTTAGTGTGTACACAGAGTTGTGCGACCATCACCACTATCGGATTTCAGAACATTTTCATCACCCCAGAAATAAAACCTGTATCGGTTAGCATTCACTCGGCATTCCTCTCTCCCCCCACGCCCTGGAAACGACTGATCTACTCCATGTGTCTCCGGATTCACCTATTCTGGACACTTCATGTAAATGGAATCACACCATATGTGGCCTTTTTGACTGGCTTCCTTTACTTAGAATAACGTTTTCAAGGTTCACGCGTATTGTATGTAGCATGTGTCAGTATTTCATCCCTTTTAATGGCCGAATCATACTGCATTGCCCGGGGAGATCACCTTCTGTTTATCCACTCATCATCAGCTGATGAACATTCAGGTGGTTCGCACTTTTTGGCTGTTATGAATAATACTGCAATGAACATTTATACACAAGTTTTTGTGTGCACATATGTTTTTGTTTGTTTTTCCAAAGTGGCTGTACCATTTTACCCCACTAGCAATGTATGAAGATTCCAGTTTCTCCACGTCAGTGACACCACTTTTTATTGTCTGTCTTTGATCATAGCCATCCTAATGGGTACGAGGTGGTATCTCATTGTGGTTTTGATTTGCATTTCCCTAATAACTAATGATATTAAGCATCTTTTCATGTGTTTATTGGCCATTAATAACCATTTTTCTTCTTTGGAGAAATATTATTTGAGTCCTTTACCAATTTTTAAAATTAGTTTATTTGTCTTTTGATTTTTGAGCTGTAAGAATTTATATATTGTGCATACGAGTCCCTTATTTGTATATGATATACATATTGCATTTGGTGGATCATCTTTTTATACTCTCAGTGTCCTTTGAAACATAAAAATTTTCACTTTTGATAAAGTTCAATTAGTCTATTTTTTCTTTTGTTGCTTGCATTTTTGGTGTCATATCTAAAATACCATTGCCCAAAGAAAGGTCTGTTATATAGAATATTATAGCGTATTAATCCTCTTTTTAAAAATTGTTGTCCCTATTTAACGAATGAAAAAAAGCAAGAGTTAGGGAACTTAATGAAGTCCTCCAAGGTTACACAGAGCAAGGGGTGGTGCCTGGGCCCCCTTATCCAAGGTTCTGTATTCTGTGCCATTGCGCAAACACATCACTTTAACGTGTGCCCGCCACTCAGCTCTCCTGTGAACGGTTCAATGCAGAGGCAGTCCCAGCACTTAGTGTTTGTCAGCAAGTGTGTGCTGCACTCACTGCCAAGTGGCAAACCAGGAGAATGTGTAGGTCTGGCTATCCTGCCACTTTGTCATGAAGCCTTTATTTAGCCACCAGCTGTCACAGTATCCTCCTGGTGCAAGCACACTGAGAGCTGTGCTTCCCATCATGCACTGGCAGGGGAGGCATCGCTTCATCCCTTTGCAGGAATGTGCAGTCCGTGGTCTTATGTAACACTGCACCTACACCCTCAACCCACGCACGGATTATGCAATTGCATATAGGATTCCTTGCAGTGCTTTCTGGAAATATGAGCTTCTTCAGAAAACTCATCTACGGAGTTTTGACGAAAGAGGATTTTCTGACCCGAGACAATGTTTGCCCTCTTTATGTATGATTTTGCCTTGGTGAACTTGCCTGGTTCTGAGCCAACTGAAGGTTAATGGCATATTACTCTACAAATAAGAGACTACATCCTTCGTGTTTGTTCAGTCTTACTCAATTCTGATGTCATTCTGAAATCCAAAGCTAGAGTCAGCGGCATACCATAGTCTTTTTCACGCTGTCCTGTATATCACAAACTCTGTTTTCTAACATGGTTCAAAAGTGGAGAGATTTGCTGATGGAATATAACTACAGTTCTAAATTTTTAATTTATGCTTTCGAATATGGTAGCTTTTTCTGCCAACCCATGGCCTCCTTCCCAGAGTGATAATCTGATCTTTTTAGTGATTCTAAGGGTGGTGTTTACCAAAGAGAAGAAAGAGGAGAAAATAGGTTCTGTATTCCCGCCTTCCTAAATATTTAATATTTAGGAGGGCTCCCAGCTGACCCCTATACTATGTTTACAGCATCAGTTGACCCAGGCGTGCCAGGTGGACGGACAAGGAAGGCGGCCAGGACCCGCACGTCATGAGGTGTGCGGAGCCTCCTGGAAGGAGCCGCTCCGGGGGGTTGAAGGTGGAGAGGCACAGAAGCTCGAGGACCAGCGGTCTCTCGGCAGCAGGGGTGGGGACTTGAAGTCTCACATAGCGTCGCGCAGACTGTGACCTGCTCCAGAGCAGCCTGTGAGCCACGTGGCCCTGGGGTACCGTTGCGCAGAGAGGCCTGACGGCACAGTGGCCAGCGTGGTGTCAGTCAGCGGCAACGGGGGCAGAGACTGAATCAGAGGGAACTAGAGATGCCTCGGGTGTGACGGGCACGGATCTGTGCAGCACAGAAAGAACGTCCTGGGGAGTCCCAGAGCCGTCACTGGCTTGGAGTTCCTTAAGGATGGTGGTGTAGAGGCAGAAACATTGCCATTAGCTACTAAAGTTGGACATTGTTTTCACCTCCAGGCTACTGTAGCCAAGGAAACCTCATTTCTGTAACAAATATATTCCCCAGGAATATTTCTGCGACCTTCGAGAATCTGCAGATTGATAATGGTGGAAATGCCAGTACAGGCTTCCAGTGCAGGCTTCCTCTAGAACAATATTTCAGGAGAGAAGCCTCTGCTACCGCGCACGCCTCCACAATGAAAGCCCACTGTCTGTTGAATTGGCAAATCTTGACACACAAATGACAGACATTAACACAACTTCTTTTTGCTCCCAAGAGCAGCTGCCTACTGTCTGAGTCAGAAACACCATGGCTGAGTGGAGATGGGGCTGCCCGGAGGTGACAGGGCTCTCCTCTGCCGAGGGCTTCCCCCATGTGCCTCTCACCTGTGCTCTGCGGAAGCACACCTTCCCCTTTGCTGAGGTCTTCTGGGCTATTTTTGAAATAAAAAAGCAGAACGAGATATCATATCAGTGAATGCCAGAGGGCTACTGTGTTCAATTTTCTAATCCCATTTTTCTTTTGTTTTACTCATTGAAACAAAATCAAGGATGGGGAGGGTCTCAGAGAGTACATGCCAACGTAAGCAGGAATGCTGGAACTGCACAGAAATAGCACCTTCCCACACTCCCAGATTAAAAATTCACCTGAGGGAACAGCTCTCTCAAATGCAGGCACCTCTGGAATGTTTATTTCTCTGTAGGTAGTGCTTTTGCTTTTGCAATTAATCACTTGAGCATCACATGCCTTTTGGCAGAAGTCAACTCTCTCCATCTTGAGGCCCCCACCCTGTTGAAGGACCCAAGAATCCCCCAGTACACAGGATGGGAGGTCAGACCTCGCCCAGCACCGGCCTCAGAGGGAGCTGGAGCCCATGACCGTTGCCACGATGGCTGCCTGAGGCAGGCTGACTGCACTGGCCACTGGGCTCTCTGGGGATGAGGATGTTTGTGTTTACACTTCCCAGGTTGCAGCTTTTTCACGTAACCTTCAGCACCTATTCCCAGGGCACATACCAGACCCCAGGACACCAGGGGAACAGGGGTAGGGGTGGGAGGGACAGGATGGATTCTCAGATTCTAGAGGAGAGGGGCCCAAGACCCCCTCTCATCCCATCCCCAGGCCCACTCCATCCAGGGCAAAGCAATGGATCGGAGCCACTCAGAGCACAGCCATTCTTGCTGTGGTCACCCCTCTGGGGCTAAAGCCACCTGCCTGTCCCCTATTTGTGCAACTCATGAAAGCACCGGAGTAGTTCTGGAAAGAATGAGGTGAATCCCATTGCTGGTGGCTCCATGCCTCTGCCAGAACCTTGCTGCAGCCATTCCCCTCTCTAAGGAAAAGGAAACAGCAAATCTGCTCACCGGTAGAGGGTGGGAGCAGGACTGAACCATTCTCACCTGAGGGTGGGGAGCAGGGCCGGCCGTGCTGGGCCTCTGGGTCATGGTCAAGACCCGTGCAGCTGCGGCATAAGGCGTGGGAAGGAAGCCAGGCTGCCGGGCTCCAGAGCCTGAGAAGGAGAGGAGGCGATAGTGAGAGTTCACTAACTTACTCTGTTTGTACTTTTGTTTCCAGTTAGTGATGAGCAGTAACACACTCTTTAAAAGGAGCCTTCCTGCCTCGTGTCCTCAGTTCCTCAACTTCCACCGGAGGTCATGGCCCGACTTACAGGAAGCCCACAGCAGCCATCCCTGAAATCCAGCAGGGGGAAGGGGAGACTGCATTCAAGGTACTGAAATATACAGCTTTTTCCTTTTTTCTATGATTTCTATCTCAACTTGTCATCGTGTTTTTTACTTGCTACTTACTGTCATTCTTTGCAAAGAAAAATTGTAATTTTAAATCATTACCATGAATTTTACCATTGATATTTTTATTGTGCAATTCCAGTTTTAAAAGCAAATAGAAAAGAATTTAACTCATGTGTGGAATCAAAGAATGACACAGTTTGCATTTGGTAGCTCATACGTGTTCGTTCATACCAGAACAGTGGGAACTCACAAAACTAACCCAGCTGATTCTATTTCACTTATTGACATGCACACATTCTACCAATGCAGGAAGAGGGCAGTGAGTAAGGAGGCACTGAGTGGAGGGACCGTGGGCTGCCTTATTTTTCCCTTTCCTTCTATGTCATTATTTTCGTGTTAGGTGGCTGGCTAATACATAATAACTACCCTGGCAATGTGAGTCAGTAGATGTTTCAAAAGAAGATAAAGCTAATGGCTTCTACACTTCTCAGTGGGGAGTGGATCTTGTGGGTCAGCTCAGTTACTTAGCTAGCAGGGGATTGTGTGTGTGTGTGTGTGTGTGTTGCTCCCATCAAAGCAGGTACTTGGAAGGGGGAGTGATTTGAGTGGATGTTGGTTAAGGTCAGTTTGATAAAAAGACCACATTGACACTAAAGTTCAGCACAGGCCTGTTAGTAGGGGATGTGACTATAAACAATGTTTATTTTCACATGCGAAAAATCAGTCTCTCTAGAGTTACACCTGGTAAGTGTGTGTGTGTGTGTGTGTGTGTGTGTGTGTGTGTGTGTGTGTGTGTACTGCACAATAGTGTGAAGAATCGAGAAGAGAGGAGAGCGAGAGATGGATTACCTTTAGCAAAATATAATCTCTATAGTGTTTGAACAGACCGTAGAGAAAGCTGGCCAGGCAGTGTCCTGAGTGCTGGAACCAAGGGGAAGGGAAGCTCTTTGCCAGGTGTAGACACAGCTTCTCTGCACTGTAGGCAGTAAGTGCTATTCCCCTGGCTGGGAAATAACAAAGTGTTTGTGGACTGTACTGACTATGGAGACTATAAAACGACTGGTCTCAGACTCACAACCAATATGCACACAAAGGCTGGAGTGTTCAAACGTTTATCATCTCAAACTACAGGTTGTCCCCAAAGTCCCCGTACAAAGATAAAAATTTTTGTAAAATTTTGTAATGAATAATTTTTAAATAAAGGTAAGTTTAGCTACAATTTCCCATTTTCCCTATGTATGATGACTTTTGGACATCCTGTGTTTTCAAATGTGCTAAAGAAATATATCGGCATATTTCACTGTGGTTAGTATGTATAGAAAAGAGAACAGATAATCGGGAAGTCTGCACTCCCAAGCAGGGAGTGATCAGTTCTGGACGCCTTTCCTGCAGTGGGCCACACTCTTGCTTGGTCCCAGGAGTTAAAAATGTAGTGTTAAGTGTAGTAAGCTCCAAATTGTGGACTTGAATACTCATTGCCTCTGCACTGTTCTGCTCATTTGGCAGCTGCAGTTGGTGAGAGTAAACAGAAGAATGATGTTTTCAGATCCAAGAAAAAGCCCCAGAGGCCACTTGAATCAACCTTGCTTAACCTGCCTGACCTGCCTAATACCTGAGAAGCCCCTGGAACAATGACTCTATGGCCAAAGAACAAAGCAGTCTCTCCCATTCCTTGAGCCAGGCCAAAAAGGGGCCAGCAACTTCCTGATGTTCACACCAATACTCCAGGCACTCCTCATTTCTCGTCTGGATGACAGCAGCAGCCTCTGATAGCCTGTCTGCCCCTGCATCTCCATCCACACTGCCTCAGGATGCACTTACTGAATACCAGTCCACCCTCAAGTCACCGACCAGCATCACTCTCCTCACACTGCTTGGGATCCTTCAATGGCTCCCACTGCCTGAAAAAGTCAAGTATAAACATAGATGTGTAACATCCTAGGCCCTTTATACATTTGGCTTTCACTTTACCCCTCTGTTTTTCAGTAGGATTGCACAGCCTAGATAGGGGTTCCAGCTAACTCGGTCACTCAGGGCTAGGGTTTATTTGGGTCTCAAGAGCTAGAATTTCGGCCCCTGTGATTTTTACAGGTTGGAATTATTTAGATATTTTAAAGCTCTGTGAGAACTAAACCAAACCTATCTGCAGGTCAAATGCAGTACAGAGGCTGCCAGTTTTCAACATGCAGCTGAAGAGGAGAATGCTGAAGACTAAAATTTCCTTGTTAAGAGTTTATTGTTCTTCTAAACAAAAGTCAAAGAGCTCTTTATCCCAACAATAGCAGGATGCGTGTTCTCAAGTGGACATACAACTTTTATCAAGATAAAAAATACTATGGGCCATAAAAGAAGTCTCAAAAAACATATAAAGATTCAAGTCATACAAGTATGTTCTCTGGCCACAATAGAATTAAATCAGAAATCAATAACAAAATCAATGTCTAGAAAATCACAAATATTTAGAAACAGAATATCACACATCTAAATGACCCGAGGATCGAATAAGAAGTAAAAAGGGAAGTCGGAAGCTATTTTAGATTGAATGAGAGTGGAAACACACTCTATACACTCTGTGGAGTGCTGTTAAAGCAGTACTTGAGGGAAACAAATAGCACTAAAGACCTGTATTAGAAAAGAAGTAACATCTAGAACCAATGACCTCAGTTTCCGTGTTAAGAAACTAGAAAAAGGAAAGACAAATTCAATCCAAACCAAGTAGATAAGATAATAAAGACCAGAGAAGAAATAAAAAAAAATAGAAAATAAACTTTAGAAAAAACTAAAGGAAACCATTGTTTTTTTATTTTGAGAAGGTCAATGAAATTAGCAAACCTCTAGACAGACTAATCAGTTACAAAAATAAAAAGAAAAGATACAAATTGTCAATATTAGCATTGAGAGTTATCACATCACTATAGATTCTACAGATATTAAGATAAAAAATAAACATTATGAATAACTTTCTTTTAATAGTGTTGACAACTTATAAAAAGTAGACAAATTTCATGAAAGACACCAACTGTCAAAGCACAGTCAGGAAGAAAAAACTCCCTAAATATATTAAAGAGATCAATATGAAGCTAAAAACGTTCCCACGAGGAAAACTGCAGGACCAGGTTGTTTTACTGGTGAATTCTACAAAACCCTTTAAGGAAGAAATAATATTAATTCTCCAAAAACTCCTCTGGAAAGTTAAAGAGGAGAGAATAGCTTGTAACTTATTCAACGAAGTGAGCATTATGCTGATACCGAAACCAAAGAAAGATATTAAAGGGGGAAAGAGAAACTACGATCAGTGCCCTTCGTGAACATAAATGCAAAAAATCTATGTTAGTCAGGGTTCTCCAGAGAGAGTCAGTAGGATATATAGAGATACATAGAAAGAGCTTTATAACGAGGAATTGGTTCACATTCTAACGGAGGCTGAGCAGTCCCAAGTCTGCCACCTGTACATCTCCTAGCTGGAGGCCCTGGACAGCCAGTGGTGTTGTTTTAGTATAAGCCCAAAAAGTCGAGACCCAGAGGAACCAAGATTCTACGTCCTAGTCTGAGTGCAAAGGCCTGAGAAGTAGGACCATCGATGTCCAAGGGCAGGAGAAGAAGAAGCTCTCTGTCCTATCTTAAATAGAGAGAGGAATTCGCCCTTCCTCCTTTTTGGTGGTTGTTGTTGTTCTATCCAGGCCCCAAATGGATGGGATGCTCCCCATTCACATCAGTAAGAGCAATCTTGGTTATCCTGGAAATGGTGCCATATCAGGGGCTCCACATCAGCTGCCGGCAGGCTGTGCACTCAGAAGTGGCCACAGCCAGGCTGGCCTTGGCGAGGGGAGTCCACATTGCTGAGCAACACATGGCCCCCATTCCTGCCAACACAGCCTCTGTTTTGTGACCCCACTGGGAGACGACATGGAATCTGGGAAGCAGGCTGAGAGTTATCCACAGAATAGGTCATCCTATCTAAAGGGTTATTGAAATCGTCCTTGGCAGAGATAACCCTTGGGTGAGCATTCATGTGGGACACAAGTATCTTCATGTTCTTCCCCATAAAGGGAGGTCCATCGATGTATATCTTCTCCAGACCTCCTTGTTACTGATTTTCCAATCATGTTCCTTCCAAGTCCCTGAACATCCAGCCAAGCCACTGGCTATAGCCTGGTATATAATCCCAGGTCTGTCCATTCTCCCTCCAAGTAAAGTGAACAACCAGGTGTACTGCCCCAAATTCTTCTGCTTGGGAGGATTTCCCCTCACCCTGGTCCTTTAGGATGTCCCGGGAGGGGCTACAGTGCTGTAGCCATCCACTTTCAAGTGGGGCCTGCATACTGTGCAGACCCATTTGTAAACCAAGCCTGAGTCATCCCTTCCCTTCTCAGTGGATTTCAGGGCCCTGCCCATGAGGCCACAGGAGCAGGCTGGAAGAGAGCAGGCGGTATAGCAGGAGTGGGGACACAGGCATTTGAGTCATTTCTTCCTGTAACTTACATGTGCCTTCAGGGCCTGATCATGTGTATCACTTCCATTTGATGATGCAGTGCTGCTTGGCTCACTCAACTTGATGGCTTGATGGGTCAGATAACACCCAGTTCATGATGGGCAGCTCAGGTTGCATGATAACTTGGTGGTCCACAGTCAAGCATTCAGTTTCTAAGAAGGCCCAGTAACAGGTCAAGAACTATCTCTCAAAAGGAGATTAGTTACATGTAGACAATGGCAGGGCCTTGCTCCAAAATCCTAAAGGCCTGTGCTGCAGTTCACCTGCTGGGGCCTGCCAAAGGTTCCAAACAGCATCCCTACCTGCCACTGAGACCTCGAGCACTGCTGGATCTGATGGATCATATGGCCGCAGGGGCAGAGCAGCTAGCTGCACAGCAGTGTGAACTTGTGGCAGAGCCTTTTCCTGTTCCGGGCCGCACTCAAAACTAGCGGTTTTTTAGGTCACTCTGTACACAGACCAGAGTAACACACCCAAATGAGCAATGTGTTGCCTCCAAAATCTCAGGAGGCCCACTAGGCATTGTGCTTCTTTCTTGGTTATAGATGGGCCAGATGCAACACTACATTCTTCACTCTAGAAAACTTATCTTGGCCTGCTTCATACTGCTGGACCCCAAGGAATTTCACTGAGATAGAAAGCTCCTGAATTTTGGTCGGATTTATTTCCCATCCGCTGACATGTAAATGTCTTACCAATAAGTCTAGACTTGCTACTTCTTTCTCCCTAGGTACAAATAGCATAATGTCATCAAGGTTCCAAACTTGTTACATTTTGTGGAAGAAAAAGGCAAACTCACCTGTGACATAGAGAGCTGAGGTAGAACAGGGCTGAGAAGCAGCTGCTTCTGGTCGTCTTCTGTAACAGGTGATGAGAAAAAGCATCTGCCAGATCAGTAGCACGTACCAGGACCAGGGGATGTGTCAATTCAGTCAAGCAATGAAACCACATCTGGTACAGCAGCTGTGATTGGAGTCACTACCTGGTTAAGCTTACGATTAATCCACTGTCATTCTACAGGTTCCATCTGTCTTCTGCACAAGCCAAATGGAAGAGTGGAATGGGCGTGTAGTGGGAATCACCACCCCTGCATCTTTCAAGTCCTTGATGGTGGCGCTGATCTCTGCAGTCCTTGCCAGAATGTGTTATTGTTTCTGATTTACTATTTTCCTAGGAAGAGGCAGTTCTAGTGGATTCCACTTGGCCTTTCTGACCATAAAAGCCCTCACTTCAGAGGTCATGGGCCAATGCAGGAATCGCGCCAGCTGCTCAGCATGTCTATTTCAATTATGCATTCTGGACCTGGGAGAATGACCATGGGATGAATGTGAGGACCCACTGAGTCCACTGTGAGACGGAACTGAGCTATTAATAAAACTCATGGATCACCTGACCTCCGTGAGCTCTTACTCTGCCAGGTGGACCACAGTGACATTTTGGGTCTCCTGATGTTAACGTCAGCTCAGAGCCAGTGTCCAGCTGTCCCTGAATTCTCTATTTCCTTTTCCCCAATGTACAGTTACTTTGGTAAAAGATCGTAGGTCCCTTTGGATAAGACTGAGAGAAAGATTAACAGTATAAATTCTCAGTAGTGTACCAGGGTTCTTCCTCAAGGGGATGTGGCCCCCCTTCATTCAGGGAGTTCTGAATCTATAAATTAGATTTGTTGCTGGCTTTGCAACAAAATTGGATCAAGTCTAGCAATTGACAAAAGGGATCCAGATTTATCCTATGAATGAAATGAAGGGTTGATTTAACACTCGATAATTAATACATTTTGCCATATAATAAAAATTTTAAAAATTATGATAAATAATAAAATTTTCAAAAACCATCTCAATGCAGGAAAAAATGTGATAAAATTCAAACATTCATTTATGATTAAAAAAATAATCATCAAATCAGGAATAGAAGCCACCTTACTCAAGTTGATAAAGGACATCTATGAAAAACCTGCAGCTAACATCATAATTTATGTTGAAAAAATGAATACTTTCTCCCTAGAATTATGAACAAAGCAAGGATATTTGCTATAACACCTTCTACTGACAATGTAATGGAGGTTATAGGCATTCCAATAAGGTAGTAACAACACAAAGATTTCTTAGATGATGACAAAAATCCCATCCATAGAAGAAAAAAAGTTATAGATTGGACTTTATCAAAATTTTTAAAATCTGCTCATTGAAAGACCCTGGAGGATGAAAAGACAAGCCATAGACTGGGAGAAAATATTGGCAATGGATAGATCTGATCTCAAAACTCTTTAATAACCAAAAGGCAACACAATGGAAACATAGGCAGAAGACTTGAAAAGATAGTTCACAAAAGAAGATATATGGATCTTTTCATAAGCAATGAAAGATGTTCAAAATCTTTGTTAGTCTTTAGGGTAATACAAATTAGAGACATAATAAATGATACTACACATCTCTTAGAATAGCAAAAAATAGAGAGGCTAACCACACTAAGTACTGGAGAGAATGTGGAGAAATAGAACTCTCATTCACTTCTTATGGGAATGTCAAATGATGCTACTTGGAAGTCTGGAAAACAGTTTGGAAGGAATATTAAATATATACCTACCCTATGATACAGCCATTCCACTTTTAGGTATTTACTCATGAGATGTGGGCGAAGAGGGGAGCAATTAAAAGGGGGTGATGGACTGGATCATGATCCTGATTGTAGTGGTGGTTTCATGGGTGTGTATATATATATCAAAACTTATCAAAGTGTACAATTGAAATATGTGCAGTTTGTTGCATGTCAATTATGCTTAAGTAAAACTGTTTAAAAAATACTCTGGACTAAACTCAATGTACCTGTGAGCCCAATATATCCCAAGCTGCCAATTTTCAATCTCTGGAGACAAAGATGTCCCACTTTAGAAGTTATTGTTCCTCTAAGTCACATCATGTCACCCCCAAGTGGAAGCACATGTGGGAAGGCTGACTGTAACCAATGCACACGTCCCCATTCCTTCTGACCTCTGCCATGTGCTTGGCCTCACTCGAACAATGATTTCCTATAAAGGGCTGATAGCCCAGCTAAATATAAATATTAGGTTTAAACTATTAAAAATCTACTCTTTACTGAGGAAAGAGAAGGAAGTTTCTTATCAAAGTCCAGATAACGCTCTGTGATCTTTACACTGCCTGTGAGCTCAGAGACCTCCATTCCTTATCTCTTCGTTGGCACCAAGCTCACTCTTTTGATTATTCATGTATGCTTTGCTTCGTATTTATCACGTTATTCTCTTCATGCTATTTACTGAGGACAGGCCGGTCTGGGATTAGATCCAGGTGAGCTCCTTAGTGACCCTGAGCTGCAGCCTCCTCGGCATAAGATGAGGACAAGGATACTCGAGCTACCACAAAAATGCAAGGTGCAAAGCAGAGAGCTCCAGGCAGGACACAGACATTCTTTAGTATTAGTTGGACAAGTAGAAAGCCTGCTGATTTTTGGATTCTGCTATGTTTAAAATTTTCATATGAATTTAAGAAAAAATGAGAATCTAGTTCATGCACCTTAAATGACATGGAAGAAAACAACTCAGTGGTTTTGGATTAGCGAAGCCCTAGGTGAGGCGTGTACTAAATCCCACGCTTCTTACGTGTGTTGTCAGGGCTTCACCTCTTAGAGGGCCTAGTCTGTACAGCACTGGCCACAGTGTCCCATACCTCAGGGTTGCTGTCCTCTTCCCGGATGGGGCCCAGGTTCATTTCATGAGGATGTGCAGCCATTCCCAGCAGGCTGCAGGGCCCAGCACACAGCACACACTTGAAAACCACTTGCCACATGAGCCAGCGAGTGAGTGAACTGCTGGTGCCACTCTGGGTACCCCCTGCCAGCTGCTCCCCTTAGTGACCTCTTCCCAGTGTGTGGCTTTATCACAAGGAGGTAGACCGCAGCAGTTCACATGTTCTCAGAGCCAAGCATTTTTAGGGTTTCTTTGTAAGGGTTTATAAGACATGTCCCTTTGTATAGTTTCACAATGGTGTTTCTGCTGGGGACATCCACAGCTAAAAGGCCCCTCTGAGATCTCCTTCCATATTCTTATTACTGGCACACAGCCCTTGGCTTGACGTCAATGCCGCACTCACTAGAGTGAGATGTCGGCGCACTTCCCTCTTTCCTTAAAGTTTAGATAACGGGGAAGCTCTGTTAGCACAGGGCCCCGGGGGAAGGCCACCCTACACATCCCCTTAGAATTCGAGCACCCCAGAGCTCTCCATCTGGAGGGACCAACAGGCCTCGCAGAAGATGGGTGGAGACACTTTGGAGGGAGTCAGGTCTAGAGATACCAGGATTACAGTTCTAGTTACAAGGACCAAGGAATCACCTCTGCCTTCTCGGTGGCTTCCCACATGAAGGGGTGGGGAGTGCGTGCTTTCGTGCAGGACGGCTGTTGTTGCCGCTGAGAATTCATCGCAAGTGGCTCTAGGGAGTAGGGTGTGAGAAACTGTCAGGGGAGAGCAGCTTTGAGGCACATGTTTGGGTAACTGTGGCGTGAGCCTGATGTTGCAGCCCACACAGGTGTCTCTAAACAGTGGCTTCGGGAGCAACAAACAGAAGCAAATGCTGAGAAGAAAGAAAACTTGCGTGGTTGCCCATGAGAACACACGCTGCCAAGGGAGCTTGTGGTCCCAGGAATGACTCTGGGTGGGGACGTGAAACCAGTGGTCATTTTCTCTGCCCTCTGATTGTCCTGTCCAAGGCCGAGGGGACCCAGTGGAGGAGGAGTACGCCTCGGGGAAAGCGTGTCCACGAGGCTGCGTTAGTCTTTCCTGCTGCCTCTCTCTGCAGTCCCGTAACTCAGTGCCCGTGCTTCTGGTCCTCTTTCACACGTCCTTGGCAGATGCTTCCGGTTTCCTCCCGGCTGGGGCTGCTGGAGGTATCCCATGTTCGCCTCTCCCCCGTTTGTCCAAGCCAGCACCCGGGGTTGCCTAGCCGTTTGCTCTGATGTCACCTTGATGAGCTCTGTTCCGGCAGCTTCTCTGTTCTTTCAACAAAAATGTACTGAAAATGCCTGTCATGTGTCAGGGAATGTAGTAAGCAAGGGAGACAAAGAATCGGAAATTATCTGTACCCTATGCTAGCAAAGCTGGTTTCTGAAGGGAGCAAAGCCCAAGTCATGTCACCTGCTTTGAGTATGGAGCTGTGAAGCCAAGGTTAGCCGACAAGTAGAATAACCCAATCCACTGAGGGTCTGACTAGACCAGAAAAGCAGTGGAGGAAAGTAGATTCTCTCTCTGTGCTGGGACACCCCTCTTCTCCTGTGCTTGGACGTCAGAGCTTCTGGTTCTTGGGGCTTCAGACTCCATCTGTGACTTGCACCACGGCCCCGCCCCTCGCCTTTCTCAAGCCTTTGGACTTGGTCTACATTGCACCACCCGCTTTCCTGGGTCTCCAGCTTGCAGACAGCAGATCGTGGGACTTCTCCGCCTCCTGACCACGTGAACCAGTTCCCACAGTGAATTAATCTCTCTCTTTCAATTTCTCTCTCTCTCTATGTAAGTGTGTATATCTCTGTATCTCCTATAGGTTCTGTTTCTCTGAAGACCTCTAACTAATAAAGCTGGTGATGACCTTAGTCATCATTTCATGAGGAAACATAAACAATTAGAAAAGCCTTTCCTCACCTCTCCCAATCCCTCAGTCGAACTGTCTCTGCATCTGTGAATCTGCCTTCCATCTTGTTAGAAAGGATAACGGGTTTCTGCTTCGAAGGCCCATCTCTCTTCCCGCCCAGGGCTTTGATCTGCCCTATTTCCCCCGCATCATCACATTTTCTCTTTGTACTGGATCATGCCCATCTATAAACCAACACACCAGGATAGGCGCCCATCCTCTACTTCTCCTGCGCCCTCTGCCCTCCCTCTGGCAAAGCAGGCGGTGGCCAGTGTTTGGTCCGCTCCTCCCCACGGCCCTCTCTAAATTGCATGTGTTTAAAATGATGTGAATGTAAAACAAGGCATCAAAGACAGTGAGAAGTAATACATTACCCCATAAATGCAGATTTAAAAAAAAACTAAATAGAACTTAAAGATTTTCTTTTACATTAAAAAAACATTTTGAAACATTTGCAAATGATTTTAGGCTAACAGAGAAGTTGCAAAAATAACACAGAGAGTTCTTGTGTGGCCCCCACCCACTTTCTCTAATGTTAATATCCTACATAACAGTGGCACCACTATCAAAACCTGGAAATTGACATGGATACAACCACCAGTAATTAAACTACGGAAGTTATTTAAAAGTCACCAATTTTCCCAGTGGTGTTCTTTTCCTGTTCCAGGATCCAATCCAGGGTGCCATACTGCAGGCCCACATGTCACCATTGCCTCTCCTAATCTGTTATAGCTGTCCAGGTTTTGGGGTTTTTTGGTAGAATGTCCATCAATTCAGGTTTATCTGATGTTTTCTCATAATTAGATGAAAGTATTTTTGGCAAAAACATCAAAGACTTGTAGAATTTTTTAAGCTGACTTTACTATGTGACAGACAATATTCTAAGTGTTTTAAAAAATATATTGACTTACTTAACCCACTCCAAATTGTTACACAAAGTCATGATTCCCCCCGCCCCCATTTTACAGATGAAGAAACTGGGAAGTTCAATAATTGTCCAAGTTCACACAGTTAGTAAGGGCACAGTCAGGACGTGGGCCCCGGCCTGCCTCCTCAGCAGCCCACGTATTTATTCCAAGTTGCAGGGACGGGTGTGCGGGGGCCTCAGGGAGGCAGCTCTCGGTGAAGGAAGGAAAATTGGTGAAGCTCTTCTAAGAGGGGCCAAAGTATCTTTAGAGTTTGTGAATTCCCCAGCAGTGGGTCTTTAAGAATGCATGAAATAACCACTTGGCAGATCTCGTCCCACTGTGCAAGCTGATCATAAAGTGAAAATAAACTCTAGATGATATTGTTTAGGCTACACTCATCCTTAGGACCTAACTTTTCATTTAACTTTGAATTTAATTTGTGTCCAGATTTATTTTAAAGTAAGAGTTTTAACTAAAAAAAAAAATGCTGTCGAATCAGAAATGTTTGAATTATGAACAGCTAGATAGAAAGTAGTATCAAATATGAAAAACTAGCATATAGAAAAGTGAAAAGAGTCTGCTAGTGAAAGCCATCAATTCCATACCACCCTTGTAAGTTAATCATACTGTGCAAATATTCTGTTAATAAGCCTGGGAGCTTGTTAATAAGTGGAGAGTAAAGACAGGGTTATTCGACTCTGCTCATTGATGCAACAATTAATTGCTTTATTTTTTTTTTACCTGCAAGACACATTAATGAGTCCTCATAATCATTTTTATATGTAGCAAATGACAACATTTCATGAAATATTGGTCCATAATTACAATTGTGCTTATATCTTGGTTATGAAACACCTTTGAACAAGTAATTATTTCCAGATAGATCCATTAGGTTTTCAGGGGGGAAAATGCATTGCAAGTATTACCATGCAACTGGCCAGAGGTCTGTGCCGAGAATAGCTATCTAGGGATCTGTGATACCTGGAGTACGAGAACAGGTGTTCTTCAGTGGTTGGGCCGAGGCCCAGTATTGTTTAACAGCTTTATCAATGACCTGGGTGAGACGGAACGGAAAGCATGCTTCGTGCATGTGCAGCTGATGCAGAGCCAGCTGGGGACAGATAGGGCTCTAGGGCAGGTATAATTCAAATCGACCTTCGCAAACGTGGCCTCCGCAATTCAGCAACATGCACTGACTAGATTCGTGGGTAGAGAACAGTCTTAAGGGAAAGAGAGAATTGCAAAGAAAGTAGAAAACAATCCCTATTCTTTAGCAGTTTGCCAACAGACTGGGAACAAAGGGTCAGAATACAGGCAGATACTAGCCCAGGAGAGGAAGTGATGTCTGTGTGTGCAGAGCTGACAGCGCTAGTTTCCCACAGCTTTGCAGGGTCGGAGATTCCATGGAGGGAGGTGGGGCAAGGCGAGGGTAGCTCGGCAGTAGAAACGGAGCATCACAAGGTTAGTCTGGGAGGAGTGAATGGTCATGCAACAGAGGGGTACTCAACAAAGGGGCATGATCTTGTCAGTAGCATGGAAAATAAATCAATTCTTTAAGGTCATGTGAAGTCAATGCCAATATATTAATAGATAAAAAGTAAAATTATAAATATTAGAAATGCTGACCTAAGAGTAAGTAAGAAAAAGCTGTGACAGGAGTTATGACATGTAGGAGAATCTGAAGTTCCGCATTTGGAGATGGAAGGGAGGTGAAAGCCTTTCACTGCTGTGGGGCCATCTTTACTTTACATGCATTGTGTGTCCTTTGAAAACTAAACAAACAAGAAAATGAAGTAGATAAATACACACATACTCACATAAATAAGGTGTATGTGCAGGGTGGGATCCCCCTCCGTACTTTTTAAATTGAAATATGATTCATGTATTATAAAATTACCCTTTTAAAAGTCCTTCTTAGCCTATGTATGAGGTAGCAGAAAACCAGCAGAAATAATTAACGCACTGGATTTGTTTAGCTTGGAGAGCAAAAAATCTTTGACCCAGGACATGGTGGAGAGTGTAAATTTCCAGAGTGGAACAATGGATTTCCTGACTGCAAAGGTTGCTAAAGGAGGTGGAGAGGTTTACCCCCATAAAGACCTTTAAAATGATAATTCTGATCTTTCTGACCAGGCGTAAATGTAGAGTTACATGGCAGTAAGATTACGCCTTCAGATCTTAGGCCTCTGTGCTTGTGTCACGTGGTTCTGGTGTTTGTCAGTTCTCTGATCTAGTTATGTTGAAACTTGTAAACTCATAGAGAGGAACATTCTAGGAGTAGGAAAACGAGTAGCCATTAGCCATTTGGGCCAGCGTGAAATGTAAATATTTTCTCAGATTTCGACAAAATAGCCGAACAGGCAGCTGTGTATCTTCCCCTATTTTTTTTTTTTTAATCATTGAACAGCAATGCTCCATGTCTGAGTTTTTAATCAGTTGTCATCATTAAAGCAGATGGCATAAAATGGTGCAAGGCTAAACATCAATTCTCCTGCCAACAGGGTGAGAAGTGAGCTGCTGTCAATCTCAGGTAAAAGAATAAAAGATAAAAGATAAAAGAAACTTTCTAATGATCTCCTGCACCTGCTGTAATGGGCTTGTGATGCTGGTGACCCTCCTGCCATGTCTAACTAGGGAGATGCTGCCTTCTCGCCTTGAAAAGAAAGACCTTTTGCTCAGCTATATGATAACCATCTGAGCATTCCCTTTTCTCCCACTTTCCATGGAGGGAACAAAATAGGATGTGGACAGCAGCTGTGAGGAGCGTCTCACAGATGGTGCCAACCGGCTCACAAAAGCCCTTTGTTTCCAGGTACTCTGCCATCTGACAGGTGTTAATGGTCCAATGCACTCGATGGTCTGCTGGTTGCCATCCTCTGTGTGGTTATGAGGATATTGTACTGTCTTAAGGGAGAAGACTCCTCATTTGTGGGCAGTGGGGCTCCAACCAGGGGGACTGAGCAGCTCCTCAGTGCGACCACCTCAGGTGATCAGAGTGCACGGTTCCCTTTATTTGTTTCATATGCAAGGTGAGTCCCAGGTTCTATCTATTTAGATGGATCATACAAAAATGTGTCACCATGAATAAGGCCAACACGGGAGCCTTGTAGAATCTGCATTTCTCTCGCTACATTTGCAATCGTCAACCTTTCGGTTGCCCTCTTCCAACATTGTTCTGTGCACATACTGAGTTGAAAGAATGCGAGCACTCACCTAGCAAAAACATGCCAAATTTCCTCTCCAGTGCAGATGCCACCGAAATCAGCTAAAATTAATACAAATAAAAACAATTCTTCTATCCCCCAAAAAGGAGAGAACAACTGGAAAAGGGGGTGAGGGGGCATTACTATAGGATTTAGGCTACACTCACTTCTGAAAGAAAGCTGTCTACAAAATATCGGCACTGAGCTTTGGGGCCTGGTGCAGACCTTTTATTTACAGCTAAAGTGCTGGTATTTTTAACTCGTTAATACTGGTCAATTATACTTATATGGAAATTTCCAAGGAATATTAGGTTCTGGTATTTTTAACTCGTTAATACTGGTCAATTATACTTATATGGAAATTTCCAAGGAATATTAGGTTCTTCTTTCTCAGGTTAACATCTATACTTTGATACACCATTAATATCTAATATAATATTTAAATAACTTCTATAAATAACCAAACAACGGCAGATGAGAAATGAATATATTATGGGGATGTTTTCAAATGATCAAATTGAGGAAACAGGCATGGTTCATTTATTCGCCCAAACTCCTGTTGTTTAGAAGTTCATTCACTTGGTCATTCGGACAGTGTGGCTGCTACATGTTGGAAAATGTGATTTTAGTTGGGGATACTCAGTCACTAATACAGAATCCCCAAATTAATCATTTTCTTCTAAAACACTAGTATTAAAGTGATTTCATGGTTGGGTGTAACGGCCTAGGGTGGAGCGATGACCCAGTGAACTAGCCCTCGGTGCAGGTCGTGAGCTCTGCGGCAAAGGCCCCATTGGAGCCACAGTTCCCCGTCCATAAAACAGGTTAATAAAAACGTCAGACTCGTGGATCCACAATTGGAGAACAATTCATGGGTTGCATGAATTGTTCATATTGGTATATGAAAGAATCAGCAATTAAAAGTGCAAAAAATGAAAACATTCCTGTTTTATGCTAAGTATACCTGAGGCAGGTACTGAGGCTTACTTCTCACAGCCTGTCAAGCAGAGGCAGAGACTCTGAATGGCCACAGTATTTTGAAAAATAAAATTATAATAGCAACTGAGCTATAATATGTTTTATTTGTATTCCTTTACGTGAATTAGCTTGCCATGTAAATAAAACGTTTGCCTGAGAATGTTAACAAATGAAAAAGTAAGCAAATCTTTTTACTTTGAAAACAAAAGGTAAAAAGAGAAAAAAATTCCTGCAAGTGATCGTCTTTGAGCTCGGTCTCGTTTCCACAGTTTCTGATCTTAGCTCCTCACGTTAGATGAGAAGGTTTTCCCATTCCAGACCTCACTAATCTCAGGCCAGTCCTGATTTGGGCAATTATCTCCTGTTATGTAGCAAGAAATTGCATGTTAGGATTGTTGCCTATGGGGTACTTTGCTCGCCAATTCTTTTCAAATGTAGAACGTTAAGGAAACCTTCTGATATTACGCCACTGATGGTCATATCATTATAAAAGATTCTCCATTGTCAATTATTAAATCCAGTTTTTATTTTACGTGTGTATTTGTAAATGGGCACATGTTATAAACTCTCTGTCTTCCTTACAGTGGAAGGAACTGGAGAAGATAACAAAGCATAGATAACTCTGGCTTCTCTGGTCCAAGATACAGTAATTAGACTCCATTTCTCTTTCTCCTGTGCAATTTAGGCACATTTCCAAATAAAAGAGAAACAAATTTGATTGGATGGGAGCAGTTAGTAATTAACCAATCAGTTTACATTGATGATATGTGAAACAGAGAAAAACATTCACTGTCATGCGTCTTGCTTCAGCTCTACCTGCTGGGTAATACCTCCAGGTTAGCTCTTCTCTGCCCACAAGTGTGCCACCCTCAGGCCAGTGGTCTCCAAGTCAGAGATTCGTTAAGTTGGGCCTCCCAGAATATTGAGCGCATAAGCACTCCGAGTGTCTCTGGAGCTGGTGTTCCCATGACACACAATACAGTCTGTCCAGGAGCAGGGCTGCTCGCGTTTCAAGTCTGAGCTGTGACAGCGCCTTCCAAATAAGGCGAGGACCAGCGAGCTGTGCCTTGCGAAGGCAGGTGTTGAGTTTCAGTCCACGAGGAGGGACGTATGGGATCCCTGGTGTCAAGTTTGCCTTGGCACCCTTCCCTTCTGGAAATTCCAGATACTCAAGGGCCTAGGAAGCAGCTCCTCGTTCCGTGAGCGAATCTTCCCCCAGCACGGAGCAGCCCTGCTGGTGGTTACACGTGCGGGATGGACACTGAGCTCTATTTTGCATGTTTTTGTATTTAAATCTTGCTAGCTGTATATGCTGGTGATACCGATTTAAAGCAGAGTCCTACTCGTACAAATTGGGCTGCAGTTGCCCGTAAATTGTGAAAAGGCAAATTGAACTGAAGGGCATGCATTTTGTTTACTGCCCAAAACAATGGATTTGAAGTCAAAATTCTTCTGGTTTGACACACCGCTCGTAATTATCAGGGATAGAAACTAGGGCACATCATTAAAACTTCTGATGTGTCTTTTTTATCTATAAAATAGGGATAAATAATAATGAGTACCTTATTTAATTATTATGAAGCAGAAAAGTTTTGTCGACCACAAATTGCCAAAGTAATCTAAGAACCATCGTATGACGAGACGTGCGTTTCCTCATGTGCAATCATCTGACTGACTGCTAAGGACAGCCTGGGCAGCAGACACAGGGACTTGTTCCGAGAAGGGGCTCAGCCGCGATTCTGGTGGGCTCTGTGCAAATCCCAGCTCTACTGTGTGTGAATGCCAGAGTTTTAGGCTCATTTCCCCTTGAAATCACTCATCTCAGGTTGGAAGTAATCTCGAGAAGCCATTTTGTCTAAGTCCTTCCCCATATGCTGAAATTTTATAGATTCCATAGTTTGGGTCCTAAAAGGTCCATTGACTTGCCCAAGGTCACAGAGCCAGTTAGTGTCCTCATACCTGAAATTGGGGGCACCATATAGGGTGCTGCTGTTGTGAGGTACTCCTAGGAACTTGCAAGTTATGTCCTGATAGTTCAGTAAGTAAAATCAGCACATAATGGATGGGCCTGAGTGTCTACAGAAATTGCCCTCAAGGACAAACATGTCTGAATGTCCAAAACTCTGGGGCTGTTAAGTTCTGTGCAGAAAGAGTTAATAGAAGCAGCTAGGATGCCCTTCACAGAGTCTATAAAAGGGATGCCACGGGGTTGGACTTGCACACATTTCTCCAGCGCTGTGCAAAAGAGACTGTCCCAACCAGCACGCTCAGGATCTCCAGGGAAAGTGGTGGCCAGCCCATGTCATCGTCATGGCCTTTGCCTTTAGACGGATCAACCGCCTCTGATTCTATTTTTCTGGTTATAATTTGTTTTCCATGTAGACTTTGCAGCAGGAGCAAAGACACCTTTCACGGATATGATTAATATCTCTTATTGATATTGATACATTGCATCATAATTTAAGAAGTTGACATCTGGTTTTTACATTGGTCTCTTGTGAACTTGGTAAATGCGAATCATTTTCCTTAAACAATTGGTGTTGGGCTCATACACGTGCACGCGCAAACACACGGAAACTTCCACTCGAAGTCTGCTGCTAAGGCCCTGAACTAAGAGGACTCTGCAATGGTAAAGGAACCTTGGGAGGCCACACACCACTGGCCATCCCCCTCCTCTGCAGGCATCATTGTGTAATTCCATGGGGCCACACCACCTGGTTCCAGTCTAGCCCTCTCTGCACTACCAGGGAGTACCAGGGGTGGCGCTCCTGCCCCGCTCCTCTATCGCATTTCTCTTGCAGGCAGCGCTAATGCATCCTGCGCTACTCTCCCACTGGGCCTGGATGAGGCCAACTCAGGAGACACTGCCAATGGAAGAATCTCGCTCCTTTTCTCGAGAGTCCGTGAGATGAGAGCCATTTGCCAGCCCTGTTTCCCTGCTGTAGGAGACCATGTCCCCGACGTCCGAGCTGACTGTGGAGGGGAGGTTGCTGGGTTTCTACAGCTCCCGTGCTGGAGCTTGAGAAGCCAGAACGCCAAACAAAGATAAAATGTAGACATGGCCTTTGCATGACAGTGCAATAGTTCAGTTCATGAAGCTGCATTTCACAGCCTCTCGGCGATGCCGCGCCATTAGTTGAGGTGCTGTTTCTCCAAGCAGCAGCGTGTGGAAACTCACTGTGGATTTCATTCCACCTGTCCCGTGTTAAATAATCATTTTCTGTAACAGACTGAAACTGGCAACTTGGGAGGATTTGCCATCCAAGTTTCCACACTTTTCCTGCTAGGCAGGTTTCACCAAGTCGAAGTTTGACAAAGACGGCCTTTATCCATCACCTACAGTAGTTTCAGTTTACTGTTGTTCATTTTGGTATTGCCAATTTCTGGCAAAAACCCAGCATTTTCTAATTGAATTAAAACTAGTGTACAAGTTTTCCCAAATGTATCATATTTGTACAAATTGAAACAAATTGTATTTGAGGCACAAATATTAGCCTCAATTCCTCACAAACGACAGTCATTAAACAAAATAAAGAAATACCTAAAAAGACAGAGAGAGCACGCCATAATGAACACCACCCAAGTTCTATTTTGCTGTTGTTTCTACAATTGGCTTACACAAATGTCTTAATCTCAAAATGCTGCTCCTTTGAGATATTCCTTTAGATCAGCTTTGGTTTATTAATCCTGCTTATTAATTACCAACATATTTATTGAGTGCTTACCATGTTCCAAAGCTCTTCTAGGCACAGGGACCACTGCGTTAGATTAGAAACAGCATCTACCAGGAAGGGCTCCTGATCTAGCTGGAAGATTCCATGGTTCATTTCTTTGGAGTTCTGTTATTCTCTTTTCAAAGAAAACAGGCCTCTATCATCTAATAAAATCTTTGTTTCACTCTACGACTTCCACTTATCTAATTAAGCTTTCTTCTTTTAGTTTTTATTATATTTTATATATATTGTCAAGTGAAGAGTTCTTGTAAGTATACAGCTTCCTGAATCTTAGACATGCATGTACTTGTGCTATCGCACTGTAGGTCTAGACGCAAACCAGAGAATGTTTCCAGTGCTCTGCAAGCCTCCTGCCACCCCTTCCCCTTCTCTGTGTTCTTTTGTGCGTGGCTTCTTTTTGCTGTGAGATTCCTCCATGTAGTTGCCGGTTGTGGTTGTTTGTTTGTTTGTATTGCTCTGCAGTGTTCCATTGTGCGAATACATCACGATTTATCTGGTCTATTCTTGCTGCTATGCCCATCCTAGTACCTGTGCTTCGATGGGCATGAACGTTTGTTTCTTTCAGTGTTATGTGAGAACTGATTCCATTGCTGAATCCTAGAGTAGCCACGCATTTTGCTTTAGAAGCTGCTGACAGTTTTCCAACGTGGATGTGCCAATTTACATTCCCACCAGCAGAGTATGAGACCAAATTGATCCACATTCTTGCCAACACTTGGTATTGTCAGTCTTTTAAATTTTAACCATTTTGATGTGTTTATAGAGGAATCTCACTGTAGCTTTAATTGCACTTTCCCGATGACTCGTGTTGTCATAATTGAATAAATGGATATTGTGGTTTCTACATCTGGTTCTTGTGAATTTAGTTAATGTGAACCATTGTCTGTGATCAAATCAGGGCCAGGCTCACAGAACAAGTTAAATTTCTACTTGAAAAGCTGAGGATAAGACCCTGAACTGGGATGATGCTGCAATGGTAAGGTAACCTTGAGAGGCCACACAAATGACTGTGGCCTCCATTGCAGATAAATTTTTTATCTTTATCAGAACTACCCTTAGTCAATCGGATATCTGTCTTTTCAGCCTCTTCCTTCTGTTGCACAACTTCAACGGGTGGTCTCTAGATACTGACTCATATTTCTGTGTATCTGTCTCTCCTCAAAGCCCTAGCACACAGGCCCCTCTATTCCACCGAAAGGACTTCAGGTAGGAAACAAAAACTTGAAGGCAATGCGGCCCAGTGGCCTCTTGTGTGAATCCTCAGTGTCTTTCATCCGTCTTTAAGTTGGTCACCGTGGACGCTCTGCTCACTGAAATATGCTCCTCCGTCTCCTTCTGACACTGGGCTCCCCTGCTCTTCCCACTCGCTGACCCCTTCTTTATTTCCTTTATGTGATTCACTACTAGTTCTTTACCATGAACTCTCGGATAGCAGTCTCCCGCCCTGTTTTTACCCCGTCTGCATAGACTCACATGCGAATGAAGCCGCGAGTTCAGTTTTCACCGTTAGGCTGATAATCCCCTAACTCTGTACGTCCAGCGTAGGTCAGGCACGTTCTGAAATAGCCCACCTAGTTATACGAAATTTAACTTCCTTTCGAAAGCAAGAGTGCGATGTAAGCGTTCGATGTGTTCTCGTGCGGGACGTTTCCGCTGCGGAGAAGGGCCACCCTAGGCGTGGCTCCATCAGGACCGTGGGGACTTAATCGGGTCTGGATGCGGAGACGGCCGCGGAGAGGCCGGGGGCAGCGGGGCCAGCCTCGTCCGCCGACCGCGGGCAGCGTCTTTCGGGCTTGGAGGCGGCCCCACCGCCCCTGCGGCACAGCCCTCGGTGGCCTCCAGCACTCCCTGCAGGGCGGGCAGAGCTTCTGGCTCTCCTGTCACGGGTCTTTCCGGCCACGTCTGTCCCCCTCGGTGTCTGGATTCTCTATTCAGTTCCTCCTTTCTGTTCGCAGGCCCGGCCTGCCGCGCTCGCTTGGAGGTGTCGCTCGGTCCCGGGCCTGTCCCGTCCACGTCCCCCCACCGCGACTCTCCCGGCCTCTGCCTTTACTCCCCCTTCTGTTTTCATCCCACCCCTTGGCCTGGCCCCCTGTAGAACCGTGCAGAGGTTCGTGTCCCCTCCTGCTGCCCCAGACGGCTGAGGCGGCCATCCTCCCGGGCCAGCCCAGCCCCGGGTCCCCTTGCTCTGGCTCTGTCCCCATGGACAGCTTTCCATTAGCACACCGTTGCTAGGTAAGTAGGACGGGCACCTGTGGGACCGTGGGGCCGCCGGCCACAGGGCCAGAAGCCGGTCTACTGACCGAGCAGGACCTTCTGGGCAGGGCGGGAAGAGGTCTGAGCAAGGGAGTGAGGTGACAGAGGCCATGTTTCCGGGTCAACCGCGAAGCGCAGGATGGATAGAGCCAGGGCAGGCCTCAGGGTGTCATTCAGGATTGGAAGGACAGGGTCAGTGGGAAGTGCGAGGATTGGCGACTCCGGGAAAGAAGAGTGGGCGCCGGTTTACAACCTCAGTGACTGGTACAGAGAACAGAAAGGAGGAGCCCAAAGGGAATTCTGGGTTTTGCTTTTAGGTGCAAATTTGTGGTGTGTTGGCAGAGCCCAGGCTGTGGAACAGGTTTGAAATCCGTCTCCTTACAGTAATGAAATGCTTCCTTATTCCCAGGTCCTGAGCTTTGGATTATGAAATAATGTTTGTTTTTCAAAATTAGACTCGATTTTCAAAAATTACCTTGGCCATTAAACAGATTTGGTTTTTAGCCAAAACATAAACATTTTGTGGCTAAGGGAAAAAACAAGTTTGCAAGCCAGAGCCTTGGTGACAGCCACTGAGACGCTTCCTGAACGCTGGGGCCAGGCCCCTCCCTGCCCCGGTCCAGACAGCAGCACCTTTATGCATGCAGACATTGGGGTTCTGGGTAGGATTTCACTTGAAAACGTATATTTCTGCCCCTAAAAAAGTTTAAAACAATTTGGCTAGTCTCTTATTACATATATTAAATTTTAAACTCTAGAACAGTGATCAACATGCTTTTCAGTTTCCCCGGATTTGCTGTGTATTCTTTGCCACAGGTACCATATCACTACTTTTAAAATGTTTGACTTTACTTGCAGTAATCTTCCTCTTTCTGTGCTGAGAAAAAATATTCAAGCACACACTGAAGAGTTTCTTTTTTCTGGAGCACAAGGAAGTGTCAGTCTTTTTGATTCTGCCAGTAAAAAGCAAGCCTACAAATATACCTTTTGTCTTATACTCTTGCTGGGACCTTTCAAGTATTTGAAATAAATGAAGTTAATTTTACCAATAGAGCTTTTTGCACCTCTTATCATTGTGTCAGTGCAGGCATTGTGTCCCGAGCTCACAGTCATGTGTTGGACAGAATGCTTCATTGCACGGTTCTCTTCCTGTTCGTGAAGGTTACTGAGAGAAGGGTGTTGGCGTTCCATCAGGCTCTGAGCTGGCATTGCCCTCTCTACCTCGTTAGAGAGGTGCGTAAGGGTGCGCTGGTCCTGAGGCCTCCGCGGGACATGTTGATCATTACAGAGACAGGTGAGCAGGGCTGAGCAGGCTGCCACTCACAGCCCGAGGGCAGGGCCCAGGTGCCGAGTGGCCAGGCTGTGGGAGATTCTCTACTCCCAGGAAATTGTCTTGAGTAAGTCAATCTCACCCTTCCCTCCCCACCGATGCATAACGACCACACTGCGGTGTGAAGCTTCTCCCTTCAGTGCCTGCTTTCCCAGCTCAGGTTTATCTTGCCTGTTAATGTGTGGATCAACAGTACAGAGTCTGTGCTGTGGACAAGAGCCCAGATTCTGGTAGGTTTATTTTGAAAGTAGTAATGCTGGCATAAGTTGGAGGATGTGAGAGGCAGGGAGGACTCAAAGATGACGTCAGGAATTTTGGCTTGAGCCATTAACAGGAGGGGAGGACGGGGCAGTACAGCTGTGGCAGGTTCATGGGGTGATTAGAAGCTCGAGATGCCTCATGGAGACCCAAGGACTTGCAGGGTAGGCATTTGGGCAGGTTACCCATTCCCTGCATGGAAGGGGGGAGCTGTCTTTGGAAACATGTTCCCTGTCCTCCACGCCACATGTTTTCTCCAGCAAACTGTAACCAGGCAAAGAGAGGACCGAAGGGAGTCCAGGGCCCTTAGTAACGCTGTGGCCTTACTCTGCCTTGTCTCAAGGACAAAAGGGCCACCCTTGTCTGTGTTCCCTTAGTGTTTGCTGATATGCACTTTAACTCACGTGGAAATGAGAGGGTATATTTTACTTACCATTTGGGCAAATACAGTAAGTAAATAGTGGTCCTGATGTAAGTAAAGAATGACCTTTTCACTCATTTCGAACGTGTCACCTTTCAAATCTCCCTATGTGTAGTGGCCTGACACAAACGTTCCTGTGGTCGGGGACGCCAGCCCCATCAGAGGCCGCCTCTAATGGTAAATAGCATTCTGAGTTAGAACGTCTGCCTCTTCAGCCTGGTATTCTCCGTTATTTTATCAGAGTTGCTTCAATCCCTGTTTTAAGACTGTTAAATAGGAGAAAATGAATTAATGTTTATTGCCCTCTAGTGATTAATAATTGCAGACACTTCACCACCACAGCATTTATTGATATTCAATTGTGTTAAAACTCCTATTGTTTTCTTCTGCACATTAAAGTAATGCATACTTGTGTTAGAAATGTAGAACTTGTCTGGGCCTCTCTTCCGAAATTCAGGTGCATTTGCCCAAATGCCTACCCTGCAAGTCCTTGGGTCTCCATGAGGCATCTCGAGCTTCCGATCACCCCATGAACCTGCCACAGCTGTACTACCCCGTCCTCCCCTCCTGTTAATGGCTCAAACCAAAATCCCTGACATCATCTTCGAGTCTTCCCTGCCTCTCACGTCCTCCAACTTATGCCAGCATTACTACTTTCAAAATAAACCCACCAGAATCTGGGCTCTTGTCCACAGCACAGACTCTGTACTGTTGATCCACACGCTGTCATCTCTCACCGGAATTCTGGCCACAGCCTCCTTGCTACTCTCCCTGTTCCAGCGTAGGCACCATGAGTCTATGGCCACATGGCTGCCAGTGACCCATTTAAAACGTAAGTCCAACAGTGTCTCCTTCCCCCTCAAAGTTTTCCAAGGACTCTTCCTTCCACTCATAATAAAAGCCAATGTCCTTGCAATGAATATTGACAGAGAGAGAGAGAGAGAGAGAGAGAGAGAGAATGCAAGGCTGCCGGGTTCTTGCTGAGTGAATGAGTGTGCTTCCTTTCTGAACAAGTCTAGCTTTTCAGCAGAACAAGAATGGAGACAGTGAAAGGTGTTTGTGAAATTGTGGAAGGGCTGGAGGAGTGGGCTCCAGGCACTGGGCGCACCCCGATGCCGTCCTGCAGAGCTGGACCACCACCTAGTCCCAAACAAGTGCATCTCATTGACGGGCCTGAGTCCACTCTGAAATCCCACTGCAGGGCAGACCAGGCAGAGTAGCTTTTTGCCATTCCAGCCTCTTTAGTACAGAAAGGTGTTGCTATGGTCTGAATGTTTGTCCACCCCAAATTCATAGGTTGAAACCTAATCCTCAATGTGAGGGTGTTGGAGGTGTGGCCTTTGGGAGGTGATTTAAGTTATGAGGGTGGAGCCCTCATGAATGGGATTAGTGCCCTTATAAAACAGACCCCAGAGAAACTGTCATCCCTTCAACCATGTGACGACACAGTGAGAAGCTGGCTGTCTATGAACCAGGAAGCAGACTCTCACTGGACATTGCTGGCACCTTGATCTTGGACTTCTCAGCCTCGAGAACTGTGAGAAATAAATTTCTCTTATTGATGAGCTCCTCTGTATATGGTGTTCTGTTACAGCAGCCCAAACAGACTAAGACAGGCATGTTGGGAGCTTGGGGATGTGCGCTAACCAGGGATAAGGTCAGGGTCTGGGGCAAAGGCTTCAACAAACTTTTAGCTACATGTACACTTCACCTAGCACAGGGATGTGCTTATGACGAAGGGTGTCTCACCTTACCAGGATTATTACAACTTCGAGTTTGTGCTCACTGGCTGGGACTGGCTGGTTCAGTTCCCCAGTTCTTGCACCATCTTTTTAGTATGCATGCATTCACTTAGAAGTGCCTCCGACCTTCCTTACGTCTGCAACACTGATGAGTACAGCAGAGGCCCTCTGCGCATCCCTGCTTGACATTAGTCTGTCCTGACGCTCTGGCCACACTCTGCCAGGGCTGTCTCCAGCATCTGATCAACCAGCAACTATGCAACCTCCTGGACCAAGGGCACAGGGTCCACCTGGACATCCTCCTGACCTGACACCTCATGTGCCGCTTTCTCATGATATCCTGGAGTTGCCTGGACGTAATCTTCTCCTTTCCACAATAACTGTCTCAAATACCAACCTCCTTAAAAGTGAGAGAAAAATTGCCAGGCCCCAGGAGGTCCCGGAGTATTTTGACAGCTGACCAAGGAACACATGCTGTCTGTGCCTTTTGCAGTGAGGAATGACCCCTGCAGCCCAGTGGTGCACACTGCCGTCTGAGCAGGGCCTCCCCTCCTGTGCTTATTTCTTGGGGTCCCCATCACAGTAGAAGTTGGTTCACCTACCTTACTGGGAATGAGAATTGTTCATCAGCAGAGGCTGATACACGCTGAGAGGCTGCTCTGACCCAAGTCCAAGGAATCTGCAGCAAACCCCGAAACTCAGTTCACAATAGGGCAGGTAAAAGCTCTTTCCGAAACTTTTGTTTGTGGCAAGCAACCATGTTATCTGGATGACGTCCTTTTCTGGAAGTCTTTCTACCCAGTTTCTAGGAATGGGAGAGACCCAACACTTGGAAATGCTGTGTTCATCAGTCCTGCTGCAGCCGCGCACAGCGGTTTCTGTGGGCACCACACTCTCTCACTGGAGCAGAATGTCTGAGAGTGACTTTGAGGCAAGGCAGCCCCGAGGGACCTGCTGTAAGAGAGTGGGCAGCGTGGTGTGAGTCTGTTCAGAGGCCTGTGCCAAAGAGTAGTAGCTGAGTCACCTTATCACAGCACCGAATTTTCTCTATGCTGGTTTCCGCTGCTCCATGGGGGAGTATATTCCTGAGTTATGCTTCCATTTGCGACGTGTGTGTTCTGGATGAGGATGGCTTGGGAGGCCATGGACTGTTGCACCTGCTCAAGTGCCCCTAGGTTTCATCCCTGGTCCCCGCCTTTGTCATGGAGCCTACAGCAAGAGGGTGCCCTTCAGCAGTGGTTCAGCCTGTTGTCTCCCCAGCACATCCTGGTCATTGCATCCGTGGACAACAATGTTACCTTTGTGTGCAGGCACTACAGCCTAGAACACGGACCGCCTCCTTGGGATATTTTAGCATTAGATGTGATTATCGTTCCTGCTGAGGGCTGGCTGGGCTTGGTGGGGGGTGGAGGGGAATAAGGTTTTTTCCAGGCTTACAGCCTGACTTGTGGATTCCTCATTTTGGTCTCTGTGGGTTACTCTCACCTCAATGGATTTTTGAAAATACAGACACCTTTTCTAGAAGAAATGAGGTGTATTAAACCAACTCCTGTGGAACACAACATGAATGTGACGTTAAGAGTGTCCATGTTTTGGGGAGGTCTTGTCCCCCATCCGGGAGTGTGGGCTGCCTGGGGAGGCTGCCAGGGTGAATGTCTTCATTGGTGCAGGCGCTCACAGAAGCCCACGCTCTCCTGAGAAAGTCAGAGACTGTTGAATGATACAGTTTCCAGCACAGCAAACTTTTCTTAGCCCATCTGTGTGGCCCTCAGTAAGTCTCCTAGTCTTCAAGAATGGCGATGGGGCTTTCTGAAAGTCTGTTGGCTTGTTGACTACACCCCAAGTGTGGGCAAATTGTCAAATGGAGCATGTCCACTGGCATTTGAAAAGCACCTGCAAATCTGTCCTGCTCTGCACAGTAACGTGATCAGAGCACCTCACCCAACAGCCCGCCTTCTTGTTTAACTAGTTGTTACACTAGTTGTAACACCTTATTCCATAGCAATGGTAGCTTCAACATCCCTGCCACTTTTCTGTGCCTCCTGATCTTGATCGGGATCTTGCTCTGATGAATGAGCTCACAGGAGCTCCTCAAGGACACTCACTGGGCCAGGGAACAGTTCAAAAATGAGCTATTGTGAGGTTTAAGTGGCTTAGATAGTTAAAGCACTTAAAACAGTTCCTGATATATGGTAACTGCTCAATAGACATCATCACCAACTCCACCATCAGCACCGTCACCACCATCATTGTCACCTCCACCACCACCACCATCACCACCATAACTGCCACCATCATCACCACCGCCATCACCATCACTTCCACCACCACCCACCATCATCATCACCTTCACCGCCGCCATCATTCTAATTAGCCTTAAGCCACAGGACAACTCCTTTCTTTGGGAGATGGCGTGGGTATCTACCTAGCACTTTCTGGGGGCAGAAGCTCAGGGACCATTCCCCCAGGTCCTTCAGAGTTGTAGGCCACCAACTCTGTAACCTTTTATTTGCAGTTACTTCCCTTTATAAAGTGACACCACAGCACCGGGTCATCCCTAGACCTGGGCCGCTTCTGCTCAACCCCAGAACACTCCTTTTTCCATGCGTGCGTGATCTGAAATACATTTAATTGCCTCTTAGAAAATGCTACGTTTGTAAAATACGCTCCTAATGACATCTTCATGAAACACAGGCGAGCATCCCTCCGCCAGGCAAGTGTTTGTTCTTCTATGCTTTTGTTCTTCTATGCTTTATCTGACCTACTGAGCCTGTGCAATCTAATCAGGCTTCAGCAGCCTGCCCTGATCACACTTGGAGTGTACACATAAATACATTAACACAATTCTAGTCTTAATTTTTAATATTTAAGAATTAAGAAACAATAGTGCTCCATCTGATAGCTAATACTCTTTAATGGCTATTAATGTCCTGGAAGGAAAGGCAATCAGATGGGATGGGCCTCTTCATGGAAATGCAGAAAACCATCCATGTATTTTTACCAAAAAACTCTGATCCAATAGCTGAGTCACAGAAAACAGAAGGTCAGAGGATACTGTTTGATGTCATGGCAGATGCGTGCTCTCAGCAATGTGCAGAGACTCAGAAACTGCAGGGGAAATGACCTCATTCCTTCGACAAATCCATTTTCAGGAAGACAAGAGTGATGGGAAGGAAATTTATAGATTAAAAGAGACCTTGAGGAACCATATCAACCAGCTGTCGTGTGTAGTCATTTTTTGGAGCTCATTCGAAAAAGAAACCAAGAAAAAAAGAAACATTCAGAGACATTTGAACACTGCCTAGATATGGGCTGGTATTAAGAGATAATTTTTAATTCTGAGTTTTTTTTAAGAGCACTTATCTTTTAGAAAGATATGCTAAAATGTTACATCTACAGACGAAATGACCTGATGTGGGGGAATTGCTTCAGCATAATCTGGAGCAAGGATGGGCAGGGGTGGAAAATTTTCACTTGTAGTGAGTTGCTGAAGTTGGATGGCAGGTACGTGGGAGTTCATTTTATAATGTTCTCTCTTTTTCTGTTTAAAAATGCCCATAGTCAAAGTAAGGCAAACAAGCCAAAAACAAAGAAAGAAAGGCTAGATGAAGGGTACAGCCCCGGCCTGTAATCTTGGAACAGCGACTGTCATTCGGGGACTAAACACAAATCAAAATAAATAAGAGAAGAGTTTAGATTAAAATCAAAACAATGACATGTGACGTCAATGTCATTTATGCCCAGTGGGTCTGCCATAACTTTCGCATTGACAAACAATAGGATTTCTAAGATTATAAACTTGGGAGCAAGAGAAGGAAGCAGCAATACTCCCAGGTTTTGGCTGCCAGGTTGTCCCGCGAGGCAGAAGCACTTGGCCGTGTCCTGCCGCTGGCCAATTAAAACGAGCTAACGTCCTAGCAGGAGGCGCCGAGAATGGGACATTCCACTACACTTGCCTGGCGGAGGGATGCTTGCCTGTGTTTCATGAAGAAGATGTCATTGGGCGCGTATGTTACAAACGTAGCATTTTCTAAGAGGCAATTAAATGTATTTCAGATCACGCACGCGTGGAAAAAGGAGGGTTCTGGGGTTGAGCAGAAGCGGCCCAGGTCTAGGGATGGCCGGGTGCTGTGGTGTCACGCCAAGTCCCATGCAGCGAGGGGCCCTCGGGCTTGGCCACGAGCATGGCGGGCCTCCCTCAGGCGGAGCGGAGAGCAAAGGCGGGCAGCAGCTGCTCACGTCTGCTGTGGGCGCAGCAGGAGCCGCCCTGCGTCGAACGACTGATCAGAAATGTTCTACAGATGCGCTGGAGCGGCGTTTTCGGGTGTGGACAGCACAGGAGAGGCACAGTGGGTATGTGGGAGGGTGTGAGAACGGCAGTTCGAGGCCACAATTCGGAATCTCGCCCGGCCTTTCCCGATTGCTCCTCGTGGGCCAAGCCGCCCCAGGGTCCCCTTCCCTCCGGCGCGGGCGAGCTGCGAGGGGCTGGAGCGGGGGCCAGGCCCGGGACAGGGCGCTTGGGCAAGCCAGAGCGCAGGGATGATGGAAAGTCTGGGGGAGGATCAGCGAAGTGGGAAGGCACCTTAGCAGCCAGGAGGGGAGTTGGGCGTGGGGGGCTGGAGGGGCAGGTAAAAAAAGGCACCACAGGAGCCTGAAGCTGCAGCAGTGGGCAGGGGCCCGCGTGGGAGGAGGGTCTTTGCAGACAAGTCTCGCCTGCATCAGCTCAGGCGGCCCTTGTCCCGGGGCCCTACTGCAGCAGGCGCAGGCCCTGAGCACTGCGGACGGCTCCTCCTCTGCGAAGGGCGACGCCACGCCAGCCAGCGTCGGAGGGCCTGTGCGCGGCAGGTCTGTGCAGCAGCAAGGCCCGGCGCGTTCACCCCCGCGCTCTGCTTGGCCCCGCGCTTAGCGGCGCAGGGCCGCTGTGGCTGGGCCGAAGGCAGCGGGGTCCGCCGCGCAGCTCCCCGGCCAGCCGCCGAGAACGCGCTGTTAATAAAGTGCCCGCTTCGAAACGCCCGGGAATAAATCTGCGGACGCCACCTCCACCTAGCGGTAGCCCCGTGAAATGCAGGCTGTCCTAAGGAAGAACCGACTGCGTCCTGCAGGTCCTCCCAGGCCAGAGGCCAATCCTACCCTTTCCAACCCCCAGGGTTAAATGTCTTCCTGACCGACAGCCTCGGCCCACCGAGCGAAGCCACCGGCCGCCTTCAGCATGAAAAAACTTAAGGGCAATGCGGATTCTGGGGCTTCCTGACTGGAAACAGAAGTGGGCGTTTTCTGGACCTAAGGGAAGGCTGAGTGTCTGATGTTTCCCCAGGATCTTGAGGCCACAGTCATTACAGATAGATCGACAGATAAGCAACAGACAAATAAATACATCGGCCTCGGTGGACTTAGCTCTTTTGGACTGGGCAAAAAGTGCATCATAAATAAAACAATCAAATCTATTTAGTAATATGACTGTTTGGTCAGGGGGCTGTGTGAGTAATTGTATCAATTAACTTACTCGCTTTGGTACTGAGCAGGGGAAAGTCTCACGTGCAGCCGGCACGGGTCCTCCCCCTTCCCCAGACCAGCATTGCACCCCCCACCGGCCACACCGTGAGCCCAGCCGCAGCCCCGGGAGCCCCGCGGCCTCACTGCAGGGCTGTGGCTTGGAGACCCCGCTTGCCTTTGCCTCTTTACCTCTCCTAAGACTGTCCATTCCCTGCAATTACTTTTCCGCTTTCTTTTCCTAGCTTTTTAATTTTCTTATTGCCAAACAACATACACACACAGTGACCATCAGCGAATCATTGAGTCTTGGACGTCGCAGGGACTTCTGGGGACATCTGGGTCCCTAACACAATAATGAATCACCTTTGCAAATTCAGCCCGAGGGAGCTGAACTGGACGAGGGGTTTTAATTATTACAACATTATTTTATATAGACACAATTTACCCTGGACTGTGCATGTCCTGGAGCTCTCATGTATATGAAATGCCTTCTCTTGATTAGCTCTTCCTGGCCGTTCAAGTATCAGGGTGGTGAAGCCTTCTTTGACTGATTAATGTAAATTAAGAGAATTCCTTTAGTCACTCCCAAATACAATTCCCTGTTTCTGTCCTATTTCATGTTAGCACTTAGCTATGTCCAAAAAGTTAGTTTAGTTTCGAAGACTCCCTTTATTCACTGTCTAACCCAATACTCAAAAGTCAAAACATTTTTTCTACCTTATTCTGTTCCTGTACATAACAAAATATATGTTGATTATACAGGCTATCACAAAATACCTTGGGCTCGGTGATTTATAAATACAGACGTTTATCTCTCACAGTTCTGGAGGCTGGGATGTCCCAGATCAAGGCACCAGCAGGTTTGGTGTCTGGTGAGAGCACGATCTCTCTGCTCCCAAGATGGTGCCTTTTGCCGCGTATCACAGAGGGGACCACTGCTGTGTCCTCGTGTGTGTAAGGGACAGAGGGCAAGTCAAATCTCCGAAGTCTCTTTTGTATCTAAGGAGACAATCCCATTCACAAGGGCAGAGCCCACCTGGCTTTATCACCTCCTGAAGGGCCCACAGTCTAATACCGTCTCATCTCAGTGATTAGGTTTCTATATAAGAATTTTGCAGGGACACATATATTCAGACTCTAGCACCTTCTTTCAAATGAAATTTCTTTAAAAATCTGAAAAATGGTCACAAGCAAGCTCTAAATACCTTATTCTATATTTTAAATAGCTGATGTTTCTTCTACGCCTCTTTATAATGTGCCTCTTCATGCACGCTTCCACAGAACTTATACAGACCTCTCCTACAGTGTGGTAGAAAGGAATTTTATAGCATTAGCTGGCATGTTCTTTTCCACAGTGTGGTGGACAATTTTACCTCCCATGGAATGTCCACGTGCCGCCCCATGTTTCCCAGCTTCCCTGCAGGTACGTGGGGTTATGTGGCTAGTTCTGGCCAGCGGGCTGTTATTAGACTTAATGTTTCTTTTTCCAGGTCCAATCCTTAGGAGTTGGTTCCCTAACTTCAAGATCTGTCTTCCTGCGTGTTGGTGACTTCGGAGGCCATGTGTTGAGGTAAATCATTAGTGGTGTGCTGGTAAATGTTTAAAAACCCGCAGCTCTCTGGGGGAAAAAAATCAATAGGATTTGTAGTATTCGCCAATTTCATGATATAAAGACCAAGGCCAATATCAAGCTACCCGTGTGTTGTCACTGAATGTGGAGTTGGGAGCAGACGCTAACACATGGCTGTTGCAGGCTGGTGGTAGCTGCCACTAGAGCTGATGGAGTCACCGAATGAAAGGTGCCTGGATACCGAGTCACTGCATAGAGCAACCAGGACAGTTGTCTTACTAACAGCAGACAGCGCACGGATGAGACATACTTTCCTGTATTAAGCCACCTAAACTGTGCTCGTTACTGAAGAACAAGCTGAGCCCACTGCTCAGTACATCAGTGCTGGGTGATAGATTCGCGGCCTCCAGTTTCCCGGGAGTTGGTGAACCAGAGAGTGTATGCATCAGTTTTTTTTGTTCTTTAAGTTGAAATGTATGGTCTAGTGTAAAGTGAAAGATAAAAACAAATACTTCTTGAACAAGGTATTCCCCTCCCCCTGTACTAACCATGGTATTAAAACTACTCTTTTTTTGACCGAGGAAGACAGGAAACTTGAAGAGGAAGAGAAAGGACTTTACCTCCTACTCACACAGGCATTTGTTTCCTGAAAGGAAGGCGGGTGTGCCTGGGAGAGCAGGCCTGAGACAGCGCTCTGGATCATAGGTGGCCTCAGACGAGGGTCACCATTTGCACACACGTGGCCCTCAGAGCAGCAATTCAGGGACACCGTCGAGAGGCAGTGTGAGCAGTGTGCCTGGAGGCCCGAGGGACACAGGGGCACCCTCGTGATGTCACCATGGGGGGCAGACATATCCAGGTCCACAGGGATCAGACAGATACACAGACGCCTTCCCTTCCTTGCCTGTCCCCATCTCTGATGCTACTTAAGTCCCTGGAAATTAGCTGGTACTCTGGAGGAAAACTGGGGAACCAAGAGTGCCTGAATTTTAACTTGAAAATGAAGAGAACCCACAAATTAATCATTTTCTTTATCAGGTGAAATGGTGCTTGGAATAGAGGTTATTAAATATACACTTTGCACAGCTGAGTTTTGTGGCATGAAAGCATTGTTCCCCCATAATGGCACCATACTGCTCACCTCTTGTGTTAGTTTTCTATTGCCATGCAACAGATTATTATAATTTAGTAGCTTAAAAGCAGACTTACATTTATTGTCTCATAGTTTCTGTAAGCCAGGAATCTAAGAATGGCTTAGCCATGTCCTCAGCTCAGGGTCTCACAAGGCTGTAATTGAGGTGTTGGCGAGGGCTGGGGTCTCATCGAGGTTTGGGGTCCTCTTCCAAGTTTGCATCATTGTTTACAGATTTCACTTCCTTGCTAATCTGTTGGTGTAAAATGTAAGTGAGTGATGCAAAGGTGGCTATGTCCCTGGAGGCTATTGGTTGGCACAGAAAGGGGTGGAAAGCAGATGGCAATTTGAAGAATAATTGGAATTAAAAATTGTCCTAGAATCTTTGAACCCCAAACGGGGAGGTGAGAGGTCAGAAAACTAACCTGCAATTTCAAAATTTTATGTAGTTCTTCATGTTGCAAAAGTGAGAAATTAAATTCCCAATTAATTTCTTTGAAAATTACCATATTCGTTCGCTTGTTTGTTCATTCGCTGATTCATTTGTTCTATAATATTTGTTGAGCGACTGCTCTACACAAGGCACTGTTCTAGGTATGGGAATTTAAGATAGCTGGGATGCCTCATCTCATGGAACTTTTAGGGGAGGAGAATGAAAATTAGCAGGTAAATTAACAAAGGAGACACTGCCAAGTGCTAAAAGGAAATGAAACACGAAACTGCGGTGGAAGGTGGCTGGCAGGTGTCTGAGATCAAAGAAGGAGTGTGCAAGAGCCGGGGGAGGGGGGAGCTGCTGGCCCGGCATCTAACTCACAGTGGAAGGTGCCCGGCTCTTCTGAGGTTAGAAGAAAGGCCTGCCGGGCTGGGGCTCAGTGAGCGAGGACAGTCAGGTGGGCCATGGGCCAGACAAGTCTGAGATTGGATTATGAGGGCCTTAGAGATCCAGGTAAGGCACTTGGATTAAAATCCAAATTTCAAGGGCACTATGCAAAGTTCCAGGTGTGATCAGGACCGTTGGCAGGTTTGACCCAAGGAAGTGACCCAAGGAAGTGACCCAAGGAAGTGACCCACGGGTTGGAGGGGGTCAGACGGTGTAGTCAGGCTGACCCTTGACTATTAACAGTGCAAATGAATAAGGAGATACAAGTAACACAGGTGCGCAGTACCGAATCAAGACTTGGAAACTTAATACCTCAACAGAGTGGAGCAGAGGAATGGGGTATTTGGGGCCTGTGCATGGAGTGGGCTGGTTGGTGGGGGTGGGAGTTGGGCTGAGCAGAGAAGGGGAAGGAGCCCTCAGTCTAACATGCTTTGTGATAGCTCTGGAGGTTTAAAGTGGGCTTGAGCCCATCAGTCCCACGTTTTCTGCACTCCTAAGTTGCAGAGCAGTCTGCTATGGGAAGGTGTGCTTTTTGTTATTTGCGTGTTTGTTTTTGTTGTTGTTCCTGCTGCTGCTAAGTCTTCAGTGTGAGTTCAGGAAGCTGCGCATCTGCTACTGAAAGAGTAGCTAGACTTCCACAGAAAAAGAAACAAAAAGACTTTTTTAAGGCACTGAGCAAAGGTGGACAACTACATATGGATGCCTTTATTCAGCAACTTTTGTCCCAAGAGAAATTCACTCCCACCCACAGAAATAAAACCAGGACTGCTCTTTTCCAGGTCAGTCTTCTACTCTCTGGTGTGTGTTCTTACCCTCTGTGGAGAGAAAGGCAATATCCCACAAAGGCTGCCTTTAGGATTAGGTGCTATGGTCTCATAGACAACATCTGATTCTAAACATTCAGATCCATTCATGGCCTGGATGTCAGGGGGTACAGAAGGCAGGACAGCAGACTACAGGGAATGAGTAGGGAGGGCCAGAGGTTATGGCACACATGCTTGGTTGCGGAGAGGTGCTGTTGATGGCAATACCAAGTACAGCATGGATTGTGATCAAGCGACTATGGTGGGTGGAGGAAAAGCTTAAGGAGAAGAGGAGGTCTCGGAGTTGAGAGACTAGGGCACCAAAAGATCATTTATGTGGATGTCGAAATCACCAAGAACCATGCCAAGAACTTTCTCAGCAAGCGTCACGATGAGCTGGGAACTAAATCACCGCGCTGAGGGACCCCTTGATGAGCTGAGATTCTGAGCTACAGGTGTGGTGGGTAAGCAGCTTTGGAAGGAGTGGAGAATCCAGTCACTGGATTGGTTTTTTCCTTATAATCATCTGCCTCTTTCAAACCTTGTGTCATTTGCCCATATTGTTTATTCAAAAATACTAAACAAGCAATGAAAGACATTAACAAATCATCGAGGAATGGAACAAAACAACCATCCCCCCTGCAGTTATGGGTTATACAGGAAAACATTAATAAAATTATGTTTTGTATTATTTACCTTTCTTCTTGGAATATACTCTTCCTTATTTACCTTTGACTTGTTTTCTCTTATGGAAAATTAAATATTTTTTAACTTTAAAAAATTTTTATTGTAAAGTACACATGACATAGAACTTAACATCTGTGATGTGCATTTTAAGGGGTCAACTTGATTGGGCCACAGGGTGCCCAGATGTTTGGTCAAACGTCATTCTGTTTGTTTCTATGAGGTTTTTGGATGAGATTAATATTTAAATCAGTAGACTGAGTGAAGCAGATTGCCTCCCTCGTGTGCGTGGGCCTCATCCAATCAGTCGAAGGCCAGAATAGAACAAAAAAGTGAACCTCCCCAGGGTAGGAGAGAATTCCTCCTGCCTGACTGCCCTCAAATTGAAACATTGGCTTTTCCTGAGTCTGGAGCCTGCTGGCCTTTGGACTGAACGTACAGCGTCAGCTGTCCTGGTTTTTAGGCCTTTGGTCAAAGACTGGAGCTGCAGGACCACTCTCTGGGGTCTCCAGCTTGCTGACTGCAGATTTCAGGACTCGTCAACATTGATAATCACATAAGCTAATTCCTCATTTTATTTATATATATCAAATTTATATATATATATAGACATATATCTCTCTCCTCTGTTGGTTCTGTTTTTGGAGAGTCCTGACTAGCATAACACCCTAACAGTTTTTAGGTGTGTAGTTTATTGGCACATTAAGTGCATTCACGTGGTTGTGCAGCCATCACTGCCATCCATCTGCCTAACTCTTTCCATCTTGCAAAACTGAAACTCTGTCCCCACCAACACTAGCTCTCCACTCCTCCCTCCCCCCAACCTCTTGAAACCACCATTTTACTTTCTGTCTCTACCAATATGACTATTCTACGTATGTCATATAAATGGAAATTGTACTGTATTTGTCTTTTTGTGACTGGCTTTTTCATTTAGCATGGTGTCCTCAAGGTTTATCCATGTTGTAGCATGTGTCAGAATTTCTTTCCCTTTTAAGGTTGAATAATATTCCAGTAGATGGATGTACCACGTCTTGTTTTTCCGTCATCTGTTGACGGACACTTGGGTTGTTTCCACCTTTTGGCTCTTCTGAATAATGTTGCTGTGAATGTGGGTGCACAGATATCTTTTCAAGTCCTTGCTTTCAATTCTTTGGGGTATATATCCAGAAGTAGGATTGCTGGATCGTATAGTAATTTTATTTTTAATTTTTGAGGGACTGCCATACTGTTTTTAATAGTGGCTGCACCATTTTATATTCCCACTGATAGTACACAAAGGTTCCAATTTCTCCACATCCTCACCTAATGCATCTGTTAATTAATTAATTAATTTCATAGTGGCCATCCTAATTGATGTGAGGCGATGGAGGCATCAGACATTTAACTTACAAATAAATTTTCACAGGAATTTTGTGATGAATCTTTTCATGCTATGTAAGCCCCAAATATCTCAATTGTCTAATTTTGCCACAAAGTATGTGATGCATTCCTTGGTTTAAGTCTTTAAAGGGATTAAAACATTTTTAAAGTGAGAAGCGTGTGACACTTCTCAGTGTGCTGCTCTCCCATCGTGGGAGAAGCGACGCCACCTTCCTTTGCAGGTTCTGGTCTCGTGGAGATGGCAGCCAGCTCGCTGGTCGAATGATCGATCCTATGGAACACGGGTAACGTGTCTGGCACTGCAGTAAAGAAGACCCCGTGGTCTCTGACTTTGGGCCTTTACTGTCCAAGGAGGATGGATGTTCCACCTGCTGCCTGGATGGCAGTGCAGGGGCGCTGGAGTTTCCCATCCCTTTGCAGCCGGGCCGGGCTGCACTGCCAGTGCCGCCTCCTTCCCGCTGCAGCTGCTTCTCTCCCTGATAGGCTGGACCAGACGAGGACATAATCCCGTACCTCGATTTCCCTTAAACATCATCACACAGGCATTTTTGTGACTCTACTTGGGGCTTGTGCAGTTAGTGGGGGAGGTTTCCATCCGGCAGCCAGTGACAAGGAACTTGATCTTTAATGTTCCCCTCCTACCTCCACTGCTGGGAATTTCTGGCAGGTTGGCTTCTCTCTCCTCCATTTCTCTCCACAGTCCTTAACTCCCAGACTCCTGCTTTCTCCCACTGCAACCACTGCCTTTCCTGTCACTCCTTGAAATGCGTACTTACTTTTTATGTGAAGTATTAAATCCGTACTTACGTTTTTCTCATTATTTCACTACTTCCAAACCACGTGTTAAGGAATTATCTTTGTGCACCCTCAACATTCTATAAAGACATTATTTCCTTAAAAAAAATCCATCTTTCTAAATCATGAAAGTAATCATTCAGAGTCAAAGAAGCTGCAGTCAATTGTGGTTTTAAATAGAAATTTTTAATGCTGTGAATAAGCATTTACAAACGTGACAGCTGTTTTGTGGAAGTATAGGGTATCCAAAGAACGTATAACTTAATTTGGAGGTTCCATCGCGGAAGGCCTCCTTGTGGAGGGGATGTGAAAGCTGGAGTCCTAAGAATACTACTGGGAGTGAGCCCAGCCAGGCGGGGTGGGGAGCGCGTTCTGTTCCCTGACGAGCATGTCGCAAGGGCTCTGAGGCCAGGAGACATGTGCAGGGGCGGGCCGGAGCCCAGGGAAGCTGAGCACCAGGAGGGTGGAGAGGCAGGTGCTGGGGGAGGCCCAGGCGATGCGGAGATCACCGAGGCTTGTCTAACCTTGTCCTGCCGTCAGGGGTTTATTTCCTATCTTTGCGATCCCCGAGGGCAAATTGTACCTTCTTTGGCAGGAGCAGGGAGCAATCAGTGTGGTCAGGGTGGCGCACTGCTGAAACTGCCAGCAACTCACACCAGCTGACAGAATCACCAGGGAAGGTCCTCTGTGCCCTGGTGGGTAGAGCAGGGCGGGGCAGAGGGACTCACACCTTCTTAGTTTGCTCTCGGACCGTGCCCTACCTGCGGTGAGACGTGATGCACGGGGCCCGTACTCAAGGTGGCCGGCAGCCAGCCAAGTCCTTTCCCACGGTCCCATCCTTCGACCCCAACACACTCTTCTCAAACCCCAAGGTGGAAACAGCGAGAAAATGTGTCACTCTACCCCAGTTACTCTTAATTTCATCCGCACAGTATTTTTGTCCTCGTATAGTATCACTCACAAGGAGAGCAGGCTGCTGAGTGGGCTGCCCAGTGGGCCTTCCCCGGACCTGGGCACACCGGGCTGAGCCCTGAGACAGTTGGGCTGCTTCTCGCTTTGAGGTCCAGGACGAGGCAGCCTCTTCCTCGTGACCTCATGTGTTTGTCCCTGCCTCACTGTGCCCCTTATGGTCCCCAGAAATATCAGAGTGAACACATTTTGTTTTCTACTAACTGAACATGAAACAGCAAATATCCTCAAACTCACTTAACCACTTTCAGAACCGCTTAAATGGTACATTCACCATACGTGTTATTTAACCTAATGGGTTATTTGCATTTTATTGCAATAAATGTCTCTCTGATTAGTGTAACCCACTGGCAGTGAGAAAGCATTTAGGCAAGGAAACAATCAGGTCTGTGTCACACAGAGCCCTCGCTGGCCACGGTGTGGAGAATGGATTGAGGGAGGGTGTCAGCAAGGGTGTGAGAGGCTGGTCAGATGGCTAAGGAGGGGGAATACAGGACATATAGTGGTATCCCTGGGACAGAAGGGAACACTGTTTAGGAGGCAGACTTCCCAGGGCTTGGTTCCGGACTGGAGACAGTGGTGAGGGCAAAGGAGATGCTCACGGCACCCAAGATAGTATCTGCCTCCACTTGGTCCTCCCCAGTCCCTGTGCGCAGAGCCCTGGCCCCCCACTGCTTGTGCTGCCCCCACCGCGGGGCCGGGGCGCACAGGAGCCACAGGGGCCACAGGGGTGTGCACACTTGGAATCCGCATTCTCCTTTTATACCACACTCTGTGTGCCTAGGACCCGTCTTTCCCTCCCCAATGTCTGAGCGCATCTCCAGGGCCCGTGGAAGTCCTCTGACCTGCTTTGTTTTGTTGAGGGCAGATCATGTCTCCTGTGTGAGGATCCCTGGGTCTTAGGGTTGTCCAAAAAATGGTTGATTTCAGCAGCTGTGGAAAGAGCTTGGACTTCCAAACCATAGTGTCCACACACAGGTACACGAGGCCCCTCATGGTACGGGATGGAGCCAGGATTAGGAAGAGATGGGAGATGGTCCAGCCAAGGGCCACGACATCCGATAAGCCCCAGGACCTTCCAGGTCATTAGGAAGGTGCATCTATCAAGATCAGAGAATAGAACACACATTTTATGTGACAATTGTTTAGCCTGATCTATAAGCACCAATATTTTAGACATATGGTATGTGGGCCTCCCTGTGTACACTTGCTTGGCGCCCAGCAACTGTTAGGTTTTCTGGTCTAGGCAGTTGAACGATGTTAGCGACTGGGTTGGAGTTATCTACTGAGATAAGGAAAGGAGGAGGAGAAGGGGCAGGTTGGTTCCAAGCTTTTCTGCCTGTATTTGGACACCCTGCCATTGGTGGCATTGCTGTGACGTAAGATTTATGGTGGGCTGTGGTTGCGTGGGCTGCCAGGAATCAGTTTCCTGCTACAGCATATTGGGCATTAGTGTCTGGAGGGTGCCAGCATAGAAATGCCCTCCTCCTCCTGGCATGCCCTGGATTCTTGTCTTCAGACAGACTCCTATTCATCCTCCGAGACCAAGCCAGTTTTACCATTTCCTTACCAACCTTCCCCTAATTATTCTTAAATGGTACATTCACTGTACGTGTTATTTAACTTAATGGGTTATTTGCATTTTATTGCAATAAATATCTCTCTGATTAGTATAACCCATTGGCAGTGAGAAATTATTAAAAACATTTAGGCAAGGAAACAATCAGGTCTGTGTCAGACAGGGTTAATTACTTTTCTACCTAACCTCCAAACACATTTTTCAAACCGTACATAGTACTTCTTAGTCCACGTGGTTTTACTTCTACCTTAGATTGGAAGCTTTTTAAAAGCAAGCACACTATTATTTAAAACCTCGTACCTGCAACATATAAGATAGATCCTGGCATATATTAAGAAGCAATACATATTTGCCCACAGAATAAATCATTAAGATTATTTTTGTTAGAATGTCAACACAGTAGGATAACATAGATTCCTAGGAAGACATGCATTACCATCACTGATATGAGAAGAAATAGAAATTCTGAATATACTTCCAGTAAGTAAATAGATTAAATTAGTAAAGACTCTTTCTCTCTCTTTCTCTCTCTCTCTCTCTCTCTCTCTCACACACACACACACACACACACACACACACACACACACACAGAGAACACAGGCACAGATGACTTCATTAGTGAATTCTATCAAACATTTAAAGAATAATTTATATCAATCATTCAGAAACTCTTCCAAAACACAGAAGAGGAGGAAACACTTTCCAACCCATCATGTGGGACAGTAGTACTCTGATGTCAAAACCAGACAAATACATCACAAGACAGGAAAATTACAGAGCAATGACCCTTATGAATACAGACACAAAAATCTTCCACAAATTATTAGCTAACGAAATCCAGCAATATATGACAAAAATAGATTGAGCATGTTAAATGAGATTTATGCCAGGTTGCTAGGCCAGTTCAGCATGTGAAAATCAATGTTATATGCCACATTAATAAGGTACATGATAAAACACATGATCACCTCAATAGATGAAAAAAGAGCATCTGACACAACACAGCACCTTTTCCTGACAAAAATACTCAAGAATCTAAGAATCGAAGGGAATGTCCTCAACCTGATAAAGGACATCTGTGAAAAACCTTCAGCTAATATTACACAAAGTGGAGGAAAACTGAATTTCCTCTCCCTAAGAGCAGGATCGAGACAAGGATGTCCACTCTCACCATTACTGTTTAACATTGTACTTGAGGGTCTAGGCAGGCCAATTAGGCAAGAAAAATAAATGGAAAGAGTCCAGAATGGGAAGAAAAAAGTAAAACAATTTTTATTTGCAGATGATATCTGCCAATTTTTATTTGTATATAGAAAAATCCTATGGGAATGAAATCAAAACAATTAAAACAGTAAACTGGTTAGGCAAGGTGGCAAGATACAAGGTCAATATAAAAAATCAATTATATTTCTATATGTTAGCAATGAACAATCTGAAAATGAAATTAAGAAAACAATTCCATTTATAATAGTATAAAAGATAAAATGCTTATAAATGCAACAAAAGAGGTGTAAGACTTGTACATTAAAAACTACAAAACACTGTTTAAAGAAATTAAAGATCTGAATTATTGAGGAATATGCCATGTTCATGAATCAGAAGAATTGATATTTTTAAAATGGCAATGCTCCCCAAATTGATCTATAGATTCAAAGTGATCCATATCAAAATTCCAGGGGGGTTTTCTGTAGAAATTGATAAGCCGACCCCAAAATTCACATGAAAATGCAAGGGCACAGAAATATCTGAAGCAATCTTGAAGGATAAAATTAAAATTATCAGGCATCTCCATTTCAAAGCTTACTGCAAAGCTACAATAATCAAATCTATGTGGTACTGTCAAAAGGTTAGGAATATAGACCAATAGAATAGAATTGAGAGTCCAAAAATAAACCCTTGCATTTATGGTCAACTGATTTTTACCATGGTGCAAAGAGAATTCATTGGGGGAAAGGATGTTTGGTTTAACAAATGGTTTTATGACAACTGGATATCCATATTCAAAAGAATGAAGTTCAACTCTCTCCTTACACCATAGGCAAACATTAACTCTAAATGGATCATATACAAAAATGTGAGAACTTTTCTTTTTACATTTAAAACTCCTAAAAGAAATTTGAGAATAAATATTTGTGTCAGGGTTAGACAATGGTTTCTTAGATACTACACAAAAAGCACACCAACAAAAGAAAAATAGAGAAATTGGACTTCTTTATCAAAATAAAAAATTTTTGTGCTTCAAAGAATACCATTGAGAATGTGAAAAGACAACCCACAGATGATGAGAAAATATTTGTAAATTATACATCTGATAAAGTACCTGTGCCAAGAATATATAAAGAATACTTACAACTCAATAATAAAATGGCAAATGACCCACCTAAAAATTGGGCAGAGGATTTGAATAGACATTTTTCGAAAGAAAAAATTCAAATGGCCAATAAGCACATGAAAAGGTGATTAACATCATTAGTCGTTTGGGAAATGCAAATCAAAAATGCAACAAGATATCATCATATGCACTAGGATGGCTAAAAATATAAAGGACAATAACAAGGGACAAAGAATGTGGAGAAATTGGAACTCTGTGACATTGCTGGTGAGAAATGTAAGCTGGTGCAACAACTCTGGAAAGCAGTTTGGCAGTTCCTGAAAATGTTAGAGTTACAACATGACCCAGCAATTCTACTCCTAGGTATATATTCAAGAGAAATGAAAACATTTATGCCCACATAAAAACTTGCAGACTTTATCATCTCATAGTTCTGGAGGATGGAAGTCCATGATCAAGGTGTCAGCAGGATGGTTCCTTTTGAGGGCTTGAGGAAGAATCTTCTCTATGCCTCTTCCCAGTGGTTTGCTGGCCCTCTCTGGTGTTCACTGGCTTGTGGAAGCATCACCTGAATCTCTGCTCTCATCTTCATACGGTGTTCTCCTTGTGTGTGCCTGTGTGCAAATTTCCTCCTTGTACAAGGGCACCAGTCATGTTGGAATGGGGCCCACCTTAGTGACCTCATCTTAACTAATTGTGACTACAAAGACCCTATTTCCAAATAAGATCACATTATAAAGTACTGGGGGTTAGGACTTCCACATATACACTTTTGGAGGACTCAATTCAATTATGACAAGAAGTGAATGCTAATGGATTTGGGAACCTCATTTTGGGGGTGAATGAAATATTCTAAAATTAGATTGTCGTGATGGCTGTACAACTTTGAATGCACTGAAGACCACTGAACTGTACACTTTAAATGGGGAAGTTAATGGTACATGAATTATATAGCAATACAGCAGTCCCTAATTATTTTCATTAGTGCCTCTTGGAGCATTTACTTCTGTTGTGTGATAAACTTAAGTTCTTTAAAGTTTATTTTTTAATTGAAAAATAAAAATTATATATATTTATGTTGTACAACATGCTGTTTTGAAATATGTATACATTGTGGAATGGATAAACCAAGCTAATTACGATATGCATTAACTCACATACATATATTTTTTCTGTGGTAAGAGCACTTAAAATGTACTCATAGTACATCTAGAAAATCTTAGTGATTTTGTAGTATACAATACATTTTTATTAACTGCAGTCACCGAGTTGTACAATAGATCTCTTGAAGTGATTCCTCTTGTCTAACTGCAATATTGAATCCTTTGACCAATATCTCTCCAATACTCCCTCAACTCCTTAAGCACCTGGTAACCACTATTCCATTCTCTGCTTCTGTAAGTGTGACTTGTTTAGATTCCACATATAAATGAAATCATGCAGTATTTGGTTTTCTGTGCCTGGCTTATTTCACTTAACACAATGTCCTCCAGGTTCATCCATGTTGTCACAAATGATAGGCTTTCATTTTTTTAAGGCTGAATATTATTCCATTATGTATATATACCACATTTTCTTTATCTATTTATCAGCTAATGGACATGTAGCTTGACTCTATACACTGGCTATGGTAAATAATGCTACAATGATCATGAAAGTGCAGATATCTGTCCAACATACTGATTCCATTTCCTTTGGATATTCGGTAGTGAGATTGCTGGGTCATATGGTAGTTCTACTTTTGTTTTTTTACTTCTATTCAATATAGTACTGAAAAACTGAGCAATTAGGCAAGAAAAAAAGGCATCAAAATTAGAGAGGAAGAAGTTCAATTGTCTCTGTTTGCAGATGACATGATTTTACATATATATAGAAAACCCTAAAATTCCACCAAAAATTATTAAAACTAATAAACTAATTTAGTAAAGTTGCAGGATACACAATCAACATATAAAAATTACTAGTGTTTCTATACACTAACAACAAACTATCCAAAACAGAAATCAAGGAAATTACATTTATGATAGCTATAAAAATATGTAGGAATAAATTTAACCAAGGAGGTGAAAGACCTGTACACTAAAAATTTCTATAAAACATTGAGGAAACAAATTAAAGAGAACACAAATAAGTAGAAAGATATCCTGTGTTTATGGATTGAAAAATTAACAGATTCAATGTAATCCCTATCAAAATCCCAATGATATTTTTCACAGAAATAGAAAAAAAAAATTCTGAAATCTGTATGGAATCACAAAAGACCTTGTATAGCCAGACCAATGGTTGAGTAAGAAGAACAAAGCTGGAGGCATCACATTTCCTGATTTCAAGATATACTACAAAGCCATAGTAATCAAAGCAGCATGACACTGACATAAAAACAGACACATTGACCAATGAAACATACTAGAGAGCCCAGAAATAAATCCGTACATTTATGGTCAATTGATTTTTGACAAAGATAACTAGAATGCATGTCAGGAAAAGGACAATCTCTTCAATAAATAGTGTTGAAAAAACTGGATATCCACATGCAGAAGAATGAAATTGTACCCTTTTCTCATACCATATACAAAAATCAACTCAAAATGGATTAAAGGCTTAAACATAAGACTTGAAGCCATAAAACTACTGGAAGAAAAATGTAGGGAAAAATCTCTATGATATTGGTCTGGGAAATAAATTTTTGGATATGACCCCTAAAACATGGGCAACATAAGCAAGAATATACAAGTGGGATTACATCAAACTAAAAAAGTTTCTGCAAAACAAAGAAAACAATCAACACAATTTAAGAGATAACCTGTGGAATGTGAGAAAATATCCGCAAATTATACAACTGATCAGGGGTTCATATCCAAAATATATAAGGAGGTCAACATGATAGCAAGAAAAAAATAAACTGATTAAAAATGGGCAAGCGATCTGAATTGACATTTCTCAAAAGAACACACATAGATGACTAATAGTATGTGAAAAAATGCTCAACATTACTAATCATTAGGGAACTGCAAATCAAAACCACAATGAGATGTCACCTCATACCTGCTAGAATGGCCATTACCAAAAAGGGGAAAACTATGTGTTGGCGAGGATGTGGAGAAAGGAGAACCCTTGCACACTGTTGGTAGGAATGTAGATTAGCACAGCCATTGTGGAAAACAGTATGGAGATTCCTCAAAAAAGTTGGAAGTGTTTTAAAGATTATCAAGTTCTCCTTCAATAAAGAGCATTGACATTTACAGGAAATTTACACATTTTTCTTTGTATTAAAACACTCCTATATGTCAAATTTGGAGATTTGATAAACAGGAAACTTGGACCTTAGAAGAAGTCATTTCTCCTTACAGAATTGGCTTTTAGAAACAATTCTGTAGTTATGATTTCTAAGAATTCACAATGCTGTCTTAATTCCAAGAATGTACTATGAGCCAGATCAAGATATTGAGGCTACCCATTCAGTGGTTTAAACACAGGGCTATAGCTCTGTGTCAAAGGAGCACAACTTACAAATCCTGAATTGAAGATGATAATATTGTTAACTTTAGACCATTTATAAAAGAATATAATGTTTATTAAAAATACATTTTTTTGCAAGCAGGATGAAAATAAGCTCCCTCCTGGGCTCTGATGTTCACAACTGAGCTACGTGCTATTTTTGAAATCCTCATTTAACCTCTCATATCTGTGGATTCCACTGTCTGCTGACGCATGGGTTTACAGACGCTGTCCTGGGTTTTCGGGGCTGGGTGGTGTGCAGGGTGTCCTAAAGGAAGGAGGATTAGAGATGGGAGGTCTGCCAGGAATTTGCCTGGTGAGAAACTTGGCTCCTCTGGGGTTCCTGTCACTCTCCACCTTAGCTGACCTAACTGGTCACACCAGAAGCTGGTTATTGTGGGTGATTCCTGCTTTTATGTGAGTTCAGCAAGTATTTACTGCACGCTCAAGGGAATGAAATCTGTGTGGGATATGGAGATGCAAATGGGATGAATGAGTGGGAAGTTAATTTGATAACACTGGCCCTCTGCTATGCATCGTGCTTGTTTTCTCACTTAAGCCTCCTAAGTATTCACTTATCTTCCCCAGTTTGCAGGCGAGGAAGCAGAGGCTCAGAGAATTTAAGTCACTTGCTTGAGGTTAAACACGTCCCAGTGGACCCAGGACTTGAACTTTGTATGTTTGGAATCAAAGCTGGAACTGACAGAGAAGGGAGAGAAGGAAGCAGGGAGGAAGAGGATGAAGAGCCAGTGAAGTCTGAAAAGCCTCCTGCATTTCAGGGGAGGGTTGGTCCGCACTGACCGTTGTCTGGCATGCTGGACAGGCCAAGGAAGGTCAGACTTTGGGATGCTCTTGGCTCACTGAAGACCTGTGGAAGTGCCGTTGTGGGGTTTCCATCGGGGGAGGATGGGAGCCAGACAGCGAAGGTTAAGGAAGGAGTGTATGGAAGCGGGCATCGTAGAGGTTCCTTTCCAACAAGTCTTTCACTGCAGCAACGGAGAAAAACGAGTCAGAAACTTGGGGGAAAAATGAGGATCCAGAGAAGATATTTTCCACTTCGGATGAAAAAGGTGCTGGTAAGTGTGTGTGGCGTAAGAAAAGAGCCAATGTGAAGGGAAAAGAGAAGAAGGATACAGAGGCGTGGTCTGCTACTCAGGGTCTGCCAGCAGGCAAAATCACCTCTGCCGCGGGCTCCTTGCCCAGAGCTCTGCTGCATGGGGGTGGGGGTGGGGGCTGGCAGTGCAGCCCAGGAGAGGAGGGGAGGGCGAGGTGGGCACAGCCACTCTTCATGGCCAAGTCCTGAGGGGACACCGCATTCTGCTCCTGGACAACTGGGCACAGGGCGCCCTGACCGCCACCCAGGCGCAAGGGCATGCGGAAGGTAGTGTGGCTGTGTGTCCAGGAAGAGGGATCGCGCTTGGTGGCCCCTGCCACGGCAGAGCTGCACAGAGATCGGGAGAGGGGCGCAGAAGAACAGACAACGAGAGATCGGGTCGGTGTGCGACGGAAGACCGAGATTCGGAGGCGGGGCTGGGTGGCTGAGAGGCAGAGCGCAGGCTTCGGGCTGATTAGGAGGCCGCTGCCGAGACTGAAGAAAGTGGAGCGTAGCTGCAGTTGTCAAGAAACCTGGAGCAGGAAGGAAGGGAGCTGGGGCATTTATGACAAGTGACTAATGAGATCGGTTCACTACGGCGTTAGTAGTAGAGTGTTTTGTACGTAAGAAATGCGACATAAAAAGGAGGAGATGGAGAAAAGCACACTTACGGATGCTGAGAACCTGGAGGAAACACAAGGATGGATCTGAAGCCAAGCCTGTGTTCCCGTCTCAGCACTTCCCTAACGGATTTCAGGAGCCTCGTTTTCCTTCTAAGCCTGTGTTTTCTTATCTGAGAAGAGGGGGCGAGAGAATGACAAGGTCGCACACCTGTGCGGTGGCTGGCGTGAAGGCGGTCATAGGTGGCTGGCGGGCTGAGCAGCCCTGGGAGAGTCACCAAGCCTCCCGAGGGGGCACAGCTCATCCGGGAAGTGGGGTCAGCCCCCCTCCCTGGTAAGCTGGGTCGTGAGGGTGGCATTGGATGAAGTGACACCTTGCAGTGTGAATGAGCATCAGCTCATGTCGCATCCCCTACCTGGGAGAGGACGGCAAATCTAGTCAACTGTTCTGAGTCATGATCACTGTGCCGCCATGAAAATCATGGTGAGAGATATTTTCCACAATATTTTACTTTAGCCAAAGTAAACACACACACACACGCACACACACACTCACTCTTACAAAGATTTCTGATCTAAACCTGATATATTGGCTTGTCTGCCCTCCAATCGTGTTGTTCATTGTCTTCATGAATGAACTGCCTGAGGTGAAAGTGTTTGGTGAATGCAAATGGGTCCTTTAAGTGCTCTCTATTCATTTAAATTATTATTTAAGGACTTGAAATATGTTTAATCACGGAGACTTTTTAATATGTGCTCCTTGTTCAGCCTAAGGAACTAAAGTAGTTTTCACATTATGGAATATGTTAAGGTAAGCTTAACTCTCTGTGCAAATGATTAATATTTTTGTATATCAGTGAAAGAGGACTCTTGTCCTGAGGGGTACAACATATTACCCAAGGCCCACCGATCTAACTTCTGATGAATAAGAGAATTCCATTTTTTTTTTTTTTTAAAGAAATGGTCTCATTATGATGCCTAGGCTGGTCTCCAACTCCTGAGCTCATAAGATCTTCTGCCCTCTGTGTCCTTAGTAGCTGGGACTACAGGCATGTGCCACCACCCAGCCTTGGATAAAATAATTTTAATGCACTTCAATAGGTTCACAATGGGTTCGTATCTAAAGAGAGCCCGGGCGAGATGGCTCCCATACGTAATACTTCATCATATGATGGATTTTGTAAATAGAAAAAAAATCTTGTGGTTTTTCAAAAAAAGAGTGAAGAAATCAATAATAAGTGAATTGATTTAAAATAGAAACTGATGAGAATAGTCCTAGGTTATAATTATGTTTTATTGCTTAAAATATTGACCATATATTTTTGAAAACTAATTGAAGAGAGCTCATTTAATTCAGTATTTCTTCAATTTTCTGTCATTCATATATTCCCTTTATGTTTCTGCCATATTTGAGAGTCACTTGTGTTACTTTTCATTAATTTTTTAAATTGATTCATACTTTTTTACCTAAATACATTTATTTGATAAGAAAAACTTTTAGCACTACTGTGAATATAAATCCGTCATCACTTGACATAAATACATAAATATACTGCATGAACCTACACTCTTTAAAAACCACGTGCTGCTGATGAGTTGACCCCGGCGTGGTTGCTGCCCTGGGGAGAGGGAAGGCTCCCCCAAGTCCGGGCTTTCTCCCTGGCACCATCAAAGTCTGATACAGGAGAGCCAGGAGCCAGGAGCCCACCAAGGGAAAGCCACCAGGGCCGCCTGTGCTCACCTGGGGTGATTCATGGTGCTGCCACAAGGAGCACACTGCAGGCACAGCTAGGGGGTCTCCACCTGGGGAAGCCGGGGGCGTTGTGCATTAGCTCCTGTGGTTGCTTTAGGTGGGCCTTTAAGTTGGGGAAGTGCTTAGGTAGGTTGGGAGAGATGGGGAACGCATGAACAGCAGGAAACGTTCCCTTCGTAATCGTAAAGAATCTTTCTACTTGGACTGTGGGTGATAACCGTGGTATAAGAATCAAGACCTCACAAAGACTGTCAACAGGTTTCTCAGAATTAAATGTGTTACCACGTGTTATTGTTATTTAACGCATGTCTAAGCCCTTCCTAAAATCATCTCTTTTTCTCCCTAAATCGTGGTGTATTCCACAAGTGGTATAAGTCCCACAGTTTTCAAAGTCCTGATCTGTTCTAACCATGAATTTTCCTCCTTAACACCCCCCAACACGGTTGTTTGCCTTTGCCCTGAACTTCTCAGTGAAAGGGAAGATGACTGACAAAGTCGCCCACCACGGCACTGAGGGTCTTCGAGCATCAGAGGGTCGTTTGTAGCCAGGCTTTGCCTTTGCAGACTCTTGGTTCTGGTTCTAGTTCTTTCCGCTGCAGTCACATAGTGGGTTACTAACACGAGCTTTTCTTGGCCCCCAGGACATCAAAAACTTTATTAAAATGTATTAATAGTAGTGAGTAGCAGGTTGTCTCTTAGGACCTTCTCCTACCTGTTGTGACTGCTCCGAAAGCTTCTTCAGTGTGTTTGTGGACCCTGCTGTTCCTGACCCACCAGTCCAGATGCAGGTTTTCCCCGTTCACGTTCTTTTGTGAATTCAGTCAGAGCCTGAGAGACAGGACGGCCGCGTGGTGAGCAAGCCGCCATCTCACAGTTGTTTTTGAAGTGTAGGGAAGGTCTTTTCTTTCAACCGTGTTGAATGTCACCAACGTTTGGGAGCTGGTCCTGCAGTTGGCACTGTGTGACCAGCCCTCAGACGTGTCACTGTGCACGTCCTGCTGCACCGTCTGTAGCCGACCAAGGAAACCCAGGACAGGTACCTGGGATCTCCCGTGTATCAGTCGGCCTCCTTGGTGGATTTCTCCACTATCCAATTAATTTCTCTGTTTGGAAACTCTATTCCTAAATATAAGCAGGCTTGATGATTGTTTGCGTATTTGTTTCTAACGCAAGTGTAGTTTTGTGAGTATGGAATAGACAACTAATACAGATGCCACTCGACTTACCCTGGGGTCACATCTAGATAAATTCACCTTACATTGAGAATATTGTAATTTGAAAATGTGTTTTTGAATTATCGTATTTTCAACTCAAGATGGGCTTATCCGGGTGTATTCCCAGTCTAAGTCGAGGGCTGTGCTGAATGTGTGTGTTTTCCTGCCATCATAAAGTTGAAAAATCTTAAGTTGAACCATCGTAAGTTGGGAACAGTCTGCAACGATAAAGCTAGTGGATCCCAGAAGGCGCCCGGCGCCACGATGGGCTCCTACTGCATCTGCTGGTAGAACTTTTCATAGTCCATGCGAAAATGGTAACTGGTTGATGGTGACATTCTGAATCTCAAGGGGGGGTGGGGATCGTACGTGGGAATGCATTTGTCATCTTATAGACACAACACTGCTTCGAAACCAAGATACAGCCATTAATGAATTATGCACCTATTGGGGGTGCGTTTGTTTGGTTCTAGATTTGATTGACTTGTTGGGTAATACATGAGAATCTCCTTGAGGTGAGATCTCCAGCCAGGTGGTGTAGTTTCTGGGTTTTTCTGGGTCAGCTTTAGTGGGAGAAAAACTATTGTATGACAAAAGGAATCAGAAGAGCCATTGCATCTTAAATGTGGGTCAGGAATTTAGCAGAAGGGGTCATGAGAGAAATTTCTGGGGGTTACAGTCATGTCTGTATCATGACAGGGACTTAGGTTGTAGCACTTATCAGAACCATCTAATAGTTTACTTAAGATTTGTGCATTTCTTTGTATGTGAACCTCAAAAATAAAAAAATTATAAACAAATATTGAACTCTAGTTAGTGACATGAGGAAATTAATTGATGTCTGCATCTTTGAAATGCATCAAAAACAATATAAGTATGATGGTTGATGACTGGGTAGCAGAATGATCGCTGGAAAGGCAAGTGGTAAAGTAAGTAGTACAGTGAAATCTTAGATGTAGAATTGACATGGTGGATACATGAATGTTCACTGGGAAATACTTTCAACTTTTCTACATGTTTGAAACCTTTCATAATAAAATGTCAGAAAAAAATAATTTCATATTAAATGCTGGGCACTTTGACCTTGCTTATATCATTCGTTTTTAGCAATCACTCCTTGAGGTTAATAGTATTATTATTTTAAAATATGTTAGGGAACTGGGTTTCAGATTGTTTAAGGAAGTTGGTTGAACTTAGTTCTATTGATAGGCAATAGAACTAGCATTCACAACCGTTTTATCTAGGTTCAAGTTTAATTTCCATTGCAATGTCTTGCTTTTTACCAATTAAAAAACAAAGCATCTTTTGAGAGTTAAGGAGGGGTGTGGTGGGGAAGATATGTCCTACTAGTGGAAAAGCAGCTCTAAGTTCCTGACTCTGAGTCACGAGTGACATCTGCCTTTAGAAAGAGTAGCTTATCATTGAACAAGGCACCAGTGTCTGGGAATTTCCAGAACATCTCTAGTTTTGCCCTATATCCACAGCCTCCATCCTCATTTTAGTATGGGAACAAACCATCCCTAGCACTTGATTTTATCTCCTACTTGATTCGACATATTAATACATATGGAACTACACTAATTCTCAAAGTTAAGAATTTAGTATTAGTTTAAAATCCTATAGAGATCAGAAGCATACTCTCATTTCTTTCCATACATGTCTCTATAGTTCCTCAAAACGTATCACCACATATTTTGATGTCATGGAGAAAAATGACGTGCTGGGGGTAAGTGCCCATGTTTCTGTGCAAGCTATGAAGCATTGGCTAAAGTTGTCTACATGCTGTGCAATCTGGCTTTGCTCTTGGTTGCATCTGCAAAGTGAAGAGGTGACTTGGTGATCTCTGAGATCTGGTCCAGCATGAACAACCTGTCACCTGTCTGATTTGCCCTCCAGTTCACAAGCATCCTTCAGTGGGGGCCCATGCTCACTGGATTCAGCTGGAGTAGTTGTCCTGGGATAGGCCTCTGTGTAGCAGTGGTATCTCTCTCCTCTGTTACCAATCATGTGGTATTGCAAGGACCCTGTTATAGGCCAATAAAGCAGGGGCGTCGGGCCAGAATGTCCCTGCACCGCCTCCACACACTTCCATCATCCCACACCAGCACCTTCCTTTCCACAGAGTCTTTCCCAACACCTGGCTCCAAAGATTCTTTTTCCTACAATTTCCTTCACTAATGCAGGGAAATGGAGAGGTTTCTGCATTTGCAGGTGCCTCCAGCCACTGGGTGTCACTGCTGGACCACAGAAATCTTGGAAAGGTGGTCCCCAGGCAGAGCACATCATGGTTATGTTTTCAAAAGTGTTTTGCTTGCAAATACTTAATCACTTGTTCAACAAAAATATCTTTTTCTAAACCACAAGGATTGAGAGTCTGACTGTACGAAGACGCTCTAGTAGGACTCGTGTGTTCTACCAGAACAGGGCTGATGGCTCTCACGGGCTGCGGGTCTTCACAAGGAGGCCACTAACCTGATGTGACTTTAAAAAAGATTAGTATGAGCTGTTGTTTTTTCTTTTTTTTTTTGAGTGGGTAAATGCAATGAGAATGAAAGTGATTTTTCACTCTTAGTGAGCACCACGCTGAACCTACTTAACTCTGAAGGCTAAAAAATTAATGGATTTAAGCAATGGAGAATAAAAGAAAATGATTCTAAATGATAAATACTAACAATCCTTAAATAAAAAATTGCTTAAATTATTCATTATCTGTTTCCTGTAACCTGCAGTGAGCAATGCCATCCCACTGCAGGCATCGATAGTGCATATATTTTACAATACTTGGACGTGAGTTAACCAAAAGGAAATGACAGAAAGAATTTGAGAGAGAGGGTGACACTGATATTTTGGAAATGGCAGCATTCTGAAAGAATCCACTTTAAAAAAGATCAAAATGTGCACAGATTCAAACTGAATATTCAGATTCTTAGATGCATATTTTATTTCATTGGTTCCATTATTTTCTCTTTTCAGTGTATTTCACTGAAATCACGTATGAGAAAAATGCGTGCATTAAAAATAAAAGAATATCTTGCTTATACAGAATAAATCCTGAAAACCTTCTAATCAAAAGCCCATACATTTGCTGTCTAGAGTTGAATGTGGACAATCTTAGCAAAAGTACAAAAAGAACATTTAACCTGGAAAAAAAAACCACGGCCCAGGAAATAAATGTCAAAATATACACTTTTGGGATAAGAATGCTCAATAAAATAGTCATAGATGGGGCTTAGGTAAAAATGATACAAGCCGTATATGACAAAACCACAGCCAACATCATACTGAATGGGGAAAAACTGAAAACATTCGCACTTAGAACTGGAGCCAGACAAGGTTGCCCACTACCTCCATTTCTATTCAACATGGTGCTGCAAGTCCTGGCCACAGCAATCAGGCAAGAGAGTGGAATTAAAGGCATACAAATGGGAACAGAAGAGATCAAACTCTCACTATTTGCTGATGACATGATATTATATCTAGAAAACCTCATGGATTCATCCAAGAGGCTCCTGGAATTGATAAATGAATTCAGTAAAGTCTCAGGATATAAAA
>NW_012149019.1:2421739-2452617 GCF_000956105.1 Propithecus coquereli
GCTCACAGCAACCTCAAACTCCTGAGCTCAAGCAATCCTTCTGCCTCAGCCTCCCGAATAGCTGGGACTACAGGTATGCACCACCATGCCCCGCTAATGTTTTCTATACATTTTTTCAGTTGTCTGATTAATTTCTTTCTATTTTTAGTAGAGACAGGGTCTCGCTCTTGCTCAGGCTGGTTTCAAACTCCTGAACTCAAACAATCCGCCTGCCTCAGCCTCCCAGAGTGCTAGGATTACAGGTGTGAGCCACCGCGCCCAGCCTGCACCCGAATGTTTATAGCAGTACAATTCACAATTGCAAAGACATGGAAACAACCCAAGTGTCCATCAATACATGAGTGGATTGATAAAATGTGGTATATGTATACCATGGAGTACTATTCAGCTTTAAGAAACAATGGTGACATTGCACCTCTTGTATTCTCCTGGAAAGAGCTGGAACACATTCTACTAAGCGAAGAATCCCAAGAATGGACAAACAAGCACCACATGTACTCACCATCAAATTGGTATTAACTTATCAACACATAAGTGCACATATAAGAATAACATCTATTGGATATCGGGCAGGGGGGAGGGGGGAGGAGGGAGGAGAGGATGGGTATATGCATACACAAAGAGTGCGATGCGCACCATCCGGGGCATGGCCACGCTTGAAGCTCAGACTTGTTGGTGGGGGGGCAAGGGCAACATATGTAACCTAAACATCTGTACCCCCATAATATGCTGAAATAAAAAAAAATACACTTTTGGGTTAAAACCTTTCATCATGTAAAGGAGCTGCAGAGGCTCGGGCAGAGATGGCAGAAAGGAAATCCCCTTGTTTTATTAGTCCCATTTCATTACTTTCAGACAAGAAAATGAAAGACTGTAAATCAACAAATCTGTAATGAATACGTGAAAACAGGCAGGAATCATCATTATTTTGCACAGTGTCCTGTCACGAGGGCCCAAAGAAGAAACTCTCCCAGGCCTACGTGTCAGCATCAGGCCCGCAGTTCCTCCTGGAGACCCTGGAACTCTGTGGCTGTGTCCCTCCTCCCAGCAAAGGACAACTGCCAGCTATGTGCCGCTGGATGAGAACTAGTACCTGTGGCCCACTCACAGCAGCGGGAGCAGTTAAAGCGTTCCATTCTATTGTCTTACTCTGTTTCCTTCAATCTTACTTTTCACACCTAATTTTTAACCTATTTTATCCTGCTTATTAAAGAAATCATTGCAAGTTATGCCAAATAACAACTGTACATGGCTGTTTATACACCTCACCTTAACTCCTTTCTGAAGTAAGGGGAGGTAGAGGAATGAAACAACAAAAAGAGGGTAAAGTGCAGGTGTGGTCCGCGGGCCTCCAGCGGCCTGAGGTCAGTCCCAGGCACAGAGCGAAGCGGCGGCTCTGGGAGGCGGGTGTGGGCCCTTTCTTCTGTCGCTCGGGAGGAAGCGCTTGGACTCGAGAGAGCAGAGCAGAGCTCTGGAGGTCTGTGTGTGGTGGGGACGATGTCCCTTCTGACTAGGAGATGTCACTTGGCGCCCTGAAGGGAGGGGACATGAATGAGAATCTACACGGCGTCCACACCAGGAGATGCAGCTGGGGGAGGGTGGCAGGTGGCTTCATTTGCCCCCCACCCTCCCGCTCAGGCAACCACGCGGGCGCTTTTGGAGCACTTAGAGCTTTCCTGAGGAAGCATGTAACTAGTTGCTATAATACCGTCAGTTTGCACCTTCACACACACAGCCAGCTGCAGACCCAGCTCAGCAGGGAGCAGGTGGCCTTCCCGCTCTGTGCCCTTCCTCTCTATGCCAGACGTCGCTAGAAAGGGGCAACGCTGAATGTGCTGCGGGAAAGAGCCCAGCCGCCAAACTGAGCCAGTAGTGGATGAGAATATTCTCCATGACTTCAAGGCACTGATCTACTTTGTGGACCATGCGTGGGCTTAATGTGGGGGTAGTCCAGTCCCACCTAACACACATGCACCTTCGTGGCAGGCCTCACCATGGCACTGGGAAAACCGGGAAGACGCCCTCCCTGCCCTGGGAACACAAGCAGAGTGGGTAACAGAAGAGAAAACGGAAAATGCAGCCAGCAAGGTCCCAGATCATCTCAAGATGATCACTCTGCAACTACGGGAGCAAACCCTGGTTAAGTCAGGCTATTAAGTAAATTCAGAAGGGTTTTGTATACCCATTGCAAGACGTGCTACAAAGAAAAAGAAAAAAACTCCAAGTATTCAAAAGGATGCTCCTGGGTTCACATGTGTGGGAGCAGACTACGGAGAATCGCTCCTGGCCCGGCTGCGGCGGGCGAGGCCTGCGCGGGTTACCTCCCGGGCGCTCTCCCAGGTGCTGGCCCTTGGTGCGAGTGTTGGTGGGACGCATTGGGTCGGATGTAAGCGATCTGTGCAAAGGGCCGCTCTTGGGGTATAAGAAGGTGGTACGAAGCCCTGAAGAGGGAGAGATTGATTTCTCTGAGTGTCAAGAGGGTGGGGAGGTCCAGAGGCCTCACCCAAACAGCCGGGATGGAACAGACCTGGAAGAAAGCTGGGGTGTTGCAGGTGAGATGGGGGAAGTCACATGAGACCTGCAGTTCTCGGACCTGAGCCTCGAGCCTCAGCATCCTGAGAGGACTTGTTCAAAGATTTCTGGGCCTGTCCTGTGCTTCTCATTCAGGAGGGCGTCGTGGGACCCAAGAATTTGCACTTCCAACAAGTTTCTGGGTGGTGCGATGCTGATGTTGAGAAGCAGGGTTTTAGATGCAGGGGTGGGGGTGGGGGCTCTGCACTGAGGATTTTATTGGTAACAGTTTTCCCACTGCCCCATCTGTGGGCATCTTCCCTGTGGGGGACCCACAGTGCACCTGCCTGGGGCAGCCCCAGCCAGGCATGGCCCCAGGGAGGCGGCTGAGCTTTTCTGCCTTGTATCTAGGACAACAGTGCTTCAGAGCCAGGTGGGCAGGTGGGGCGGCCCGGCAGGGGGCTGGCTAATTGCTGAGCCGCCTCACTGCGGGTCCCTGCTGACTGGCACAATGGACTCAAGCCAGGCCGTGAGAGAACAGAGACGTGTGCTATGCGCTGGCAGCTGCGGAACGTAGCGGGGGTGTGGATAGAATCCCTAACCTTGGCAAAGGGGCTGACTGCGTTGATTATACATCAAATCGGGATCAAGGATCAGAGTAGCAGAAGTAATTCCATCACATCTTATCTCTGGGCTGCAGGGTCACGCTGCTAAAGCTGCTGGAAATTGCAAAGCTCGGGAGCCTGGAGAGCCCAGCAGTGCGGACCGGCTAACCCAGGAACGGCTCTGCAGAGTGGGCAGAGGACCCGCCGTCTATCGAGGACCTGGTGGCCCTGACCTTGGGCTGGGGCCTCTGCACACATTATCTCATTAAATTTTCACAGTGTTCTCCACCTGCAATATGTGTTAATATCGCCACTTTGCTGATGGGGAAACAGCCTAAGAGCGTATCTAACTTTCCACAACCACAGGCAGCAGAAACATCTTGAGCAGTCAGAATATTCCTGAGGATAACTTGGCTTTGAAAGTTGTAGCAACCTCCTGTCACTGGCTCCCTCTACCTCCCAGCTGAGTCAGTTGAGATTTATTAGAGCTCAAGGTCATCCTTTATGTTCTGTGTGGAAAATGCACAGCCCAATGCCTGGCATATTATTAATAATCAATAAATATTTGATTCTGGGAAAATGCAAATGTGCACACACATTCACAAGGTATTGAACAAACACATCTGGGGTCCTCAAACTCTCTGCGGCTCTTTGGCAGAGCCCCCTTGTAGGTCCATGTGCTGTAGGTATACACTCAGTATTTAAATGGCTATACCTGTAATCACAGGGTCACTGAGGGATTTTTCTTTTTATTTCTGTCTTTTTCTTCTTCTCCAATTTTTTTTGGTTATTTTGCAATACTTGAATTGGGTTTTTGAGCAGTGGTGAGTCAGTCTCAACTTTGGATAATGAAAGTAAAGACAGCCAGAGACCTGCCCCAGCCAGCCCAGGATCGCTGTGTGCTCACGTTTGGCTCCGTGGACAGAACTCATGAGAGATACAGAGGAAATAAGAGTAATTGTCTGAACACAGAGGATATAGTACAGGGGAGTTCCGGAGGAAATCAACTGTAATCACCCCAAATTCTTTAAAATAGCCCTCTCACACCCTCATCAAAATGTGTCATTAGCAGGCTCCTGAGGGTTTCATGAGGAATAAAGGTTTATTGCAACTCACTTTGAGAGGCGTCCATGTTAGTTGACTTGGGACTTGGTCTCTGAAAGGGAGGTGGCTGTAGACACCCACTGAGTCTGAGTCTGGCCCGACCGCAAGCCCCTTCTCCCGCAGGCTCCCCTGCAGTCCTTTCTCTGGCCTCCTTGTTCTCAGGGTGGTGCGATCTTGCTGATCAGCGCAGGCAGAGAACGCCCCAAGTGGGACAGGAAGAGGTGGAGATATTACTGCTTCCAGAGCTTGCCAGGGATCTTCTGAGGTTAGACCGACAGAAGCTCAAAGGGAGCCTGTGCTTAAAATGGCCTTGAGTAAGGCTCGACTCTGCAGGCAGCGTGATGTAAATTAAAGTCAGCTGTGGGCACAGTCCAAAGGTTGCAGCCTGCGTTCGCGAAGGGAAAGATATCTTCTTTTTGACAGGCTTCCCTGGAGCAGACTGAAGTCACAAGGCAATTTCTGCAGGTGGGACCAGCTCCCTAATTTGTGAGGTCCAGCACAAAATGCAAATATGGGGCTCCCATTGAAAGGGAAGGGAAGGGAGAAAGTGCTGTTCAAGGTTGTGACATCATATGAAATATGCATTTGGTCTCTGCTCCTGGTTCCTGACACAGAGCTTCTGAAACCTTTGGAATTCCCAGAGTGATACGGGCTAGAGGAAGTCTTTTTTTAACTCATAACAAGCCCCTTCCAACCATCCCTGAGCTATGCTAACGAGGCGACTCCTGGAGGATGGGGTGGCTGCTGGGGGAACCATTGCTGTGGTTAGAGACTTGGAGCTTCCAGCCCCGTCCCCCAACCTCCAGGGAGGAGAGGAGGGCTAGAGACTGAGTTCAACGACCGATGGCAGTGTTTTATCTACATAATGGAATATCCATAAAAGCCCTGAGCAGGGGTTCTTAGTTGTTCACCTGGTTGGCGAACAACCCATCAAGGTGCTGACAGGGTGGCACATCTAGAGAAGGCGTGGAAGCCCCAGGCTGTCCCCCTCAGAGGTGGTAGGAGCCACACCTGGTAGGCCGTTGGCAGAACTGGACCTCAGAGAGTGGTCTACTCTGAGTCCAAGCTGAACAGATGAGAGTCTCTGACTGCTGTCCTCTGCCTGGCAACACGAAGCAGAACATTCTTGTAGGTTGGGTTGCTGTGGTTCCATCTTCTGGCTGTGGGCACTCCTGCTTCCTGCGGGAGTTCTGTGCCTTTTGCATTTCTGTAGTTGAAGCATCAGGAGCGTGGCACAGAGTTTGTAGTGCACTACTGTGCTGGAGATAGCTTGGCCCTAGCTACAGGGGGCCCACCTTAGCCACAGGGAAAGAAAGGGTATTTATTCTGAATGACAGAGGGCCTTGTTAGGCTGGTTCTTTCATCCTCAACACCAGGGACAGAGCCAGCCCAGGACACTGTGACACTGATGGGCATCCAGGTGATGTGACAGGTGTAAACAGCCTGGTCTTGCCAGTGGGGCCAATGACTGGGACTTGCCAGTTCTATCTCTGTTCAAGTTCATCCCAGAACCAAACAGGCCACGTCAGGGTGAGCCAACATCTCCCTTCCCCAGCATATGATTCTTAGAACAAAACTGCTGCCCCCACCACCAAGAATCAAAAGACTGTTAGAGTCAGAGAATTGATCTAATACAGAGTTTGCAAACTAGAGCCTATGAGATTTGGCCTGTAGACCTGTTTGCTTTGGTCCACACAGTGACCCGAAAAAGAACTGAAGTCAACTACAGTTGATAGCATTTAAAAAGAGATTACACATAATAATCCTAACTTCCTGCTTCTCTTGAAAAGTCAGCAGATCTGACCCCACCCAGATCTGAAATTGTAGGTTCATTTCAGGGCGAGGAGCCCGGATGGCAGAGATGAAGATAGTCTAACATCACGCTGGCTGTCTTAGCCTGGGACCAGAACTCGGGTGCTGCTGCCTCCTGGCAGAGAGCGCTTCCTGTCTGCCTGTCACCACGGTGCTCTATTCCCGCAGCCCAGGGTCCTGTCTCCCGGCTTCCTGCCAAATAAGGTGTCAATGAAAATAACTGCTTTTTAAATTGGGAACCTAATTCTTTCAAACATATCACAACCAATTTTTCTTGATGGCATTTGAATATCACTTCAGGAAAATTCTTAAATGTGGATGAGAACTGTGATTGATAAGAAAATAAAATTACCTTAAATATAAATAATTACCTCAGTAGAAAGATAACGTAAATGTGCATTATAGAGGGCTAGTGAAAGATTGGCTCCAAACTAAAGAACCATTTCATTTTCTTTTTGTTTTTCATTTGAAATCTCACTCTAGCAGACATTTATGTCTAGCTGAAGCTGTGTCGCTGAGGAATTACATGACCTTGAACAATACCAATACTTTTGCATTATGCTTTCCCCATCTGAAAAACAGACTTTAAACTATCCACTCCTGCCTTATTATACTGATAGATTAGACCATGTGTGTAAACGCTTTAAGCTTCTGGGACGAGAACAGGGTATACATTCGTGATCTTGATATTATGAATAGGAACATGAACTGAAATGTTATTTATTCTGAAAATCTCAGGTTATTATTCCCTTGGCAACTGAATGCCCCTTTTAACGAAGTCCATCTTTTTTTTTTATGAGGCAAGGAAAGAATGAAATGACTTCCTTTCATTTGGTACAAATGCAAATACTTCAATGTTTGTAATGCTTGGCAATCTTAATGCCCTCATCACTTTGAATAGCCCTGGTGTAAGGTAGCAGAATGACTGACTTTTTGTCTTCTGTTGCAAAAAATTTGAAAAAGAAAAAGGAATGCTGTGTAAGCGGGTAGCTATTAAGACAGAAAGAAGATTAGGTTGTCTTTTGAGATGTCAAATATTTGCTGTTCTTGTTTTCTTTCTCTCTGTTTTCTCTGCTGGCACCTATTTGAAATGTGTCCAGAGAGAGTTTACATTCACTGCCGTGGATTTGAATGTGTTTTTTGTTTCTTGAGAGTAAAAATGCCTGCGAGATCATGGAGAGGCACGGGCCTTGTGCTCCCTCTTCCAGACGGGCCAGGGGGCCCAAGGCGCAGGGCAGGGTCCTCCTCCAGGGGCTTCTGCCATTTGCTCTGTTGCTTCACTCCCCCTTTACTCCCTGGCTGTCATGCCCACCCCTCACTCAATGGCCTCACTCCCCATTTCGCTGAGGAATGTGAGCGATTGGGAGAGGCCGTCTTCGTTTCTGCACCATCCTGCCACTGACTCATTTTCTGCGTTTCCTGGGGTTAGCAAAGGTTGCTCCCCGTTTAATGCCAACCATTCCCCTGATGCTCTGGATCCCCAATTCTTCAACCTAATAGTGAATTTAACTGTGCTAATGTCCCTCTTTCACCCCAGCATTAACAGCTTCTGCCCTTTTCACAGATGCCTACGAAGGAGCTGTAAACCCCCACTCCCCTTTTTTTGTTTTCCCTTTAGTTTCTATAATTCGCAGAAAAAGCTTTTCTGTATTTCCTTTCTTAACTCCCTTTCTCTCTTGAATCCACTCCACTCTTGCTTTGTCCCCATCACATTATTGCCAACGACACAAATAAACTCTGTCATCCGAAAGACCACCAGGATAGCTAAATAGTAGAAAGGAGAGCTTTATTGGCAGTATCGTATAGGTTGGTTTGCAAACCAGGAAGGTAGTCTCTGCTGTTGACTAAGGTGCTCGCTTTTTGCAGGGGGGAGGGGCAGGCTGGGTTCTGTGCCTCACAGGTTCTGTATTACACAGTAGAGCCATACACAAATTCAGCAAGCTTTGGGAAAAATCTATACATATTTATGAGGGGAGTCAAGTGCATGAGCAATGGGTAAACATATATGTAACATACATCCATGTTCATGCTGGGGTGGGGTTTTAACATTACAATGAAGTGGAATTTGGCTCTTTAGATCACAAGGTGAAATACAGAAGAAACAAAGACAGTTTGTGCACAGCCTCTATAAGCTGTCTGAGACTGGCTCAATGCCTGCAGTTGCTTTTCAGAAAAGCATGTTTGTAAGGCTAGTCCTCTGTCCAGTCAGAGTTGTGGTGGCCTGTGTTGAAAATCAGCCTGATAGCTCCTATTGTTAGGGAGTTTAGCAAGGGTGTGGTTTTTCTTGTAGTCATAGGTATTTAGAAAATTGCTATGTCTGCCGGGCAAGGCCTGAACCCTTGAACCCTAAGTAAATTTTGTTTCTTTAACCTTAGGGTCTGTCTTAGTTGATAAAAGGGTCTCTCAGATCACAACTCCATGAGCCCAAATCCAAAGATTCATTCATAGTTATCCTCAGCCACTCAGTGAAGTTCACGTTCTTCGCTCGGCCTCTGGTTAGCGTTCTTCCTGCCTCTCTGACCATTTGGCCTCTGCCTCCGTGACTGGTCCCTTATGTTCCAGTCCCTCTTTAAATACAGAGAAAGTTGAATGTCTCAGGGCCCATTTCTCAGTTCTCTTCTCTTTCTTTCTTTTTTTTTTTTTTGAGACAGAGTCTCACTCTCTTGCCCTGGCTAGAGTGCCGTGGCGTCAGCCTAGCTCATAGCACCCTCAAACTCCTGGGCTCAAGCGATCCATCTGCCTCAGCCTCCCGAGTAGCTGGGACTACAGGCATGTGCCACTATGCCCGGCTAATTTTTTCTATATATTTTTAGTTTTCCAGCCAATTTATTTCTCTATTTTTAGTAGAGACGGGGTCTCGCTCTTGCTCAGGCTGGTCTCAAACTCCTGAGCTCAAATGATCCACCCGCCTCAGCCTCCCAGAGTGCTAGGATTACAGGCGTGAGCCACAGCACCTGACCCTCAGTTCTCCTCTTAACATTCAGTCACTCTTATGCAATCCCCATCCCATCTTTCACTGGAAGCCTCCAAGTTTTACCTGCGTCCCTGACTCCTACTGTAAACCCCATTTCTATATACTCCACTTTTCCACTTGGGTGTCCAATAGGCGTATGGGGTTCAGGACATGCTATCCCAAAACATGGTACCTTGGCATATTGAGTATTTTAAGCTGAAGAAATTTGAAAAATAGTGGAGGCAGGAAGGTCATTCTTACCTTCATTCTTACCTTCCCCCACCCTTCTCCCCTGAAGAGGTAATAAAACCTAGGAGGGTCATAAGGCTGCCTTCCATATACAGGGAGCAAAGGAACATCCTTATCTCTGAAGACACAGGGACACAGAGAAGAATCTGAACAAATAGGACTCACAAGCTCCCCTTCTCTCCAGTTTATTACCATTAGCTCATACTTTTTAATCCAGTCATACTCCTTCAGGACTATCTACTTCTTCCTCAGACTTAGCAGAAAAAATACACAGGTTCATCTGTTTCTTTGAGTCTTCATTTATGAAGACTCCCTGTCATGTAAAATTTATATTAAATCCATGTGTATGCTCTTCTCTTGTTAATCTGTCTTTTGGAAGAAGGGCCTCAGCCCTGAACCTAGGATGAGTGAGCAAAGACACTTCTCCTCCCCTACAGGCATCCATTTTCACCATGTCCACATCTAAGCTCCTGGTTTCCCCACTCGGGCTGCACTTTCCTAGAGTCCAAGCCTGGCAGCATCATGTGTCTGTCCATCCATTTGCATTGGTAAATTCTGACTTCAGTACCTGCAAGATTTTTAAAGTAAATGAATAACTACTTCTGGGTGCCATGTGCTTAATTCACCAAAAAAGTGATTGGATTTTTTTTTAACAGGCACTGGGTTTGTGTTCTCAGGTGAGTCAGGAAATGAGGAGACAGGTAATTCTAGAGGAAATAGAAAAAAATGTTTAGCTTAAGAGTGTAGCAGTGAAAAACACAGGAATAGCAGGCAAGCCATTGGTCTTTTAAATCCTTGAGCCAAGGCTCAGTAGAGAGGTAGAAAATGGCTGAAATTCCCTAGAGGTAGGCAAAAACTGGCAGGCCATTGACATAGGGAGCCCTCGAAGATGTGAACTGTGTCCAGTTCTAATGCTTGGACAAGAGCAAAGCAGTGCCTCTCTGCAGAAGTATCTAGGTGATCTGGATAGGGAATTAGTTCAGGGGTCTAAGACTAGAGCTGCAAGAGACTAAGAGTCACCAGGACCAGTTTTAGGAATGTGACAGAAGACCAGTTGTCACAATGGGGAAACAAGTCCAAGGCCCAGCCAACAGCCCTGGTAACTCAATGTTGAGTCTCATATTATGAGGCCAGCCATTCCTCCATCCACTCCTTTATTTTAGAATGGGTCCTAAAGAATTGACCAAGGTTGAGCCTGCCATCTTGGGTGGCTATCAAGGGGCTTCAGTACTGTGAGTGGAAGGACTAAAGTCTTTGTGAGTGGAAGGTTTCAGGGGTCAGGGACCAGGGATGGCTTTTTAGCGTGTGGTTTTGTGGAAAGTCCTCATGTAGGAAGAAATTTGCAAAAGTGAGGCATGGACAATGAAAATACCATGTTATAGAGGCGAGAGGATTTTTTTTTTAATTTCAAAGTATTACGGGAGTACACATATTTTTGGTTACATGGATCACTTTATTTTCTTTCTTTTTTTTTTTTTTTTGAGACAGAGTCTCACTGTGTTGCCCAGGCTAGAGTGCCGTGGCGTCATCCTCACTCACAGCAACCTCAAACTCCTGGGCTCAAGCGATCCTACTGCCTCAACCTCCCGAGTAGCTGGGACTACAGGCATGTGCCACCATGCCCGGCTAATTTTTTCTATATATTTTTAGTTGACTAGATAATTTTTTTTTTTTCTATTTTTAGTAGAGACGGGGTCTCGCTCTTGCTCAGGATGGTTTCAAACTCCTGAGCTCAAACAATCCACGCGCCTCAGCCTCCCAGAGAGCTGGGATTACAGGCGCGAGCCACCGCCCCCGGCCACATGGATCACTTTTATAAGGCTTGATTCACAGTTGTAAGTGTGCCTGTCACCCACATAGTGTTCATAGGTAGGTTTTAACCTATCTCCTCCATCTCCCCACCACTACCCCCGCTTGATTTCCATTAAGTTTTACTTCCCTCTAGGCACATGTGTGCTCATCAGTTAGTTCCAATTTAATAGTGAGTACAAGTGGTGTTTGTTTTCCTATTCTTGAGATACTTCACTTAGGAGAATGGTCTCCAGTTCCATCCAAATGTTGCAAAAAGCCTTAATTCATCCTTCTTCATGGCCGAATAGTATTCCATGGTATACATATACCACATTTTGTTAATTCATTTATGAATTGATGGGCACTTCGGTTGATTCCATCTTTTCCTTTTTTTTTTTTTTTTTTTGAGGCAGAGAGTCTCACTTTGTTGGCCAGGCTAGAGTGAGTCCTGTGGCATCAGCCTAGCTCACAGCAACCTCAAACTCCTGGGCTCAAGTGATCCTTCTGCCTCAGCCTCCCAAGTAGCTGGGACTACACGAGTGAGCCACCATGCCTGGCTAATTTTTTGTTTCTGTTTTTATTTGACTAGATAATTTTTTTTTTTTCTATTTTTAGTAGAGACGGGGTCTTGTTCTTGCTCAGACAGGTCTCAAACTCCTGAGCTCAAGTAATCATCTTGCCTCAGCCTCCCAGAGTGCTAGGATTACAGACATGAGCCACCATGTCCAGCCGATTCCGTATCTTTTCAATTGTGAATTGTGCTGCAATAAACATTTGAGTGCAAGTGTCTTTTTGATAAAATTAGTTTCCTTCCTTTGGGTAAAGACCCAGTAGTAGGATTGCTGGATCAAATGTTAGGTCTACTTTTAGTTCTTTGAGAAATTCCTATAGTGTTTTCCATAGATGTTGTACTAATTTTCAGTCCCATCAACAGTACAAGCATTCCTTTCTCTCTGCATCCATGCCGGCATTAGTTGTTTTCGGTCTTTTTAAATATAAGACATTCTAACAGGAGTAAGGTGATATCTCATTGTGGTTTTAATTTGCATTTCCCTGAAGAGTAGTGATGTTGAGCATTTTTTCATATGTTTATTGGCTATTTGCCTATCTTCTTTTAAAAAGCTTCTGCTCATGTCTTTTGCCTACTTTTTGATGAGGCTGTTTGGTATTTTCTTGCTGATTCATTTCAGTTCTTTGTAGATTCTGGTTATTAGCCCTTTATCAGATGTATAGCATGCAAATATATTCTCCTATTCTGAAAGTTGTCTATTTGCTCTGTTGATTATTTCCTTGGCTGCACAGAAGCCTTTTAAGTTAATCAAGTCCCACTTATTTTTGTTGTTACTATGATTGCCATTAGGGTCTTCTTCATAAATTCCTTGCCTACGCTGATATCTAGAAGAGTTTACAAAATTTTCTTCTAGAATTCTTATGGTTTCATGCGCTACATTTAAGTCATTTATTCATCTTGAATTAATTTTTGTGAGTAGTGAGAGATACGGATCTTCTGCATGTGGCTATCCAATTTTCCCATCACCAATTATTGAATAGGGATTCTTTTCCCCAGTGTATGTTGTTGTCAAAGATCAGTTGGCTGTCTGTGAATGGTTTTATATCTGAGTTTTCTGTTCTGTTCCATTGGTCTATGTCTCTGTTCTTGTGTGAGTACCATGCTATTTTAGTTACTGTAGCCTTATAATATAGCTTGCAGTCTGGTCAGTTGATGCCTCTCAATTTGTTCCTTTTGCTTAAGATTACTTTGCTTATTAGGGCTCTTTTCTGGTTCCACATGAAGCGTAGAGTTATTTTTTCTAGATCTGTGAAATATGATGTTTGTATTTTGATGGGGATTGCATTGAATCTGCAAATCACTTTGGATAGTATGGACATGTTAACAATGTTGATTCTACTGATCCATGAGCATGATAAGTTTTTCCATTGGTTTGTATCACCTGCAATTTCTATTCTCAGTGTTTCATGGTTCTCTTTGTAGAGCTTTTTCACCTCCTTTGTTAAGTATATTCCTAGATATTTTATTTTCTTTGTAGCTGTTGTGAATGGTGTTAAATCTTTGATTTGACTCTCAGTTTGACTGTTATTGGTGTAGGGGAATGCTAGTCATTTGTGTACATTGATTTTGTAACCTGAGACCTGCTGAATTTGTTTATAAATTCCAGGAGTCTCTTGGTAGAATCTTTGGGGGTTTCTAGATATAAGATCATATCTTCTGCAAAAAGCAGTTTGACCTCCTTTTTCCCAATTTTCATACCTATACCCTTAATTTCTTTCTCTTGCTTGATTGCTCTGGCCAGGACTTCCAGCACTATGTTTAATAGAAGTGGTGAAAATGGGCATCGTTGTCTTCTTATAGTCCTTAGTGGGAATGCTTTCAGTTTTTCCCCATTCATATGATGTTGGCTGTGGGTTTGTCATATATGGCTTTTATAACTTTGAGGTATGTTCCTTCTAGGCCTAGTTTGTTGAGTTTTTTTTTTTTTTTTATCATGAAAGGGTGCTGAATTTTGTCGAATGCTTTTCTGTGTCTATTGAGGTGATCATATGATCTTTTTTGCTTCTGTTTATGTGGTGAATCACATTTATCAATTTACATATGTTGAAGCATCCTTGTATCCCTGGGATGAAACTCATGTGGTTATAATAGATTATTTTTTTCATGTGTTAGTGAATTTGGTTTTCTAGTATATTATTGAATATTTTTCCATCTATATTCATAAGGGATATTGGTCTTCAGTTTTCTTTTTTTGTAGTGTCCTTTCCTGGCTTTGGTATCAAGGTGATACTAGCTTTGTAGAATGAGTTAGGGAGGATTTTCTCCTTTTTGGTATTATGGAATAATTTCTACAGTATGGGTACTGACTCTTTTATGTAGATATGACAAAATTTAGCTATGAATCCATCCAGTCTGGGGCTTTTTTTTTTCTGTTGGAAGGTGCTTTATTGCTGCTTTAATCTCATTGCTCATTATTGGTCTGTTCAGAAATTCTATTTCTTCCTGATTGAGTCTAGGGACATTGTGTGATTCCAGGAATTTGTCCATTTCCTCTACATTTTCAAGTTTATGTACATAGAGATTTTCACAGTATTCACAGAGGATGCTATGAAACACAAAATGATATTTACAAAATGATATTTTGTATTTCTGTAGTATCAGTTGTAATTTCATTTCTAATTGAGGTTATTAGGGTCCTTGCTTTTCTATTATTGGTTAATCTAACAAGAGGTCTATTGATTTTGTTTATCTCTTCAAAGAACCAACTTTTTGTTTTGTTGATCTTCTGTATTTTTTTTTGTTTTTGATTTCATTTAGTTTTGCTCTGACTTTAGTTATTTTTTTTTCCTTCTGCTGGTTTTGGGTATGATTTGCTCTTGATTTTCTAGTTCCTTGAGATATGTCATTAGATTTTGTTGTAGGCATTTAAAGCTATGGATTTTCCCCCAAGGACTGCTTTTGCTGAATTCCATATATTTTGATAGCTCGTGTCTGCTTTGTCATTCACTTTGAGGAATCTTTTGATTTCCATATTAATTTCATCATTGACTCAATATTATCATTCAGCAGGAGGCTGTTTAATTTTCATAACTTTATGTAAAATTGGGTGTTTCTCTTGGTGTTGATTTCTAGTTTTATTCCACTGTGATCTGAGAAGACATATGGTATGATTTTAATTTTTCTGAATTTGTTGAGCCATGATTTGTGGCCTAAAATATGATCAGTCTTGGAGAATATTCCCTATCCTGATGAGAAAAGTGTATAATCCATAGTTTTTGAGAAAAATGTTCATAAATGTCTGCTAGGCCCATTTGTTCTAGAATCCTATTAAAGCCCAGTGTTTCTTTATTTTCTGCTTGAATGATCTGTCCAGTTCTGTCAGTGGAATGTTGGACCCCCTGGCAATTATGACACTGCTGTTTATCTCTTTGCTTAGATCTAGTAGGGTTTGCTTTAGGAATCTGGATTCTCCTGTGTTAGGTGCCTAAATATTTAGGCTTGTTATATCTTCATGTTGAATTGCTCTTTTACCATTAGATAATGATCATATTTGTTTTTCTTTAGTATATTGATTTAAAATCAACTTTATCTGATATAAGAATGGCTATACCTGCTTTCTTTTGGTTACCATTTGCATGAAATGTTTTTTTCTGTCTCTTAAGCTTGAGTCTGTAAGTATCCTTGTGGGTTAGTGTGTTTCCTGGAAATAGGAGATACTAAGATTATATTTTTTTTATACATTCAGCCAGCCTATTTGTCTTGAGTGGGGAATTTAAACCATTCATGCTGATTGATAGCATTGATATGTGCGATACAGTTCTGTTTATCCAGTCGGGTAATACTTTGTTGCTTTGTTTTACCTCTTGTGCTATTGTTTTATATGAGCTCTGAGCTTTAGCTTTTGGGTAGTTTTATACTGGTGGGTGACCATCATGCTGATTCATGTACAATGCAGTTCTGAGTATTTCCTGCAGAGCACATCTGGTATTGACAAATTCTCTCAGTGTTTGCTTGTCTGGAAAGGTCTTTATTTCTCCTTCATTTGTGAAACTTAGTTTTGCAGGATACGCCATTCTAGGCTGACAGTTGTTCTGTTTAAGAAGACTGAAGTTGGGGTCCCAGTCCCTTCTGGCTTGTAAAATCTCTGTTGATAAGTCTGCAATTAGCCTGATGGTTTTTTTTTTTTTTTGAGACAGAGTCTCACTGTGTTGCCTGGGCTAGAGTGCCATGGTGTCAGCCTAGCTCACAGCAACCTCAAACTCCTGGGCTCAAGCCATCCTACTGCCTCAGCCTCCCGAGTAGCTGGGACTACAGGCATGCGCCACCATGTCCAGCTAATTTTTTCCATATATTTTTAGTTGTCCGATTAATTTCTTTCTAATTTTAGTAGAGACGGGGTCTCGCTCTTGCTCAGGCTGGTTTTGAACTCCTGAGCTCAAACAATCCGCCTGCCTCAGCCTCCCAGAGAGCTAGGATTACAGGCATGAGCCACCGCGCCCGGCCAGCCTGACGGATTTTCCTTTTTAAGTATTTGATATTTTCTCTGTATGGCCCATAGGAGTTCCTCCTTTATGCTGATGTTGGCCAGTCTGATGGCAATGTGTCTTGATGATTGCCTATTTGTGATGAGTCTCCCAGGTGTTCACTGAGCTTCCTGTATCTGGATGTCTAAATCTCTAGTAAGATCAGGGAAATTTTTCTCGATTATTCCTTCAAATAGGTTTTCCAGCCCTTTTGTGTTTTCTTCTTCATCCTCAGGGATACCTGTAATTCTTATATTTGGCTATTTTATATAATCACATATTTCTTGTAGGCTTTGTTCATTCCTCTTAATTTTCTGTCCATTATTTTGACTTACTGAGTTAATTCAAAAGAGTTTTCTTCAAGCTCTGATATTCTTTCTTCTGCTTGGTCTAGTTTATTCTTAAAAATTTTCACTGTATTTTGTATTTCCTTAAATGCATTTTTCATTTCCAGAAGTTCTGTGTGATTTTTCTTTAATATGTCTATTTCTTTAGTGAAATTTTCACTCATTTCATGAATTGTTTTTCTGGTTTCTTTGAGATGATTTTCCATTTTCTCTTGAATTTCATTGCATTTCCTTACAATCCATATTTGGAATTCTTTATCTATCATTTCAGTATTTTCATTTTGGTTGGTATCCATTGTTAGTGAGCTGATTTTCCCTTTTGGGGGTGTCCTTATGCTCTGATTTTTCATACTTCTGGAGTTCTTTGCTGATTCCTTCTCGGAAAGGAAGCAGCTATTGCTTCTTATTTTTGGATTTTCTTTTGTTTAGATAGGGCTTTTCCCACCCCCCTACTCCTACATGTGCATTTGTATCATATCTTGGGTAAGAATCTTTGGCTTTGTTTGTGGGTGCTTTAATGGTGATCTAGGTTTTGGGTCAAAACCTTGGTTATAGTTATCCTTAGTGTGATGTTTTTCTCAATTGCTAGTTGTTTGTAGGCTGTAGCAGTGGTGAGCTATTTGTGTGGGCAGATTCGTTGTCTCTCTTTATGAGGGAGGATGGAGGTCTTTGAAATCCTTTCTCTTTCCCGAGCCCTGTGGACTTCTTAGCTGTGTGAATTATATTGGCCCACCCAGTTTAATCTCTGAGACAATAAATGGCACTTATGGATAAGAATTGACCTGTATGATTGAGTCAGTAAATGTTGTAAAGGGCTGTGCAAATTGACCTCCCTGTCAGTAGGTGGTGCTTTCCAGAAGGCACAAGCTGCAGTGTTGTTTTTAAAACTGGGCTCTAGCCCCTCAGGTGGAGCACTTGAATGCCCCAGGTGGTGGGTGGGGCCCTGGAACTTCCAGGTGAGTCTTTATTCTCTGCCACAGCAGAGGTGAGTTGGGGAGTGACGCTGGGTGGGGCTGGGTTGGGTGGGCTTGTCCCCAGGCTCCACAACAGCTAGTAAGGTAGCTGTTTCCAGGGGTCAAAGGTCTGCTCCCAGCTTCTGGGGAAAGCTACGAGGGAGGTACTGAAGTGACCCCACCCACTGACAAAGTCTGCCTGTGGAGATGGGGCCAACTGAGATTCACAATCTGACTGTCCAGCTCTCACATCTCCCTATGGCCTGCATATCTGTCCTGCTAGTGTGCATCTCCTTGAAATGCCAGTGGGTAGGGAGCTCCCAAATAGGGCACTCTGAGTCCACTATAAGTCCTGTAGGGAAGAGGCATGGGCCCCACTCTCTGTGGAGACGTCAGCCTGGAGAACATACCTGCTGGAGGGAGGTGGTTGATTGCCAAAATCTCAGCTCAAACTTCTCTCCTGGTTGGAATGGGTGGGGGAGGGACCACTGCTCCCAGTCAGCCTGAGCACCTGAATGTGCTGCACCTGGTTGCTATGGCTCCCAGGAGTGGGCTCTTCTTCAACAGAGGATCCACTCAAATCCAACAGGGTGCTCTCCCAGCTCACTATATCTTGGGACCCCACAATTTTCTCCCATGAGTTCTGTCCATGTGGGCTTCCTTTTCACCTGAGTCCAGCTCCCACACCTGTGGCCTGTGTCTCCAGTAGCCCACTCAAGTCTTGGGGGAAATGGGGTCTGGCCTGCTTGTCTAACCTGCTGGTACACAGCTCTGAGAAATGCTGGCGGGCAGGGAGCTCCCAAATCAGGCACCCCAAATCCACTAAAGTCCCCCTGGGGGAAAGGTGTGGGATCCTCTCTCAGTGGGAGCCTCAGCCTGCAGCACCCACCTGCTGGAGAGAGATGGCTGCTTGCTGAATTCTTGGCTCAAATGGCACTCCCAGTTGCAGTGGTTGGGGGAGGGGCAGGGAAGGAAAAATAGTGTGAACGGGAGAAAGCTGGCTCTCCAGACTCTCATGACACTCTTCTCGGAGGGGAACCTCACATAGACTGTCCAAGCTCTGGGATCATACAAGTTCTCCCCATGTACTGTGTTGCTGCAGTGCCTTGGCTCATGGGGTGGAAAAGCCTCCAAGAAACTTGGTGGCATCCTGGTCACCAAAGACTTGTGGGAGGGAGAGAGGGGCCCCCCTTACCCCTTCACTGGGCTCTGAGCCTCTCTGGGTTTGATTCTTGTCGATATCTTTTTTTCCTTTGTCTTCTTCCTTCTCTGCTTCACAATTTTCTTCCATGAGGTCCCAACAGGCTCCAGCACCGCTCTCTGTGATCCGCACCTGTTATACACCTCTTCTCCCCTCGCCTTTGTCTGAAATCCAGTCTTCCCTCCGGGACTGTCTGGCAAGCAATGCCACTAGTCAGCCGCCTTGGCATCCCCTACCAAGAAGAGAGGATTTTGAATTCAGAAATTCTGAGTTCAAGTCTTGGGGCCAAGCGGCATTTATTGGGTGACATTGAGTTTGGTCATGTGGCTCATTTGAACCCCAATTTTCTCATCTGTAAAAGGGGGATGATAACTCCTCGATTTCCTCCATTGCAGGGTAGTGTTTCTGATGTTCTGTGAAACAATGGCCTGCTGGTTGCTAATGTGTCGTGTGAGAAATGAATTTGATAATCGAAGAGGCCTGGGAAAGTCCGGGTTAGGCGCAGGTGACGAGGCTCATGTTTAATACATCCTTCCCTGCTTTGGCTTCTCAGAAACTGTGATCGGTGAGCATGCTTTTTGAATTTCCACAAGGGGATTTCGTATGTGGCATTTCTCAGACCTTTTTAACTGCAAAGCCCCTCTCCTTTTTTTTCCTGCCACATTTATTAACCTCTCTTGGGAGAACATTTCAAGGAATGCAGTTTGGGAAATGCAGCCATAGAGTAATAAAGCAATGGGCTCACTAATGTGTACTGCGTGTGCCTGCAAGTTTTCTTTCAACCCCGAACAGCGCTGTGTTTATAATACTAACATTGTAGAAGGCATAGGTGGTGTGCTTGTTTCTAAAGGAGATTTTAAGCCAGCTGGCAGGCATCGCTGGTGAAATAAAAAGATAAGCCCTCAATAAAAAGATGTATGCAGAAAAGTGTTATTATCGGGGCGTTGAGACCTCACATGCTGTCTCAAGAGCTGACCTCTAAAATATGCTCATATTTTAGAGCATATTTTAGAGCAACTCCGGAGTTGCTCTGAGGCTGCTCCCGGAGCCTCAGAGCAACAGGAATGGCAAGGGGAGAAGATGTGAGGCTGTAGTTCCTGGTACAGACAAAGCCCAGCTTTCCTGAGACACATTGCAGAGCTTGAATTTGAAACTGATGGTCTCTTGGTGAAAAGAATCTGAGACTCAAACTAAGTTGCTATATTTTTAATAAATATTAAAATAAATAGTTGTGGCTGGGTGTGCTAGCTCATGCCTGTGATCCCAGCACTTTGAGAGGCCAAGGTGGGAGGATCTCTTGAGGCCAGGAATTTGAGATCAGCCTGGGCAACATAGGGAGATGTCATTGCTACAAAAATTAATAGCAATAAATTAGCTGGGTGTGGTGGCTGCACCTGTAGTCCCAGCTACTTGGGAGGCTGAGGTAGGAGGATTGCTTGAGCCAGGAGTTCAAGCCTAGGTGAGTGAGACTGTATCTCTAAAAAGAAAATAAATGAATAAGTAAATAAATAAAATCAATAGTTGTACAATGCTATTTTATCCTAGATAACAATGGCATTGATTTGATTTAGGAGAGGTGCTAGAGCTGATGGTACCCCTTTCTCTTATACAGAGGGGGGTTTGGAGGGCTACATGTTACAGCGGGGGCAGCCACCCCTCAACTGCATGTCAACTCCAGAATTTACTAGCTACGAAACCCTGGATGAATTAAATGTCTTTGAGTCTTAGTTCTTTTATCTGTGAAATGGGGATGATTTTATTAAGGTAGAGCTGTCCTTTCTTCAGTTTATTTAAGTCTTAAGCCAAGAAGGGAGTTTAGGCTCAAGCACAGGGTCTGCACTACCAACATTCTGGGCCCAGATGATGCTTTGTTGTGGAGGGCTGCTCTGTGCACAGCAGGGTGTTTGGCACCATGTCTGGCCCCCAGATGCCAGGAGCACCCACTCGCCAGTTGTGACAACCAAAAATGTCTCCAGACATTGTCAATGTCCTCAGTTGGGAGCAAAACAGCCTCTGGTTGAGAACCACCGCTCTGTGTAAATATTAGAGCAAAGTACTCATCAGAACTCATATTTCAAAAACAACAGGTTCAAGGGGAAAAGATGATTCAGGGCTAAAGCTTTCAAGAACACAAGGACAGATGTTTCCACTGTGATCATCCTCTCTGGTTTTATGGTGAACTTGGCTTGACATTTTGTACCTATAGACTGAGAGTAAAGCTAACAGTAGCAACACGACTTGTATAGAAGACAGAGACATGTGAGGGCGGGCAAAATCAACCCCACCTGCAGATATGAATAAATGCATGACCAAGCAAGAGCTGGGATGAGGTAGACACACGCATCCTTGCTTCCGCACCTGCCATAGATTTCTTTGATAAGGATACTTCCAATTGTCGTAAGCGTATCAACAGAAATAGGATGTCCTTGAATAAACAGCATGTGATTCCATCGAGCTTTTGAGCAAGAGAACGGCTTCTCTTTCCCTGACACCACAAGCATCGTCATTAGCTGAGCCTTCCTACTCACGCTCATCAGGGTAAAAGAATAATAAATCCACTCCAAGAAAGCTGCCGTGTGGCTCTGCTGAAGCTTTTTTTCTTATAGTGTTGCCTATAATTTCTATAGTGTTACCTCCTGTTATTTGATGCTGTAACTGACGGCTATCCATATAACACTAATTGTGTTCTCTAATTCATCAATCATATTATAGCTGATTCAAGAAATGAACATTTGTGTGTTACAAAACATTCCTATGGTTCCAATCTGTCGCTGCATCTTCCTTGTGCAAATTCCAGCCACCATCACCTTCATCTAGATTACTTGCATGAGCCTCCACGCCGGGGTCTGTGCCTCAGTCTTTGACCCCGGCTGTTGTTCCCCAAAGTTCAGCGAGAGTGATCTTTCCAAAGTCCAATCCTTTGCCATCCCCTGCTAACAAACCTTCTATGACTATCTGTTGCCCTCTCTATGAAAGCCACATTTTGAGGGAAAGGAGTGAAAAACCCTTCATGGTTTGTATTTGACTTCATCTTTCATCATCTCCCTCTCAAAATAGGTGCTCAACCTAGGCTGTACTGTTTGTAACATCCTGAGTATGCTGTTTCTTCTTTGCCTGCCACTGTCAGGAAAGCTACTCTTTCTGTATGGAATATACTTTTCTCTCCTCTTCCCCTCATTCCTTTCCAGAATAACTCCTACTCCTCCTTCAGGTATTAGCTTATGCATCACTTCTTTCAGAAAGCTTCCTCTCACTTCCCAGGAATATAGTGTAGGCCCAATAAATATTTCCCAAACGAAGAAATTAACGAAGTACAAAGAGAACCAGAAAAGAGCAGGTTACCATTGTTCGTGAACACAAGTGAATGGAGTTGACAGTTTTAAGGTGGGGAATAACCACCAGTGTTAAATATGTCAGAAATGCTGCACCAAAGAACAGATCCAGGAAAATCTCTACTGTTGTGAATGAGTGAGAGTCATTTCAGTAGAATGATCTGGAGGAGGGAACTCCAGTTATAGAGGACTGGTGTTGTATTAATACTAGGACTTAAGGAATCATCATTAGCAAGGACAAACAGATTGCCTTTATCTGTTAGGGCTGCTGTAAAAACATACCTGAGACTGGGTAATTTAGAAATAAAAGAAATTTATTGCTCACAGTTCTGGAGGCTGGGAAGTCCAAGATAGGGCCCTGGCAGATGTGGGGTCTGGCGAGGGCTGCTCTGCTTCCACGTGTCCTCACGTGACTGAAGGGACAAGGCAGCTGTCCTCAACCTCTTTCATAAGGGCACTAATCACCTCCTGAAGGCCCCACCTCTCAATGCTATTGTCTTGGGGTCTAGATTTCAACATTCAAATTTGGGGGTGGGCATCAAAATTCAGGCTATAGGACTGATTTTCATGAATTTTGGATCAAAAAGTGAGGAGAGAGACCGTGGATACCTAAAGATGCAAATCCAAGAAAGTGTCATAAGAAAGACAAGGAGGGAGAGTTGAGCATGTATAAAACAAGGGGAAGGAGATCGGGAGACACGGGTGACATTGTGGAAACTCCGTGAGGATCATTCCCTCTAGTTTTATTGTGAACTTGGCTTGCTGTTTTGTACATATAGACTAATAAGTAAGGCTGACAGTAGCAACATGATTTACATAAAAGATAGAGACATGGGAGAGGGGCAAAACCAAGCCCACGTACAGACCTGAGTAGTGTCTGGCCAAGCAAGAGGTAGGATGAGGCTGGCACGATGGTCTTTGCATCTGCACCTGCCACGGGCCTCGGTTACCTTGATGACCCTTTCTGACCCAGCCCATGTTTCCACTGCTCTCAGCACCAGCTAGACTGGTTGGAGATCTTTACGTTTCCTTCTGAGGGCTTTGATGCTTTGATGGCTCTGGAAGTATAGGATTGCTGTAGTTTTCTTTGAACGTTACCACTGGGCATCCTCTGTAGTACTAGGAAACTGTCCAGGACCTCTGAAACCCAGATGTACTCGCGCACTCCACTTCGTATGTCCACAGTTTCCCCTTAATCATCAAGCCCAGGCATCCCGGCCAACACTGTAAGCCCTCTTTCGAGCCTTTTAATCTAGTGTTGCAAGTGACCTAAAATGGCCACAATGGTCTCAGCCTCCAATTCAGTGGAATCATTTCTGCATCACCTGGTTGACCTATTCCCCCCTGAGTACCAGATTTCCCAGCCAGCAGAGCTGAGAGCTGCAGAGCCAGGAAGGGCCACCAGAAGGAGAGTGCTAAACCCACTGCCGTCTTTATCTCCAGATGGCTAGACACAGGATCCCTGGTTGTGAGAGGAATGGCAATTGCTACCCCTCTGTGACGAGAAAGGCCAGCATTATGGCCTGTTTCCACAGCAGCCCATTTTAATGGATGGACCACAGGATACCCTACGTCCCAGTGTAGCATCAGACAGAGCCAGCTGCCCACAGTACCTGATCAGTCTAGTTGTTCCCTCCTCACAGCACTTAGGTACTTTGGAAAATAGATGAAATTCCTCTGGGAAAGGGTAGGGAGAAGATTTATAGGATGTGTTTTATAGTAAGGACTCCACATTCTTCCTCAGCCACACCAGGCCTCCCTTCCAAGGACTATGGTCTCTCTGACAGAGACGGGGGGCTGGTGACAACATCTTTCCTCCCCTTACAGTGGTTATAGTGCTAGCCAGGAAGTGGCTGGGCAGCTAGGGAATATGTTTTCCATCTATCTGGGCAGCCCATGTGGCTATTTCTACTGATGTTGTGTACTAATTCCAAGGCAAGGCTTGCAGGAAGCATGGTCCCTCCCCTAGGCTCTCTGTCTTCTTCTGCCAGCTGGATGCAGATGATAAGAAGGTCGCAGGGAGTGGTGGAGACAAAGGATGGAAAAGTTCTGAATTATGGCATGAGGCAGAGCTGCCCACCAACCAGGGCACTCTTGTTTGATGCTATACAAGTGAAGGAACACAAATGTTGTGGAGATGGAGATGCTAGAGTGGATTTATCATATGCAAGCATTCATCCAACCCTTATTTCGTTGAAGCTCTGAAATTGGGAGGTTTATGGTGCTTCTGCAGCTGAACCTCCTATAAATAAGGAAGTACATGAACCGAATAAGATGGAGGAATTGAGTGGAAGGCTGTGGTCTTTGTTTAACATGCTTGCCACATACATCAAGGAAGACCTTAGGTTTAGACTTAGGTTGTTCATCTGTTTCAGTTCTAGGGACCCTGTTCAATTGAACCTTCTCCCCCCAGCCCCCTGACTCTCTCAGTGAGTCCATGCTGAGTCCCATCCCAGCTCTGCTGCCTCTCTGGGGACAGTGCCTCTTGTCTAGTTTCTAAGCACATGTCACCTAAAGAACCTGTAATTGCCACTGAGCCCAGACAGTCCACTAATGGGATGTCTACCACTGTCATCTCTGGCTGCTGGTGGATTGTCATCACTGTCTCTCAGACATGCTGGCGCTTCCTCTCTGAGGCTTTTCTTCATGGTGCAGAGTTAGGGAAGAATAAATGTTCAGGTATGATAAAAAATACTCCATCATTTCTGTCTTCCAAAAGCTAGGGTGCTGCCTTTTATATTATACCAAAGAATCTCTGGTGTCTCATCTTATTTAGTGAGACTATTTCTCAGTTCAAATTTTAGTAGACAAACGTAAACCAATGAGCACCTTGCTTCCCCCAGCGCAGACTTGGAATTCAAAATATCAAGCAAGTGCATTCATATAAATAAATTTATCTCAATCTAAAATTGCATAGCTCCTTCCCTAGTCTAACACCTTCAGAGCCCAGTTTCACATCTAGGTAATGAGTTTATATAGACACTCAATGCCAAAATCATATTCTCTTGGGGTATAAGTCATTTCTGGGGTTTTCCTTTGGTCTCTGGAGCAAGTGGGATGTGAGTAGAGGCCTTGGGGAAACAAGAACTGGAGTTTTCCCTTTCAAGTTAAAGAGGCAGGAGAGACAACTGCAGGGCCCTCCACCAACTCAGGAGGAGCTGCACCTACCAGGGAGGAAGGGCTGCCTCTACTGCGGGGTGGCGCAGCAGGTTTGGGGTTGAGTTTTAGGCAGCTGTCTCAATATGGCTTGTGTATGTATTTACCTGAGGGCCCTATGCAGACAAGACCTTGGCTTCATTCTATAAAGCTTATACCATGGAACAAAGTGTTGTGAACTTTTGTTTTTAGGATGCTAATGTTGGGGCAATGGGCTGGCGTCCTGAGCATGCAGGAGCCAAGCTTTCTGTGCGCCAGGCTGCCCTGAAGAAGAACAAGACCCTGTGGAGCGCTGGATCTGATAGTGGAATAAAAATAACCCTTTGGGCCCCTTTATGTGGAGCATTCCAGAACCGAAGTGGACTTGCCTCTCGAAGCAGGAGCATCGGATGCTGGGAGCCCACACTTCAGGGGAAGAGGGAAAAAGAAAGAAAGGACCCATACATGTTTCTTCCGATAAGGTGCTCTGGGGATTCATAAAGACTTTCTTTTCATGTCAAGGCAGGCCTGGTGAGATGTGCTTGAGTATCCTCTCTGTTGCCGAGACTGTCCTTGGCCTTGTTTCTCAGCCTCTTGGATCTTCTGCTCTGCGTTGCCTCCACCTCCCACACCACATGCCTGCCCCAGAAACCTCCATCAGAATAAGCCTGACCCAACTTTCTGAGTTTACCCGCTGTCTTAGGCCATTTGGGCTGCTGTAAAAAACACTGTAGACCAGGTAATTTACAAACAGTCGAAACGTGTGGCTTGCAGTTGTGGCAGCTGAGAATATCCAAGACGAAAATGCCAGCAGGTTCAGTGTCTGCGAGGGCCTGTTCCTCACAGACGGCACCTTCTCCCTGTGTCTTCACGTGGTGGAAGGGGCGGACATGCTCCCCTGGGCCTCTTTGATAAGGGCACTGTCCCCAGCATGGGGTCCTCAGCATCATTTGCTCACTCCCCAAAGGCCCCACTTCCTAACACCACCAGACTGGGGATTAGGTTTCAACATACAAATGTTGGGGAGATGCAACTGTTGAGACGATAACACACACCAAGTTCCCTGACACCCGTGCTGCGGTTCCCGCCACCGCCTTCACGCTGCCACAGGTAGTGCCTGAATCTGCCCTAAGTGTATCTCGAGCCCACGTTCTGTCTGGGCTCTTTCTGTCTATGTTGGTCGGCCCCAGATGTCCACCTGCCCAATCTGCTGCTGAGGCCACTGTTTTTATTCAGTGCTTCCAGTGCTCCGAAAGCAATTTACAGAGCAGCAACCTGGCCCTTATCACGAACGGGGCACCCTCCCAACATCAGAGACGGCAAGCCAGGCGCTCATTCATGTTCACTTACCCTAACCTGCAGCCCCAAGAGGGAATGTCAGTGAGAGACACACGTTTCCCCTGAGAGTGCCCCATCAGTTCTTCTGGTTTAATTTTTATTTTGGAAATTTTCAATCACATCCAGCTGTAGTCATACCGACCATTTGTCACTTTTGTTTCAGATACCCCCTATTATTTTTGCTAGCACGTTAGAATGCCATTACTACCTCTAATGGTATTAATAACAATTTCTTGATTTCAGTTTACACCTACCCTGTGCTCAGTTTGCTCTCATTGCCTCACACAAGTCTCCCCACATTTGGTTTGTTTGAATCAGGATCCAAACTAGGTCCACCCCTTGCAGTTCCTGTGCTCTTTGGGCCCCTTTGTTTCTCGTGATTGTGTGGTCAGTGGGGTCTAGAGGTTGCTCAGACGCTGATTTTTTTGCAAGAAAGCTTCCTTGGTGGGGGACATGTGATCTACTTTTCTGCTCTCTGCTGGTGACACAGCTCAGTGGGCTCAGATGGTGTCAGTCTGATTACCGGGAATGAGCTTCCCCACCAGCCTGCACATGGGGGTGTAACCAGGCGTGGGTGGCGTGGCCGTGACCCCTTGTGTGGACAAGAGGTTTCCAAATGGTGATCTTTCAAATTCTAAAGTTCACTCTGCATTTCTGATGTGGAATTCTTTTGTACAATGATTTCCCTCAACATTTGTTGGGTTTCCATGAAATACAGTTTGTCCAGGACAGGCAAGATAGTTGCTTGGTTTCCTTTATGTATTAATAATAACGAACCAATGCCCTAGCAATCTTTAATCAGACACAAGTGTTTTTCTTTGTTTTTATATTTGATTTTTGATGTGTTTTTATTTTTTTCAGTGTGATTTTTATATAACTGATGTGTTTCAATACATTGTGGTTATTTTCCTTTTGGAAGGCTCATGTCTCTTTTGAGCCCCTTCGAGATGACTTCTCATCTCTTCTGATACGACTCCAATAGCGTTTAACGACCTCCTTGCTTTCTGGCACGACAGTCTCTCGGGTGCTTTTCTACACTTCCTGCACCAGCCATTCCTCCAGGATCCTGGTTTCTATGGGCGGGAAATATATTTCTACACAAAAATCTGGGCATCAGGGGCTGTTCATGAATGCTGGATTGTTGCTGCTTCGAAGCCTTTCCATAGACAAAGCTAAAAAATAAGCAGAGAAAGAGAAAAGTAAACCTGGAGTTCTTCTTAATATTTGCAAATCAAATCTAGCATCAAAAAGATTTTACTTGGCTTCTTTGATTTTATGCTTGCATCTGTTCCCATTTGAATATTGGTTTTTAATCATAATGAATATACTTAATTATATTAACTGTCCTACTATATTTATGCATTTGCTAGTATAAATATTAACATATCACCATTATTATAACAATAAGGCAGGTGAATTCTTTTGAGATTTTTTGTAGTTCTTATTTCTGTGCTACATTTCACTGATGTTATAGTCAAAATAACATACTTTCAAGTCACTTGAGATGATTCTGCTTAGTATGGTCATGCCACCAACCTACACGACACATTCCATTTGTTTTTGTTTATTTTCCAATTTTTAGAAATTGAATTTTTAAAAAATATAGTTTTGTTTTTGTAAAATATTTTTATGATTCTACCATCAAAACTAAACAGGACACACTCAGAAGTCTGGCTCCTTTCCCTGCCCTCTCCCACCATTTTCCTACTACCCTTAAAGACAGTCTCCATTCGATTTGTTTTTAATTTATTTTTAAGTCATTTCTAAGTATACGAAGTGTGTGCATATTGTAGTATATATCGTAGTATACATGTGCATATACACAGTATACGCAGACACACGCATGTGGATATTTACACCCTTACAGAAAAGACGGCATGCCATACACATCTTTCTGCATGCTTATTTTCCTTTACAACACATGCTGGAAAATCACCCTCCAGACGCACATGGCGATGGTCCTCTTCCTCTTTATGACTGCACAGTGCTGCATGGGGGTGGGCGTGGGTCCCCAACCTGTCCTCCAGCAGTTTGCTGTCACTCTGTCACTCACCACGCAATGATGCTCAGCTTTGTGCAAGTGCCAGTTCTTACTCTGCTCGTGTGTATTTGAGGTAACTCCCTAGAAGGAGGACTGCGGGGTCTAAGGGCAAATGCATATGTGATTGTGCTGGACATGAGGCCCCTTCCCCTGGGGGCTGCTTCCTTCTGTCAGGGGAGCTCTTTCCTGGGAGGCCTCTGAGGCTGTAAGTTTATCCTTCCATTGTTTTTAAGCAAACACATGTTACATATTATATATTTTATACGTGTGTATCTGTGTATAATAGATACATAGATACATATGCATACATACATATCTCCTTTCTATATGTGTGTGTGTGTTTTATATATAAAATCTCCCTGTAAATAGCCTCATGGTTATGCCCAGACATGGCTGAATCCTAATGAGACAATTTAGGCTTAATTTGAAAACCCGTGACATTTGTTTTATTAAATGGTGAAGCTCAAGTACATGACAATTTAATTCTGTAAGAACAGTTCTTCCTTTTTTTATTTTGAGAGATTTGTAAGCCAGGGACACAATACCCAGGTGACGTGAAGACCAGACAAGCAGTAACCTGGCAACAGAGCTGCGCAGGCCCATAGAGAAGTCCCTCTCCTCCTCCCTGCTCACAGGCTGAGACGTGGGAACGCGCGCCGGTCCTGAGCTGCGCATACCTGTGCACACGCCTGGGCCCGAGTGTCCTTCCCATACGGCCTTCCGTTGCCCCAGCTGACATGGCAGGGCATGGGCTCTCCCTGGTGCGTGTTTAAGGAGAGCCACCAGGGCGCCCTTCTCCTGGTGGAGTGACTGTGGCATTGTCATCCACGGTGTTGGCCAGTCACCCTGGGCTGACAGGCTTTCCTCATCCCTGATGTGTCCCTCGGGGGGTGGGGTACACAGAGCCTTGGGCTGCGGCTGCCAGAGAATCACCTGCTTCACAAACGAAGATGCTATGCCTTTTTTTCCTAGCTAGAAACTAATGACTTGTGAAGTCTATATAACGACAGCAACAAAAGTCTCTTTGGGGCAGTTGTGGCCACACGTCTTGTTTTGGGCCGCACAGCGCTGTGTCCACCCGAGTTGAATGCGTTTTTATTGGGCCCTCGCTGAATCTGCTGTCCTGTGCGTGGTGAAGGTCATACCGCTCCTTAGGAAGCGCAGTGCTATCATTTGCAGGCAGGTGTGTGAATCAGTACCTATAAAACGGAGCGGGGCTACAGTGGAGTCCAAAACACTGCATGGAGACCTAGGGAGGGCCTTAAGGAAAGAGGGCGCATTTAAATGGGAGGAAACAAGATTCATCGAGGAATGAAGTTACTGGTGTTAGCCACAAGGTGTGCGGCATGGCAGGGGCTGGACTATTGGGACGAGGGTCTGGACAGGCAGAAGAGGATGTACCCAGACGCCTTGGGTGCTCCCGGGCCTGGCCGTGGTTGCTCTCCTCCCCGAGGCCTGGAGTCCTAGCGCGGCATCCTTCCCGAGGCCCAGAGGAGTGCGGGCTCTCTGATTTTCTGCTGTGTGTATTTTAAGCCCTGACCCCTGAAGAGCCCTTGCTAAAGTGCTTCCCTGCAAGCCCAGATTGACATTCACGCTGCGCCCGGGTCCATTAGCGCTCGGCCCGAGCTCCTCCTGGAGATGAAGTCAGATCATGGAATCAGCGGAACTGGCGCAGGGGCCGAGTGAAATGTGTCCTTAGTGAACTAGGTTCTCCTCTGAAGGTCAGTTAGTAGAACTTTCCAGCCCAGTGCCTCGGCTGCAAAGTGGGCCCTCTGCAAATTCCCATTCACCGCCAGGCGCCAGCTGGCCGCCCGGGTGGTCCCGCACGCAGAGAAGGGGCCGCCCAGTGGGCGCCGCCGTAGTCTCGCGCTGCTTTGCTCGGGACCTCCTCGGAGAGCTCTCAGCCTCTCAAGAGAACCTTTTAAAGAAAGAGCTGGCTTTTTAAAAGATCGCGCGTATTTATACCATACCTATTTGAACAAAAGACTTGAGGCAAATTTTAACAGAGCAGGCGTTAGCTCAGGAAGAAAAGGGGCGAGCAGCCCCTGCCAGGAGGCCCGGCGAGCAGGCGCTGCTCCAGCCCGCGCGGCGCTTCGCTGCACACCCGGCCGTTCTGCGAGGCCTTCGCGTTTATAAAAGAAGTTATAAAGGATTGTCAGAGGAGTCACCGTTTTCTCAGCACAAGCTCAAGTTGTTAGACTTTAGATAAGCCACAGTGAACCACAGAGTCACCAATATATTGACAGCTTTAAAAATAAGAGAATTCTTTCGTATAGGTGTTCGCCTTAAAAAAAGTGCAGGGAGCTCGATGCTACCCACATCATGGCACTACCAGGATGATCAGGTGTGTGTGTGTGTGCGAGTGTGTGAGAGCGTGAGTCAGTGTGTGTATCTGTGTGAGTGTGAGTCAGTGTGTGCATCTGTGTGAGAGTGTGTAAGGATGTGTTTGGTGTGCGTGGGAGTGCGGGTGCG
>NW_012149019.1:2452882-2526451 GCF_000956105.1 Propithecus coquereli
GGGAGTGCGGGTGCGCGTGTGTGCACAGTGTGTGTGGGTGTGTATGTGTGAGAGTGTGTAAGGATGTGTGTGGTGTGCGTGGGAGTGCGGGTGCGAGTGTGTGCATAGTGTGTGTGGGTGTGTATTTGTGTGTGTACGAGTGTATGTGTGCACAGTGTGTGTGAACGAGTGTGTATCTGTGTGAGAGTGTATGAGTGAGTATGTGAGCGCGTGCAGCGTGTCGTGTGTGTGTGTGTGGGGGGGGTGAGTACGCGACACGTGCGGTGTGTGTGCGGAGTGTGTGGGCGCGGGCACTTTGAGGTGAACGAGACGGTACACGCAGACTTTGCAGCTCTCTGTGCGCAGCCTCCCAGACACAGGCCGCGTGGGTTTTCAGAGCGGAAGGGTGGGTGGGCGTGGCCTCTGCCTGCCTCTCCCTCTCAGTATCACTTGTCCCTATTAGGCGGGTGTTTTTAGCCGCGGTTAAGGTTTGATGGTTGCAATGGAGCTTGTTGGCTTGAACTGAAGGGACTGAAAAGATAGAAACGCGGGTATTCGCCTGTTGCAGGCCCTGCAGGCGCCACATGCCCCCGGGGACAGCCGTGCCTGACAGCCACGAACCAACCGGCGGGGCTCTGCAGCGGGCGGCGAGGGGCCGAAGCTGTGCGGTGCGGCTGCCCGTCCGCGGCTGCTCCTCTGCACATACACGTGTGGCCCCGGTGAGCGCTGACAAAGTCAGGCCTTGTCACATTTTCTCCAGGGCGTGGGGTGGGGGCTGAAAGTTCTTAGTTTCCAAACTCTTCACCTTGAAGGAGAGTGAGCAGATAAAATACCAGTGTGAGATGGCGCTACTTGTGTTTGTACTTAGCTCCGTGAATACTTGAGCCAACTTATACTGTAAAATTATTTGTTGTTTACTGAAATTCAAATTTACCCGTGTCCTGTGTTTTAATTTGAGAAGTCCGATAATTCTACCTTGGAGCCATCCTCACTCTGATTCTCTGGGAAGCTCAGGGTCTGGGCCCGTCGCTCTCACAGCTCAGATTCCCGCTCACGCTCCCTTGAGAGCAGCTGGGTCATGACCACGTCACGCAGCAACTGGGCGGTGACCTCAGGGGGGGGATCGATAGGTCAGAGGTAAGAGCACACCTTTCCCCGAGTTAGAGGTTGCAATGTAAATGGATTTGTTTGTTACTGAGTGAGGCCACGTATAAACACAGCAATCACTGTAGCCATTCAGAGAGTACAATAGAAAGATTTAAATAAAACAATCTCTGCTCAGAGTCAGAGCTGATTCCTCAGTGGGTATGTGGCACGTAGGGAGTGACCAGGTGAGGAACGGGGACAAGGCAGTTGTGTTCTGGAGGGACAAGGTGAACGGACGGACAGTTCTACGTTTCAGTCCTGTTCTCATCACCTTGGGATCACACTGAAAACATTTCCACCTATGGGCACCCTCGTGCTCCCTTGGGTTTCCAAATGCTCTGCCTCCTCCCTCCCCGTCACCTGCAACCTCTCCAGGGCCTTGTGTGACACAGGTTTCACATCTGCATGTTCAATTTCCATCTCAGTGAGGCATTTGAAATTGCAATTCCATTGCTCCATCTCTCAGCTGGACTGAAGTAATACTAACTGCACATATGATGGCAGTAGAAGTTTCTAGTATCTTTACTGACGTTTTATGTTTGTGTTATGAACAAACCTTTTGACTACAAAGGGGATCTTGTCCAGACATTGCTTTATAATCCCCAACTAAATACTGCGGAACACCGGAACAGTGGTCTCTGTTGCTCATCAGGCTCAACTTCTCTCTCAGGGTCACTGTGCGGGTGGCATTGTGGGCTCACTTGTCCTGGGTATGAGAAGTGTCCGACAGCCTCAGAAGTTGCAGGATCCAGGTTCTTTGGCAAAAACTCACAATCCCTCTTGATTTGAGATTTTAAGATCATCTATACTTTGACATAAAGAAACTGAGAAGAATTCCTGTTTTTTCTCCCAGTTATAGGAAGAAGTGGGTATTTTCATGTGTAAGGTCTTGACATGACTTTCATGTTTTACCGGCTAAAAGTTTGTAAAATTCTCATGCTATGAAATATACAAAATGTCAAAGCAAGGCTGTGGCTCAGTGGCAATCTATCATTAATGTGATTGTTCCAACTGTGAGTCATTGCCGTCAAGAATAGGCCAATGCAGTGACCCTGGCCCACATTTATTTTCTGTGATGATGTGAAATTGTCTCCCAAACAGATGACCAGCTGCTCCAGATTATTCTGTGAATGACGGTCATTTTGGTAATTAGGAAAAAACACTCTGATGTTTTTTCCTGGCAAAACCTCTAAACAGTTGATACCCTCTGACCTCGGAGGAAAGCTCTGTTCTCCCATCTGCGGATAACCCAGAGGATGATTAATTAAGCCCAATTAATACAGTCATTTCTAAGATGGCTGCTCAGATCATTATTGAGCTGTTGAAAGGACAGTGCTATTTTTCCTTCCTGTTTCCCCATCAAAAGTGAAAGTCAAGTGCGGTGGAGGATGCGCTTCCCCTGGGGCTTCCACGCTGCGGAAGGTGTGGGTTTGCTGCCACACGCACTCAGGTCTAGCCTTGAGATCTCTCTGGGGAGGTTTCCCACACGCAGCCATTTTTGTCTGTGGAGCGAGGCTGTTGAATTCTACTTCAGTTGCAAAGAGCCCTGCCTGGGATTTTTATTCGCATCCTGCTATTTAGCCTTGGCCAACTCTTTATTCAAATATCAGGATTCACTTTGCCACAGGCCTGTATTTCTTTGTTCCCTGCTTCTGTTGACCTTGGAGAAGGCCTTGAACCTCCTAGAAGCCAGTTTGCCCCTGTGGGCACTAGCCACGAAAGGCCATCTCCACCAGACACGGAGACACGTGTGCTTTGTGCACTTTATGACGTCCGATGTGCTGTGGCTGTCGGGTGACCTGACTCACCATCCAGCGCCAGCATTTGGAGCAGGTGCCCTTCAGTTGCAGCTCTGTGTCTTCTCCTTGGTGACAGAAAATGCGTGCAGCTAGAGCTGTGAGAAAAAGAGGTAAATCTGAATTATTTGTATGCCTGAGAAGGCAGCAGCTATGGGTTTCTAAATTCAGATTTCTCAAGATGGATTGAAGCTAATGGATGTGAACCTTATAGGCTACATCTCAATTTAAATTCAGTCATCAAGTGCCTAACTTCTAAAAGTTTATTTGCACATTTCCAATAGAATGCTATTTGGAAAGGCAGGAGGCAGAACTGAATATATTTCCTTTGTGGTAAACCTTGTACTGTGGGATTTAGGTGGACCCATCTATTATCAGAATGGTTGACCATTTCCCATGTGCTGAGGGCGTAGGAATTCCAACAGTTTTACCCTAGGGTCTTTGATTTATAGTTTCACTTTTTCTGACATGTGGAAGTCATGTCCTCATGTATTCAGACACGTTTGGTAGCAACCCACGGTGTGTGCACAGCGCAGAGCACCCTGGAAGCCACAGTGGCTGCTGCGTTGCCAGCTCATTCGTGCGTCTGACTTGGATTTGTACTACATGGTCGCCAGAGAAAAGTGAGGAGGTGAGGAGATGACCACAGAGTGGTCTGCAAATAAACCTTTTACAGATATTGAAATTCACTGCATTGTTTTTGAGAGTGCCAGACTGAGAGTTGTAAAGAGACTTTTTTAAAAAAAACACGTCATTTCATAAAACAATTTCTGTGAATTGGTTACTCTAGATTGTTCAGCTAAGATCCCTGGCCCAGCTAATATAAAAAATAATAACTCTTACTATTTTTGAGATACTTGACATGTGTTACAACTAATTTTCCTAAGACCACTCTGGGGTAGATATTATTATTCCCATTGTATGTGTATGGGTAAACTGAGTCTGACATACATTAAAATTCCCAAAGTTAAAATTAGTTCATCCATGAGAAAGGAGTCAAGTCAAGGCATGTCTGACTTCAAAGCCATGTACCAGTCCCCAGACCTCTCCCCAACACCCTGGTTGTGTGGTCTTCCTCGGGTCTCAGGTAATGCACTGAACTGGACAGGAGAAGTCACTGACCTTACAACACCCAGGAGCAGCAAAGGGTGAAGTTGTGAACACCTCAAGGCCAGCCTATAGGAGCAACTACTTCACAAAAGTTTATCCAGTTTAATCACCTTTCCCTCACCTTACCCCAATATCGAGACTCTCGGTTTCAGTTCGACAACTCTCCACTACTGTAAGTGCCCGCAGCACTTAGAGTGAGTAGCGGGGAATTTCATGAAAAATGGGAGGTCTGGGACCACAAACACGATCTTGCTTTCGTTGGGAATGTATACATCCTCAGGGATTGTAGCTGGTTTTCTTTTTTCCTTGTGGATCCTTCACGTCTTGTGATACATAACAACTGCCCGTTAGCACTGGGAATGCCTGACGTATCTGGGCATCCTGCAAGGCTTCCTGTGAGGGCTGTTGCTTACACCGGATTCCTGATCAGGAGAACGCATCAGACTATAGATTTCTCAAGAGGGACATCCACAAACATGTCTTTGTGAATATCCAGCACATTTTCAAGATGATGGCAATCTTAACTGTCCTATTGTGAATTTATTAGAGCTCAATCACAAATAGAAAATGGGAAAAGCATGCAGCACATTCAGAAACAAAATTAAAGGAGCCAGGAGACTCAAAGGGAAGAATACAGGTCAACAACGGTTGACCTAAATGACCTTAAGTGAGCTGACCAGACCAGATCCCCGTAATTGTGTTTAAGTCCCTCAGTTCTTTAAAATTTCTCACCACCCTGCCACCTCCTTGCAGGAGTCTGAGCAGCTCTCATGAACCCACTCCCAGAGCCACACCTCAACACCTACTAATGGCTCCCATCTCCGAATAAAAAGAACCATTGTTTATTACCAAGCTGCAAATGCACTTCTGAAACATTCTCACCCTCGGGTCAGGTTGACCTAAACAGTAATCTGGCGAGTGATTCTGTAAGACATTACAAACAATTCTCTAGTTCACTGAGGATAAAAGAAAATTACATAAGAAAAAGTTTGTTTTGATTCTTTATCACTTAACGTGCTAAGTGGCATCTTTAAAAGACCCATGTTTCCTTCCCACTGAGTTTGAAATTGTCATTCGAATATACAGTTGTCCCCCCTTATCCCCCCTTATCCATGAATGGATACATTTCAAGACCTCCAGCGAGTGCCAGAAACTGCAGATAGTACCAAACCCTGTATACACTATGGTTTCCCTATTCATACCTGTAATAAGAGATTAACAGCAATAACTAATAATAGGACAATTGTAACAATATACTGTAATAAGAGTTTTGTGAAGATGGTTTCTCTCTCAAAATATCTTATTGTATTGTACACACCCTTCTCCTTCCTGTGTTGCTGTGAAATGACACGATGCCTGCTACTGAAAACTCGGCACTTGTTCTCGAGGCCACATCAGAAGAATAAGAACAAGTGGTTTGAGGAGAAGGAAAGAGAAGTTCATTATTTTGCCAGCAAAGGAGGAAAAATGGCAGACCTTCTCTGCTCAAAATCCAAATTTCCTGCACATTAGCAGAAATACAGAGCTTTTAAAGGGAGTGCCCCTCAGTTCTAGGCTATTGTGGTTAACTATTCTAATAGCCCCACCTGGGCCCACCTGGGGGCTGGCTCCCACCTGGATGGCTGAGTTATCTCTTGTAACAAAGGACTTAACCTGCTTCAGGGGTGCAGGCCAGGCCACAGATCCCAAAAAGAGTGGGGGGAGTTTTAAAGAGACAGAAAATATTTTTGCAGGTTTTTTAGGCTATTTCCTCCGTTGCATATTCCCCACTCTCAATTTTATGCTTCCGTATCTATGGGAGCATAACTCTGTATGGGACTACTCTGTTACTCGCTTGCGTGGTGAGATGAAGAGAGGGGAATGACAGGCATTGTGATTGTAGCATTAGGCTACTATTGACCTTCCATATTCCTGAATCTGTGTGACCATCTCTTAACTTGCGGTACATGGCTTGGTGTCACTCTTTTCAGGAGATCCCTTTTTGAAATCTTCCTACAGGCTCAATGCTTTCTGGCACAACATGTTGCCATCAATAGGAACACATTGCTGTTCATGTCTTCCACCCACAAATCGAATGCCTTTTCCATCTTAACTAAGCACTTATCACCCACTGTGGCTGTAGCTTTTCCAGTTTGAAGTGCGACAGTGAGACTAGCACAAAATTTTTTTTCTTCACAACTTCATGGAGGGAAGATTTGTTCTTATAGTAGATCTTAGCAACCTCAGCATACAACTTTTTTCTTTCCTTATTAAGTTGGAACTTTCCCCTTTTCACTTAAAAGAAGTACTTCTCGTTGGCATATCCAAATTGCCTTCATCACTACTCTCCTGCTTTGGGGCCATTCATAAGTCAAATAAGGGTGACGTTGATGCAGAGGGTGTCCCGAGGAAGGGAGGAAAGCCCCCTAAACTCACCAAGTGGATTCTTGGCTTGGCACAGGAAAAGAATTCAAGAGTGAGCCAACTAGCTACAAGAAGTTTTATTAAGAGAGAGACAGACAACAGATCCTACTCCACAGAGTAGGGGTCCTCTCCCAAGCAAGAGGGGGACCCCTTATGGGCAATGGTAACATTTTTCAATGTTCAAAAACCCTATTGGGAAATAGCTGTATATTGTCTTGAGGTCAGACCATAGAGGTTAATCCTAAACTGCTGACACAGAAAGGTAAGCACAAGCAGTTGGTAAGGCATCCAGCTGAGTAGTTACCCATCTCTGGGGAGGTCCCAGGCCAGTGACTTGCTGGTGATTTCCCCATCCAGGGTGGTCAAGGTCTGGCATCAGTCAAAATGGCTGCACTCAGGCTCTCTCCACCTTCCTTGTTCTGCCTCACCCCTGCATTAACTTGAACACAAGCACTGCAATACCAATACTTCGACAGTCGATCTGATAACCGAGATGCTACTAAGTGATCAAGGGGCCTGTAGCATCTACAGTGTGGATCCACTGGACAAGGGGAGGATTCACATCCTGGACGGGATGGAAGGGGATGATGTGAGATTTCATTATGCTACTCAAAACAACACACAATTTAAAACTTGTGAATTGTTTATTTCTGGAATTTTTCATTGAATATTTTTGGACTTAGGTTGATCACAGGTAACTGAAACTTCAGAAAGTGAAACTGTGGACAAAGGGGGACTACTGCAGTCTTCATGTGGTGCCAGCAGAATGAGCCAAACCACTGGGGCTGGGGGTTGGGGTGGTCCCTCTGCTTCGTTCATCCATCGTCGGTTCCTTCCCGCTCATTCCCTCACTGAGAAGCTTCCAGGTTACCTGGTCAGGAGGCTGCTTCTCTGTTTCCTGCTTCAATCAATCCTTCACTAAGGAGCAGAGATATTTGAGTAACACTGGGATCAAGTACTGATTTAAAAATCATCACTATCTCAGATCTTCTTAAGGATTAAGTTTTAAGGAACTTAATGGCATAAAGTCCCTCGAAGACATAGCCCAAACCCACCTTTCCCACTGCATCTTGCTCTGCTACTTGACACATGTCCTATGTTCTCCAGGGTTCTGAGAAGGCACTGTTTCTCATGGTCACTTGCATTTCCTTTTTGTGTAATGTCCTTCCCTTCCATCTTCACCTGGAAAAAGTCATCACCTGTTATGACCCAGTTTGAATGTCATTTTCTTTGTGAGACTTTTTCTAACCACTTTGCTCCATAAAATGAAGTTATTTCTATATTGTTTTGTATCCTCTACTAGATCACACCCTCTAAGAAGCATCTAATGCTTAGCTCACTGCTTGGCATTTACTGGACACTTAATCAATTTTTAAAAAAATTAATGTAGGTTGGATTAAAGGGTTAGATGAAGTATGGCCTGACCATGGCTGCTCCAGCCTGAATCACTGCAGACGGGTGGCTGAGCTCGGAGCAGGAGCCTTTGCGGGCTTTATGCTCTTGCGAGTCTTGATTCAACAGGAATTGCTGTAGGCAGCTCAGACTTTGCCAGGGTCTTATGAAACCCTGCTCCAGTGACCATCTCTCAGCCATCTGGGAGCGACTCCTCAGTCAGGGCGACTCCTCCCCGGCAATGGCCACGCAGCGGGTGGGAGCTCTGCTTTGGGCTCTTTCCTGAAGTGACTGAGAATGGGAATCTCTGCATGCACAGGACCTAAATCCCAGGATTGGGAAAAACACCATGTGTGACATCACCACTTAACTATCTGTGCCAGGAAACTCCTGCCCAGGAAGACAAGGCTGGAAACCAATCAGTCATTCAGTGTTTGCCTTAGGAATTTCCTATAAACCAATTTCTATGGGAAGAGAATTTGCTCCTCTGGGCAACAGCTATTCTCTCAGGACTAGTTAGCAGTTACTCATCAGGCAATAGTTTAACTTACCAAGACAGCTTAAAATGCTCACCTCACTTGTTCCCCAGTCCTACATCATGACAACACCCATTTACAATCTATTCTTTACCTTGAGTGACCCACTTTAACCAGTTGAGGCCGGACTCGCAGACACCATCAATACTCTCTCCTGACTGCTTCCTTCTGAGTCCCCTCCAAGACTCTGGCAAGCTGATTTCCCTTGACTGCAGTAGGTATAATCAACTCACACTTACTTCATGAAAAACTCATTCTGTTGGTCTTTCTGGGCAGTCAGCAGTGGACATGGCTTTGATAAAGGCAGCAGCACAGAGAATGAAAGATTTTGTCCAGGACCCTGGTGTCTGAAGCTCTGCTGGTTTTCCTCTGTGATCTTGGGCAAGTCACTTCCTCTGTTAGAACCTCAGTTGCATTATTTGAATGACGAGGAAGGTTGGAATAAACTACCTACCCTCCAGCTGTGCATATGTTCTTATGTCTGCATGCACCCTCTCTTATGCCCTAGCTATTTCTGGAGGGTAAAAGTAATAGTCAGTGCAGAGGGAAAGAAAAGTTATCTATTGGCTGGTACTAACTGCATCTATATTGGACACTGTCCAGTGAAAGGTTTCTCATATTCCTTGATATTTTGGGAGAATGAGACAGTTCATTTAAGGCACATTTCTAAGTTAATGAATAAAGCTTACTGCTATGGTTTGAATGTGTCCCCCAAAGTTCATGTTCAGGAACCTTAATCCCTAATGCAACAGTGTTGAGAGGTGGGACCTTTAAGAGGTGATTAGATCACGAGAGCTCTGCTCTCCTGAATGGATTAATGCCATTATTGTAAGAGTGGATTCCAGAAAAAAAGGTGAGCTCAGCCTCTTTCCCTCTCTCTTACCCATGTGATGCCTTCTGCCATGTTGTGACACAGCAAGAAGGCCCTCGCCAGGTGGGGCCCCTTGAACTTGGACTTACCAGCCTCAGAACTGTGAGCCAAATAAATTTGCTTATTATACATTACCCAGTCTGTGGTACTCTGTTGTAGCAGCACAATGTGTACTAAGACACTTACCCTACTTCAAACATCTTTAAAAACATTAGCCATGTAAAATAACAACCTTTCTAAATTCTTTCATAAAAATATTTCTAACAATACAATTCTCTGCCTTCTAAAGCAGGGGATATTGACTCTTTTTTAAAGCACTGTGACATAGAATGCTGAGTAAGCCTAAGGAGACATTGTTTATGTTAAAGGAGACAATGGAATATTCCCAGCACTATTTGTAATGGCGAAATGTCTGAAAGATACTAAATTCCCATGTAGAGGGATTCATTAAGTACATCTTAGTCATATATAAAAGTTAGAATCCGTAATGGTCAATAGAAGCTCTGTGATAGAAGAAGAGTGAGAACAGGAAAGTGTTTATGATACATGAAGTACACATAGCATGGTCCCATTTTTATAAAAATACATACAAAAATTACTGGAAAGTTAGATAATATTAACTGTGGCTTTCTCTGGAGGTGATTTAAACAGTTCTTCTTTGTGTTTCTCCATACTTTGCAGATTTCCAACAATGAGAATGTAGTACTTTTATAATAAGAAATAAGCAAAATGTTAAAATGAATTCACCAGCTTGAAACATGACCGAGTCAGCCAAGAGATGCTCGGGCAAGGCATGTTCTCCACCCTGGTGCAGGAAGCAAAGGGGAACTGGAAACCAAGGGGTTAACAAGATGCTAGCCCTGGGCCACAGGCATGGAGCTGGTCTCAGAGGCCGCTGTGCAACTAGGAGGGTGAGCATCCGGAGGCAGAAATAAGTACACAAAGTTTTAATATTTTGGTGGAGGAAAACTTAAATTATGGAAAATTTGGTCAACTGAGTGATGACTTTATGTGACAAGAATGTTGCTATTGCATTCTAGCGAGGGGACGCTTCTGAGCATCTCAGACAACGCTGTGCTCCAGGGAGCAGACTTCGACCACCACTGTTGTAATTGGCTGTTTTCTGAATTTTTGTCATTGTGCCATGTGCTCTCCACCTATTCTTCCTCAATCTCTTGGCCTCATTTTTCACAATCAGGCTCATGGATTCCTCTTGGTATTTCTGAGTCCAAATACCTTTGGGGAATCTTATTTATCCATGCAATTGTCTACCTGCTTGTCCAACTTTCTAAACTTACTGTTATGATAAAGGAAGACTTAGAAACAGTTCCCAAGTCCCACCAGCCCTGCCACAATCTCGTTCAGCCCAACGTTTGCAATGGGAGCATCACATTCATCACTGTCAACCTTCACCCCACCTTTGACCACTGCTCGCCACATGGGCAGACCGAGAGAAAAAATTTTTCTCTACTGAAAATGCTGTATTTCCTCCCGGAGGAGGAAATAACCACTGGAGTTATATTCCTACAGCTTTGCTTGTGACATGTGAACTTTCTAGAGAAGACAAGCTTAAGAAAACCAAGATTCTGAGTGAAAGTTATACAAGCTTTTAGAAATATGTTTATAGTCACTAAAATAAAATGACTCTATCGCTTAATTTTTACTGAGAGCTTCCTGAGTACTAAGCTCCAAGTAGTTTTGAGATGATCTTGTGTAACCTTCGCAGGACTCATTGAGGCAGGGGCTGTTGTGTTCTCTGCTCCACACATGGAGATGTGAAGGCAGGGACAAGTGAAAAATTTACCAAAACTCACTCAGTTAGTAAGCAGTGGGATCAAGATTGGAACCCAGGCTGTATGCCATCAATATCATGCTCTTGAATTTCACACTGTGCCACTGCTAAATAATGAGGCCCACGTGATGTGAAACATGGGCTAAACATGCAGTCAGTCATGTGTGTGGCACCATTAACTTGCACTGGCTGATCCTTGATCTCTGGAAGCACCAGGACTGCCACACACATTGGAAAGAAAACATTTGTGGGTTTTCAGTTGCAGATAATATGCATAAAAACTGGGATATTTTTCTGCATTGGTTCCTCTATTTAAATGCCCATGCTTCTGAACTTCCACAATTTAAAAAATTTGGAAGCTTCCTTCTCCAAAGAAGCAGAGGGACTTTTATTCTTGAAAGGAAAATGTTTTAGGAGATTTTTCTTTAGGCGTGTGGTGCGACTTGGGCTTTACCCTCACGTATACCGTAATAACTGGGGTTACGGAAGTTCCTGTTCAAGCCCTTCATAGATGTTATCCACCTAATCCTCAAAACAGCTTTACACAGTTAGATACTATTATCACCCCCATTTTAAAAATAAGGAAACCAAGTCACAGGGAGGTAATAACCTGACAGAGGGTAATAACTTACCATTCGGTAAATGGTTCCTGAACAGTGAGTGAAACCAGTTTCCTCCTGAAAATTCACCACAGTGATAATAAGTCAATTTTTAAAGGCTCTGTACTCGTATGGCCAAAGAGAATGGGTGAGATGACAATAGCAGTAACATTTTTAAGGTAGTACAGCATGAGAGGAAACAGACTTGGCCATCTGCAGACACTGGAATCTGAGTCAGCAGTGGGGAGGCCTGGTGACAAGCTCATTCATTTTTACAATCCAGCTTTCAGGACTTGGAGGAAACAATGCTTGAAAAACTAGGAACTAGAGGAGGAGGCTGAAATAATTTTCAAAAATGATGTATAATAGATGTTTGGACTCCTGGAACCCCCTCCTGCCTCTCTCCAGCCTTGGCAGAACACTGGGCGTTCCTCTCCGTAAGGGATAAATGACAAGTCTCAGACGGGACAGCCCGGCGCAGCCGAGGCGGAGGTGCTGCTCTGGCGTGGAGGCCACGGGGAGCATCTGTAGGGAAGAGCGCGACGGTCCAGACTATGGAAAGCATTAATGCCCCGGCTTACAAAGCAGATTGCAGGAGATTGGAGAAGTGCTCGTCTGAAAACTGACCAGCCGATGCGAAACTCCTGCAGATATCGAAACATGAAGTTCCCGCACCAAAGCAGTCAGATCAGGTCTTCTCTGGTGGAGAAGGTGCATCCACACAGAGGCTGCTTCTTCTATTTGTAAAGTTTTGCCCTCATTTATGTCATAATAACTTTATATTCAGAAGGAACTTTTTACACTCAACCGTAAATATAAGCAGATAGCCCAAGATACTAAGATATTTTCAGAAAACGTCTAACTTGAAAAACAGCTTTAAAAAGCAGACAAATAGCAAACATAAAACAAATGAACCGAATCCAGAGTGTACGGAAAACATACAGGGAATAAAAACTTGAAAAAATTTCTGAGAGATAAGAGAAAATAGGACATCTGTGATACATGAACAGGAGGTTATTAAAAAAAATCAAAGAATCAAAAACAAAAATATGCTGAAATTAGAATGTGTCAGCAATGAAAAATTAAATATAGGAGTTGGAAAATAACATCGAAGACAGACTTTTGTACCCCAAAGTAGAACCAAAAGACAAAGAGATATAAAATAGGGAAGAAAAGATAAAAACAACTAGTGCATCATTCCTGGAGATCCAACATCCAAATAATAAAAGTTCCGAAAAAGGAAGGGTAAAGAAAATAGAAAGCAACTCATTTTAAAGAAATCATTCGGTAAACGTCCCAAACTGAAACACATGGGTATCTAGGCTGAATGCTCTGCCTGAATGCCCAGCAAAATGGATAAAAATAGCTCTATACCAAGTAACAAATGGTGAAATTTCAGAATAATGGAGACAAAAAGATTACAAAAACACAGACACATTAACATTCTCACTAGCTCGAGCACAGGTTGCCTTTACAGAATCAAGATAGAAGTGGGGCCAGACGCCTTAAGAATGGCACCGGAAACTGTGAAAATATGTACTGGAAACAGTGAGAAATGCCATCGACAACTTGAGGGAAAATGACTTCCAAATTAGAATTTTATACCCCATCTGATGTTCAACCAAGTATGACAGCAGATTAAAGATATATCCAGGTATATAAATCTCAAAAATTTCAGTTTTCACCTCTTCTCTAGAAGTTCCTAGAGAAGATGTACCACCCCATCATGGAGGGACATAAGTGTCACGAGGAGGGTGCAGGCTCCAGAGAAACATGTCTATCTGGGCAGCTCGGGCTGCTATAATAAAACGCCATAGACTGGGTGGCTTGAACAACAGAAATTTGTTTTTTCACAGTTCAGGAGGCAATGAATTCCAGATCAAAGTCAAGGAAGGTCAGGCTCTGGCGCGGGCTCTCTCCAGAGGGAGAGGGAGGGAGAGGGAGAGGGAGAGGGAGCGAGAGCGAGCTCTCTGTGACCTCTTCTTATGAGGACACGGTACATATTGGATCAGGGCCTGCCCTCACGACCTCACTTAACTGTAATTGTGTCCTACTCCAAATACAGCCACACTGGGGGTTATCTTTGACATACGGATTTTAGGGGGGGGTACAAACATTCACTCCATAACAGACATCCCGCAGAGGAGAGCGGTGCAGGGAATTGGCAACATGATGGTGAAGGAAGTCCAAGGATGACAGCCTTGTCACATACAGGAGGACTTGGTGTGCTTGCATATCCTGAGATGGGACTTGCCCTGGTGTGTGAGATTTTGGGCATGCCTAATGGTAGACAAAAATTTAGAAAATTTAGAAATTTTCCTCTCCACTGAGAGAGAAGCAGAGGAACAGGCAGGGAGCAGGTTGGGAGAAGGAGTTATTCATCCTAGGGAAAACACAAAGTTGTGCCAGAGAATAAATCTAATCATACTGCATGGGTCAGCAGAGACTAATGATATATTCATAGAAAAGTAAACAACAAATGTAGCTAACCACAATTTTGGATATAACTACTAGGGGATAGTGCAAGGTATACTATGCCAGTGTTTCTGAGGTGGAATATGAGAGATTTAAATTCTCTTCTTCTCAGTAGCATCTTAGTAGTATAATAATACCTGAAACAGAAATCTCAAAAAATAGCAGTTACATGCATGCATTGAAAAAACTCCAAAAATATGGTTGTAACAACACCAGAAAATATAAATATTAGAAGGACCAGTTAAAGGCATTGAAATGTTTCCCTCTGGTCTTTGATTATAATGGGCAGGAACCTGTTCGACACATACATACCCATGTACATGCTCACACATACATGTGGACATAGGTGTGAATGTGTGTATACATGTATATGTAGTTGTGTGTATGCATGCATATGCCTTTGCTAAAAATAAATGAACAAACAGACAAAACAGGTAGCCTGAGCCTCCCTGGCTACTAAAAGATAAGGCAGGAACTCCACCTGAAGTTGGCTTTTCTCCTGTTGATGTTGTCTTTGTTCTTAACTGCTTCCCTACGTTGCCTTCCAAGTCACCACCTCCCCCTTGTGGGTGGCGATGGTGGTGGTGGTGGCTAGCGTTGAATTTTGAGTAACCCCATACTTTAATTTCTAATTGTCTCCCCATAGTAACTGTTATTTCACATGGACTGGAATAGAAATCCTTGCAGATGCCAAAAGTTTACATACCATTCCAGCATTTTACAGTAGGGAAACCTGTGGTCGACTCTCCATATATTCAAATTCCTAAGTAAAACATGAGCTGTATCCGGGGGCATCCCATTTTCCACTAAGCTCATAGCTTTACATGAAGTGCATCCTGACTTTTGGCTTGTTTGGTTTGGACCCCAGAGGCTGGGCAGCTACTCTTTGGTGGTTGGCATTGCACCAGGAGATTATAAATGTGCAGCCCTGACCCATTTTTTCTGAAACAAATCTAGGGTTAATATGTGACTGTGCTTTGCCTTCCTTGTTCATTTAATTCCCTCTGGCTTGGGATGAGTCATCTTGGAAGAGGAGTTTGATAAAGTACCTCTAATTAAAAATTACCTTGCAGGCTCCTGCCCTTTCCCTAGGTTTGGTTAATAGAAGGTCTCTATCAAACGAACATGAAGGTTTTGTCATCAGTATTTCAAACCCACTGGCGTATTTGCGTATGGGCTGAATTGTGAGTTCTTTAGAGACCTTCACTGTTTTCAGTTTGCCACTCTTGTTATCATTTCATGAGCAAGGCGAAAGGAGAGGACGCAGGTGGGCGTGGAGCTCCGAAGGGAAGGGAGCGGGGAGGGAAGGCGGGGAACCAGGCAGAGGAGAAAGGCGAGGGAGGGGGTACCGGGAAGGTGCAGACCCACGAGGAGGGGGGAGGAAGGGAAGAGAGAGGGGTCAGGGGGAGTGTGCAAGGAAAAGTGATAAAACCAAGAAAGAAGAGAACTAATCTAAATCCAGGGAGATGGAGATAAGCCTCATAGCTTTTGCATCCATGGAATACCACTCTCCACTGCAGAGTCTGGAATGGCTGAGGTCTGCTGCCGACAGAGAGAGCTGGTTTCCTGCGGACCTGCTGACTGGAGCGCTAGGGGCTGCCTCCTGCTCCCCACGGAGGGCGCCTAAATCATTCCTCATTCCCGCTCGCGCTCTCCTTTGCCATCGGGCGGCACCTTCCCGGGCAGCACCGCCTTTTCTCCTAGGATGGTGCGCTTTGACTGGGCCCACTCACCCAGGGGTCAGGGACGTGGAGAGGTACCGCGACAGAACACTCTCGTTTTCAAAATCTGGCCACGAGTGTACATAATGCTTAAAACACACTCGGGGGCGGGGGTGTCCTGCAGTGACGCTGCCCAGACCGTTCCCCTTCCCCGCGGCAAGGGAAACGCCGGGACTCCTCCGGAAAATCTCAACAGCATTGCAAAGGCACTCTGTCTTCCTCCGTCCTCATTTTTGTAGTCAGGAGAGTGTAAAGTTTCTTCCTGTTTCTCTCATCACTTTATTTTCAAGTTTGTATTATAAAGATATTCACACATAAACAAAAGTTGAGAGAATTGTACGGGGCACGTTCATGCGTCCAGCGCCTGTTTCCCTTAATCACCATTTCGCTCCAGTGGCTTTATTGTGTATTCATCCTCTATCCACGTATCAGCCTCTCGTTTTTTATTTCCCCCTCTTTATGTAGAATTTGGCTGGCATGTAAATTTTTTCTCCTTAATCTACTAATAACTCATTTACTTTCATTATGTAACCACAGTACATTTTCTTCCTTCCAGTGTAGCTTCTCCCTTTAGTTAGGACTAGCCATCCATCACTTTCCTACTCATTCTTGTATCTTCCTTGACCCTATCTTTTTTTCAGCAAACAGAGACATTTGTGTTTTGTTTTATCCTTCACGTTTTGTCTTGAGTGTCTGTTAGTTTTTCAATTACCGTATAGTACGAGAGGAAGAACTAAGAGATCTCACTATTGTATTCTCTATAGAAACCACTTATAGGATCAGATTTGCTTTGGAATTCCTTACCAATATGGCCTAAGCCCTCATTGTATCCCCCTTTTGTTGCTGTTATCAGAACTTGAAGGAAATTGTTCCACTGTCTTCTGACTCTCCTTATTTTCCCAAGGAGAGGTCAGCAGCCATTGCCCTGTATGCAATATTTTGCCATTTTTCTTGGGAAGCCTTGAAGATTTCCCCGTATCTTTGTTCTTCTACAGTTTGACTAGAATGTGCCCAGGTGTAATTTTCTTTATATTGAAGCTGCTTGGGGTCGATGAGCTTTTTCAACCTGTAAATTTTTGTCTTCACTAACATTAGGCAGTTTGGGGTGATTATTTCTTTGACTACTTTTTCTGCCATATGCTCTTTCCCCTCTCTTCTCCTTCCCTCTCCTCCTCTACAATTACACATATCTTAGACATTTAGAGATTTTTCCCATTGCCCCCCGAGATTCTGCTTATTTCTGCTAGTTGCTGCTCCTTAGATTGGAGAACTTCTCTTAATGGATCAATGGTCAACAAGTGCCCTGATTCTTCCCTCTGTCGTCTTCATTCCGGGGCTAAGAGTATCTGGCGATACATATTTTTTTGACTCCAGATGTTGTATTTTCATTCTAGTATTTCTATTTGTTTTTTCTTATAGTTTCTCCTTCTCTGCTGAAAACTCCATCTTTCTATTCATTGTGAGCATGCTTTCCTTTTGTTTTTAAGGGCACAGCTTGCCTAAAACTCTGTTTGTTAATTCCATCGTCTGATTCATTTTGGGATTGGTCTCTGTTGCCTTTTCTTTTGAGATCGAATTATGTTTTACTTTGGCACATGTAAGGTAATTTGGGATTCTATCTTAAAACTTGTGATTAGTATGTTGTAGAAAGTCAGATTTGTGTTATGTTCTTCTGAAAAAAATTATTCTTTTAAAGCATCTAGGAAACTGGCTGAAACTCTAAAACATTTTCTTCCCTGAGGTGGTGGCAACTCACGCTTGAGTTTCATTGTTTTAACTCTGGTTGGGTTGCTTAGTATCTGCCCCATGAGCATTGCACAGAGGGTTCAAGGGTCAGCCACAGAATTGGGCAGTTTGTGCATATAATACAGGGCTCTTCCTCTCTGGGTCTCTGTTTTTTGAGATTTCCTCCCCCATTTTTTCCCATCAGTTATAGTTGCCAGAAACCATGCCATGTGGTGGATTTGGCTATGGCAAGACTGGGGCTCTTCCTTCCACTGGAGATTTAGCCACCCTTCAGGCACAGACTCAGGCCTCCCTTCAGGCTAAAAACTCTAAATAAACAAGGAAATTTACTCTCTAATCCTCTCTAGTTGCTGCCTGCTTTAAAGTCCCTTCAGTTAGCTGTTTTTTAAAAATATTTTTTCCAAAGATTATGTAGCTGTTATCATCAGAACGTTTTTCTCCAGTAGGAGCTAATTGGTTATAGCAGAAGGAGAACTATTCTATGCACAAAAATATTGTGTTGCTTCATATGTATGTATCCATAAACAATATATATTATGGTTTTGCATATTTTTAGGCTTTGCATATTTTTATTTTGAATAAGATATTGTTCATATGTTTCTACAACTTGTTCTTTTTTGCTCCATATGTTTTTGTGATTTATGCACGTTGGTACACATAGCTCTGTTTCATTCAATTTAATTCCTATATAGTATTTCAATGTATGAATGGATCAAAATTTATTCATTCAGTCCCATATTGAGGGATATTTGAATTATTTCTATTTTTTCCTTAAATATCATTCTTCTTTATACTGCCTCATACCTAAGGTGAAAGTTAGTTTAGGATAAGTACTAGATGTGGAATTGTAAAACAAAAGGCATGTACATATTCAACTTTGTTATATCACTTCAGATTGGCTCCAAAATGGTCACAGCAATTTGCTCTCCCACCAGAATTCCTTCTCCACATTCTCTCCAACATGCTACCAGATTTGTTGAATCTTTGCCAAATTTTTTGAATGTGAAATGGTATCTCATTATTTTAATTTTTATTTCCTGAATTTGAATGTCTGTTCATATTTATTGGCTATTTAACTTTCCTTTTTTGTTGATTAACTGTTAATATGATTTTTTCAACTTAATATTGGGTTGTGTTTCTTTTTCATATATTTTATATAGTATTTATGTATAATTCATACTATTTTGCATATATATGTTTAAACATTTTTTTTTTACTTGTTTGTGGCTTATTTTTTACAACTCTGATTGTATTTGTCTTTTGCTAAACAGAAGTTTTAAAATTTAATATAGTCATATTTACTCATCTTTTCTTTTTGGTTTGTGATTTTTGTGTCTTGGTTAAGAAATCTGTGTGTACTTGAAGTTTCATAATTTTCATTTTCTTCTCCTCACAGTTTGAAGGTTTTGTTTTCATGTGTAGGACTTTATTCTTTGTTAATATTTTAAACTCTATGTTATTAGTTACCATAGGCATATTTTTTCCTATCTGGATAACCAGCTTCCCCAGCATTATTTCTTGATAGTTTACCTTATCCTATCAGTTTATTATTTCTATGATGCTTCTATTTGTTTTTTTCTATTGATTTTTACCCACACTGTAATAATAAAAGTTGATATCTGCTGGTGGTTTGAAGGTGTGCGTCCTCTCCAAAATTCATGTTGAAACTTGATCTCCAGTGCAAAAGCAGTAAGAGGTGGGGCCTAGGAGGTGAATAGGTCATGAGGGCTCCAATCTCCTGAGTGGGATTAGTGCCTTTTTAAAGGGCCAGAGGGACCTAGATAGGTCCATTTCCCTCTGCCTTCTGCCATGTGAGGACACAGCAGCAAGGCACCATCTTTGAAGGGCAACCAGACACTGAACGTACTGGCTCCTTGATCTTGTACTTCTCAGCTTCCAGAACTGTGACAATATAAATTTCTGTTTATAAATTACATAGTCTAAGGCGCGGGCTCCAACCGGTACCGGTCTGTGGTCTGTTAGGAAGTGGGCCTCACAGCAGGAGGTGAGCAACAGGTGAGTGAGCGAAGCTTTATCTGTATTTACAGCTGCTTTTGCCTCACTGCACAAGCCCCGCCTCCTGTCAGATCTGCAGCGGTGTGAGATTTTCATAGGAACGCGAACCCTACTATAACTGCGCATGCGAGGGATCTGGGTTGCGGCTCCTTATGAGAATCTAATGCCTGATGATCTGGGGTGGAGCTGAGGCGGTGATGCTAGTGCTGGGGAGCGGCTGCAAATACAGATTATTATCAGCAGAGAGGTTTGACTGCACAATAAACGTAATGCGCTTGAATCATCCCGAATCTATCCCCCCAACCCTGGTCCGTGGAAAAATTGCCGTCCATGAAACCTGTCCCTGGTGCCAAAAAGGTTGGGGACCTCTGGTCTAAGGTATTTTGTTACAGCAGCACAAGTGGACTACGACAATAACTTATAAGGAGAATCCTACGTCCTTATGCTTTTTTCTTCAAATTGTCTTAGTATTCCTGGCTCTTTACTCCTCATAAATTTCAGCTGGTCGAGTTGCAAAATTATGTCACTGAATTTTGGCCACAATTGTAATTAATTTATAGATAAATTGGGGGAATATTTGATATCTTCATTGTATTCAGTGTTCTCATTAATTATATATATTTATATCTATCATTTATATTTATCTATATTTGTATCCACCTTTATTTCATGTCTATGTCTACATTTATGTCTATGTCTATGTCAACATCTATAATTATATTGATAAGTATTAAGGCATATCTACATTTATACAAATTTTTATTTTTTATTCAGAAGTTATTTGCAATTTTATTGCCATAAATTTCCCACTTAGAAATGCTTTTGCTGTTTCCCATAGGTTTTGGGATGTTGTGTTTCCATTTTCATTTGTCTTACTAAATTTTTAAATTTCTTCCTTGACTCATTTGTTGTTTTGGGGTATGGTGTTTAATTTCCATGTATTTTTACAATTTTCAAAGTTCCTGCTATTATCAACTTCTAGTTTTATTTTACTGTGGTCAGAAAGCATACTTGATATGATTTTGATTTTTAAAATTTTATTGAAACTTGTTTTGTGGCCTAACGTACGATTTATCCTGGAGAAGGTTCCATGTGCTGATGAGAAGAATGAGTATTCTGCAGTTGTTGAGTAGAATATTCTTTAAATGTCTGTTAGTTTCATTTGGTTTACAGTGTGATTTAACTCCAAATTTTGTTGATTGTCTGAATGGATATTCTGTTTGTGTATGTTTTGTAGGCAAAACTAGTTTCTCATAGGCAGCATATAATTTTATTTTAGTTTTTAGATCCATTTAACCAGTCGTATCTTTCAACTGAGGAACTTAATTAATTTACATTCAAGGTTATTATTGACAGGTGAGGACTTCTACCGTGTTGTTAATTGTTTTTTGGTTGTTTTGTATATCCTTTGTTCTTTTCTTTGTCTCTTATTGCTTATCTTTGTGGTTTGGTGGTTTTCTGTAGTGATGATCTTTGATTTCATTATCTTTCTCATTTGTATATTTGCTGTCATTGTTTTTCTTTGTGGTTAATATGGGACTTACATAAAAAATCTTATATTTATAATAGACTATTTTAAGCTGATAATTTAACTTTGATAACATACAAATACTTTAGACTTTTAGCCTCTATCTTACAATTTATAATTTTGTTGTTTAATTTACATCTTTTTATATTGTGTGCTTCTTAGTATCTTATAGTAGCTATAGTTATCATTGACTATTTCAACTTTTCACCTTCATGCTAGAGATTTCAACAATTATATACCACCATCACATTATTGGAGTATTCTGAGTTTGATGGCAAATTTACTTTTATCAGTTCTGAATTTAATTTTGAATTTATCTATACCAGTGAGTTTTATACTTTTGAAATGTTTTTATGTTGGGTATCATCCTTTCACTTCCAGTTATAGGGCTCCCCTAAGCATTTCTTGGAAGGCTAGTCTAGTGATGATGAATTCCCTCAGCTTTTGCTTGTTTAGGATATATCTTATTTCTCCTTCATTTCTGAAGGATGGTTTTTCCTAGTATGGTATTCTTGGCTGGCAGTTTCTTCTTTCAGCACTTTAAATATATCATTCCACTTTCTTGGCTTGTGAGCTTTCTGCCAAGAAACCTACTGATAGTTTAATGAGAATTCCCTATATGCAACTCGATGATTTCCTCTTGCTCTTTTTATAATTCTCTCTTTGCCTTTGATTTTGACAGATTGACTATAATGTGCCTTGGAGGGGACCTTTTTGGGCTGGATCTATTTGGGGACTTTTGAGCTTTCTGGATCTGAATGTCTATATCACTTTTAATACTTGGGAAGTTTTCAGCTATTATTTCCTTAAATAGGTTTTCTGCGCCTTTTCCCATCTTTTCTCCCATAATGCAAAAATTTATTTGCTTAATAGTGTCTCATAAGTACCATAGGCTTTCTTCATTCTTTTAAATTATTTTTTCTTCTTTTTTTACCTGAGTTATTTCAAAAGAACTTGAAGACAAGTTCAAAATTTCTTTCCTCTGTTTTATCTAGTCTGCTGTTGAAGCTCTAAATTGTATTTTTAATTTCATTTCATTAAGTTTTTCAGGTACAAAATTTTGTTTTGTTTTTTTTAATAATATCTACATGTTTAATTTCTCATTCAACTCATGAATTGCTTTTCTGATTTTGTTGAATTGTCCTTCTGTATTTCACTGAGTTTATGTAAGATCATTATTTTGAATTCCTTTTCAGGAATTTCATAAATTTCCTTTCCTTTGGGGTCTGTTACTGTAGAATTATTATTTTCCTTTGAAGATGTCATGTTTCCTTGTTTTTTCATGTTTCTTGTGTCGCTATGTTGATATCCATGCATCTGTTGGGATAGTTGTCTCTTCCAATTTTATGGAGTAGCTTTTGTAGGGAAAGAGTTTTTCACATGGATGGGCCCTAGGATATTGATTGTATAGGGTATAAGCTTTGGTTCTAGGTGGACACATTAGTGTAGTCTTCAAGCAATTTCTTCAGTTGCAATCAACATCAGCAGTGTCTATGAATGTCTTGGTGGCCTAGGTTGCAGGTATTTGTGGAGGCAGTGGTATGATTTTGCTGGGGAATATTGCCACTGGGTGAGCTGGTCCTCAGGCCCTGGGGCACCTGTGCTAAATACATTGGTTCTGCTGTTCATGGGGGTGGCTTACCTTTCATGCAGGACTACCTATTCCTTGGCATTCAGGGCTCTGTGTGGGCTTGGGTGCTGGGGTAATGGCTGTTGTGCTGGGTCTAGGCTTTATGTAATTGGGGTTGTGGTGTTGCAGCCACTTGTATGGGCATAGGTAAATGATAGTGGAGCCTGAAGGATGGGGACATGTAGTAGCTATTGTCCCCCAGAGCAGGATGCAGTCTAGCAGTGACTGCCTTCTCACAGTGGTGCTATTCTGCAGCAGCTTGGTTCATGGGTGTCAGGGAAGCACAATGGGGGCTCCCTCTTTGGAGCAAGGTAGTTTTATGGACTCAGGCAGATCCCTAACCTGGACTCAGGGTCTGTGAGAACTATGAGCTCTCCTTTAACAAGGACTACAGGATCCACGGCGGTAATGTGGGCTACTGGGGCTCTCTTGCTTATCTTTGCCCCACAGTGAGAAGTGCTTCCTGGTTTTGAGCTGATCTCAGCTGGGGAGATGAGTTCACAGAGGCAGGGAACTTCACTTCCCTCTGTATGCTGCTATTCTGAGTTTCCGTGCTTCCTAGGACTTCCATCATCCCTTGCTATGTTCCAGTGTTCTCCTTTAGACACTCTAGTTGAAGTGTAGTCTTTCTTTGGTTGCTGTTCTTTTGGTCCTTTTCTGTGGGGGATGAGTGTTAGGTACCTCCAGTCTGTTTTCTTGTTCATGTCACTCTTATTTGTTGTTATTTATTTTTTAACACAGAGTCTTGTTCTGTTTCCCCTGTTAGAGTGCATCGTGGCATCATCATAGCTCACTGCAATGTCAAACTCTTGAGCTCAAGTGATCCTCTTGCCTCAGCCTCCTGAGTAGCTGGGACTATAGGCACACACCATGATGTTCTGGTAATTTTTTAAATTTTTTGTAAAGACAGGGTCTTGCTATATTGCTCAGGCTGGTCTCAAACTCCTGGGCTCAAGCAATCCTCCCACTTTGGCCTCCCAGAGTACTAGGATTATGGGCATGAGCCACCACACCCTGCCTATTGTTTTTCAAAGGTTTTTCATAGATTCATTGCTTACTCTTTTGGAGATGCCATAGTATTTGCAAATAAGTATATATTGTTTGAAAGGACAGTTTGATTTATTTCTATTAATAATTCTTTTTCTTATTTTTTCAAGAAATTTTTCTTGTTGCATTAGCTAGGATCTTCAGTATAATGTTGAAAAGCAGTGGTAAAAATTTGATTTTTTTTCTTGTTTTGTTTCTGCATAAAACATACCTAATGTTTTACCATTAGTTATGGTGCTTGCTCTGGGTTTCTGTTAGCTACCACTTACCAGGCTATGGAAATCTCTTTGATTTCCAGCTTGCTAAATTTATTTTTAGTCATAAATATTCAATTTTACCATTTTTTACATCGTTCAAAATTATCATAGATTTTTCTTCTTTGATCTGAAAATATGGATAATGATTAAAATTGATTTTTGATGTTGAAGCATCTTTGTGTTCTTTAGAGAAGTCTTACTTGGTTGTAAGGCATTTTTAATATTAATACATTGTGGAAAATAATTTTTTGGTATTTTTATTTAGGATACTTGCCTATTTGTCCCTAAAGAGATTGATTTCTAATTATGTTCTCTTGTACTACTCTTTTTAAATACTGGTATCAAGCTCATAAAAGCCAAATAATGAGTTGAGTGTTTTATAGCCATTTTAAAATCTCTTATTTTAGTTTGCATAACAAAGAAAACAACTCTTTCATGATTCCTTGTATGTGTTTGTGTTGACTGTTGAGTTGTGTGTATATGTAGACTTTTGAATATTATTTAAATTTCTTTAATAATTTTTAACTTATTTTGTCTGTTTCTTCTTGGGTCAATCTTGCTAATTCATATTATTATAAAAATTTTACATTACACCTACAGTTTTGAATTTATTAGCAGTGTTTTTTTTTTCATATAGTCTAATAGAAATTTCATCTCTGTAGTGTCTGTGGTTCTTTGTACTTTATTTCCCACACACTGTATAAAGCATTCATGTACTCTGCTGTCTCTCTGAGTCCTCACTGCAGCTCTAAGGCAGGGATGATTTTTCCCTGTATTTCAGATGAATAAGGGAGGCAAAGACGTATTTATTGACTCCATCAAGTTCTCCTAACTGGTAAGAAGTGAGATGAGGATTAAAATCCAAATTTGGTCCTTCTGATCTGGTCCTCCCCTGCCTCTCTTCTAGAGTGACAGAGGTTTCTTACTGGTTCTGTACTTTTGACAGGGATCACTCCCTCTTTATTTACTTTTTATTCCCTTTCATGGTTCTCCTTCATTTTGGCTCGAGTATCAATTACCTTTGAATGTTAATAATGCTGTACAAGTCACCACTCCATGCCTCCTTCATCTTATCAGGAACACTTTATTGGACATGTCTGAAGTTGAATAAAGGGATCTTGGTTCATTTCAGTACTTAGTGGATCTGAAATGCACTTATTCATTTTGCATAACACTGGTGATCTCAGCTCTGATGGGGGGAACCATTGTAAATAAGGGAAATATGCAAGGGATGCTGCTATCTTATGCATTCAAATGAAGACACTCAATGTCAGCTCTCCCAGGAATCTTTAGACCTTGATGAGATTCTATTTGCATTAATGGAGCTATGAAATTCAAATGTTTAGGCCAGTACCGGGGGTGTTGGAAGTGTAATGAGACGAATTAAGGAAAGAAACATTTAGTCTGATCAGGTAAATCTCTTAATGAGTTCTCCTAGACAGTGAAATTAGGAGAGAAAAATTAGTCTAGGCTGGACAAATAGGAGTCCACAGAGATAGAGAACAAGGACCTTGTACTTAACTCAAGGTTATATGATCCATCACAACTTCCTATGTTAACCTCCTTTGTTCCTGAAATCATCACAATGTACTATTGTTTATTAAGTTTTCTCTACACACAAGTAAAACTGTTTGGTTTACAAAAAACAACAAGCATTTCTGAGTGTTAGGCACTTTGTCACGTGATTTTAGTTTCATAATTGTGACTTCTAACATGAAAATTTAACTTAATTGTATTAATATTTTTTCATTAATACTTTGTTTTAATTGCTTGCTTATTGTTTACCTTCCCAACTAGAATCTAAGTTCTGTGAGGCAGAACCAGGGCTTTCTTACCCATTACTGTGTTTGGCAGAATTGCTGACATATATGAGGCATTCAGGCACCGTAAAATGTGTTGAATAAATCAATGGCCTGACTATCTCCAGCTCCCGGTTTCATTTCAGGGCCCATTCTCTGGTCTTCTGTAACCTTTAACAGTGTACACCCTGAATTACATTCATTTATGAGCCCCGCGAGGTCTTTATTTTGTTATCTCATTTATTTCAATGCCTACAAGAAGATTTGACTCAATATTTATTAAATGCATGGTTAGATATTGTTTCCCTCTCTTACCTATGATTTCTTTAAAGGTAAATGCCCTCTTCTTGTTTTTATTTCGAGCTCTTAGCACATACCTGCCACATAAAAGCACAATATCTGTGTGTGTTACGGAGGAGGAAAGCAGGGCTTTGGGACACTGGAAAGAGGTTCCAGCATCCAGTAGGTACCAGAACTAGAAGGGACTTAATTTCTCCCTTTTTCCCAAGTTCTAGTCCAGTTTTCATAAATCTAACTAGGATAAGTTACATTTGCAATAAGTCACTTTTCCTTACTGGTATCTGTTTTCTGATTCATGCTAGAGTTTCACTTAAATGCTATTTCAAATTCTGTGCTATCTCAAGGACCTACGTGATTTTGTCTGAGATTTATGTTAACTATCACATTCTCTTATGAAGAAAGAGGTCATATCTTCCCTGTAAGTGCTGTATACTAATCTTGCTGTCCTCTGACTCCAGGTCCACGCTGCCAGTCACATCAGTGGGAAGGTTGCAGCAAAATGACAGGAGGAGTCGTCTCTCTTATGCCATCTCTAGCTCTGCACATTAAATCTTTGCATTGGTGGACACGGTCATTTACCCCCGGCAGTAAAGCACACGCTCCCAAGATATCCCGGCAACCTGCGGAGCAAGCTAATCACGGCAGGCATTAAAGGGTTTCTCACTTCCCTTAGATATCAGGGAAAGGAAAGACTTGCATCTTTTATAGCCATTCAAAGGTGAATTTCAAATGCTGAAAAAAGTAAAAAGATCCACTTCAAAATTTAATCTTTCAGATAAGTGTATATTTCTCTCACATTTGAATAATTGGAACAGCTACAGAAACACATTTGTTCTAAATTTTGTAGGTGGCCATCACAGAGTAGCCTCTGGGCACCCATTTAGAGGAGCAATAGTGATACAAGAAGGAGTATTACAGATTTGATTTTAAGCAACAACAAGAAAAAGGCTTCATACACACACAGATTACTCACTGGGATGACTTCAGATTTGAATGTCACCCTGTGTGACCGACAGGGGCCTTAGTTTGAAAAGCAAGCGTGGATGACAGGCAGTGGGAAGACTGTCTTCATTCTTTTCTTCCGTTGTATTGGGCAAAGTCACAAAGAGCACCTGTGCAGGCCCATTCGCACAGGGGGACTTTGGGATGTGGCATTAGAACACTGGATCTGGGGCCCCTTTTGGAAAAATGCTGGCTGCTCATGGGCCCCCTGCTCCTCACCTAACAACAAGGCAGGTGCATTGGAGGACAGGGAGTGAGGAAGTGTTATGGGGCGAATCGTCTTCCCCAAAATTTATATGTCCAAGTTCTACCCACTAGTACTTGTGAATGTGACCTTATGTGGAGATAGGGTCTTCACAGAAGCAACCAAGTTAAAATGAGGCTATTAAGCTGGTGTCCCTATAAGGGGAAATTTGGGCACAGACAAGTGCAGAGGGATGGCAATGTGACAACAGGGAGAAGACAGACATCTACAAGCCCAGGCGAGCCCAGCCTGCCCTCACAGCCCTCAGAAGGAGCCGACCCCCACCCCGGCTGTGATGAAAGGAACGGGGGCTGCGGAGGAGGCCTCGGGCCCGTGCGTGGCTGGGGCAGCCCCAGCAGGTGCTGCTCCCGCAGCGTGTTGCTCCCGCTTCCCAGAGTCACCGCAAGCGTGTGCGCCGCGCTCCTGACTCGCCCGTGCTCGGACTGGTGGTGTCCATCGGCAGAGGTGTCGCTGCCTTGCCAGATGCATTGGTTATCTATCACCCTGCAGCCAAGTACCCTGAACCTTAGCAGAAAACAACAAACACGCGTTATCTCACTCGGGGTCCGAGGATGGGGAAGGCGGAGCGGCGGGGCGCGGCGCTTTAGGCTCGGGGTCTCTCCCGAGGCTGCAGTGGGCGCTGCGGTGTCTGGGCAGAGCCTGGGGCGCGGCAGGGGCCTCAGCGCCTTCCCTGCGGGTGTCTCCTAGGGGCGGTCACAGCCTGGGGCTCCCCAGAGCGGCGGTTCCAGAGGGAGCCCCGGTGAGCCAGGGCTGCCCGCGACAAGCTGCGTGTCTTTCGTGCCCTGCGACGGCCACGTGCTATCGCGGGCGGGGACTACGCCCCTGTGCGTCGCCGGAGGGCGGCGGGGCTCGCGGGGACGCTCCTGGAGGTTGCCTCCGGTCAGGCACGGCGCGTTCTCTTGCCGAGCAGACCGCTCTTGTTAAATTTAGCGTGTTGATTACGGGCCAAACTCCAGGCCCATGCTGCCTCCAATTCTAGCGAACATCACTGCCGTCTCCTCGGTCACCCCGCCCTCCACTCCCAGTAAACATCGCCAGCAACCTCCTCGGTCACCCCGCGCCCTGCCTGCCTCCATTCCTGATCCTTTCCATGTGGGGCCCACCCGAGCTCGTGCGTTCCCCTGGAACCATTGTCTCTCTGGAGTCTGGCAGGTGACGAGGGAGTGGCCCTTGCCCCCGCTGGGGAGTGGCACGTGTTCTGCCTGCCCGGCCGCCTCGGGCGAGCCTGCCGACCCCCCACGCATGTGCCTGGGGCCCCTTCTGCGGGAGGCACTGTGCCCGGGCCTTGCCAGCCTGGCCTCTACCCTCTGCCCTCCCCGCTGGAGTCCTGGCCTGCAGCGGGGTCACGTAGGTACCAGGGCAGCCCAGAGGAAGCGGCACGAACCTGGCTGGCAAACTGCTGCACAACAGCTGCTTGGTTGACTGCAGCCAACACCGACCTGCCGACCCAAGCCTTCTTGTCTCCATCTGTTGGGAAATACTAAGTCCTGTTAAACTAAAACTTCTAAATGTTTACTCCCTGTGCTTCGAATTGGAGGTACAGGTGATGTGTCAGGAAACGGCTGTCTCCTTTACCACGGGATCTGGAGTTGGGAAGCTGCGTTCGAGAATCGGGGTCACTTAACTGTTTCAGAGAGTTTATTCTGCTTGTCTTAAGAAGACTGTGGGAACATTTAGGAACAGACTCTAAGTGGTGCTGGCAGGTGAACCTTCTCTCTTTCATTTTCAGGGAGCATCAGTAGAGGCTGTCAGCCGCAGGTCTGTAACTGCCCGACCGGGCTCTGTGTAACGAAGCAGCCGGTGTCATGACTACCATTTCGACAACTGGATGGATATTTTGGAGGTACGCTTCTGCATTCAATCAAATTGGAGAAGCACATTAAAATCAGTCATTTGTGTGGGGCTGCTTTCTTCTGCTAGTGGCTAATTAGTCAAGATGAATGTACAAATGGGAGCTGCCTCCCTCCTAGCTCACCACTGGCTGCTACTTTATCATGGAAAAGGAATTATTGTCAGTAAAGAAAAATAAATCTCTGATGCCACAGGGGATTTAAATGAATAGGAGGATAGGAGTAATCAGGTCTTCCACATGAGGCATCATGGGATGGAGGTAAAACAAGGCGTCTCAAACAGCTTGTCTCCCTCAGAAGGGACAGAGCAGCAGCCCTGTGGACAGCGCCACAGCGCCCCGCCAGGGCGTCTGAAGTTCAACCCAGGCTGCGTTTTGATTTAATGAAAAGGTAACTTTGGGACAAATTACGTTCCATTTATACTGAGTTTGGCTTGGTTCAAGCTACTTTCAAGAGAACCAGGGAGTACGAAGGGTGGAAAAAGCCACGGACTCAGAAAACTGGCTTCAGCTGAGTGGCCTTGCGTGCCATCCCTAACCTGAGTTATCGCATAAAAGGGAATAATTTCCCTCTGTTGAGAGTGAGAAGTGAGCCCATGTTTAATCAAGCTCTTGCAAACCTGCAACACACCGTGTTGATTAGTCATTCAGGAAGACAGGTGTGTATTGACCATGTTCCTGAATGTCTTTTGAAGATTTTTTGGAATTCTAAAAATAGGCAAAAATTACACATTAAAAACAGAATGACATTCAAAGTGATATTTCCAATGATCTAACTTCCCAGTCTCCATCTCTTTGTCCCCTGCTGACAGCCCTGCCATCTCGTGAGAACACCACCACTCAGGGGCTGGGGAAATCTTCAAGGGGCTCAATGTCGGGCTCCAGAATTCTAGTTTGTCACGATCACGTGGCCCAGGAGCACGTCCCCATGCTCCCTCTCTGCTCCCAGGGGGTTTCTCAGAGCCAGGTACTGGAGGGACCTGGGCCGCAACCTGATGCCTGGTGTGTGCTGCTGGCAGTTCTCAGCCTGGAGACGTGACGAGGGTAGGGCCAAGTTCCTCAGTGCCTCCAGGCGAGCAAAGGCAAAGGAGTGGAGTGACGGTGTGTGGCGGGCGAGCCGGGCTGACCAGACCCCCGCTGCAGGGCGGTCTTGCTTTCACCTCGTGGGGTCCTCACCTCCGGGGAAGCCTGGGGCCGCTGCTGGGGGCAAAGACAGCAACCTGGGTGAGGCAGATCCCTATTCTTACCGACCTCTGCCTTTCCCTGGGAGCAGAAATGCATCTGCGATAAAGACCTGTGGGAGGAGAAGGGCGTGTGAGGTCACAGGTAGAACAGACGGAATGACTTGAGTGGCTGCATTAGGAGGTCAGAAAGGAAACCGCCCCAGGATTCAGGAGATCTTTGCTGATGTGAATAGTGTCCTTGCAGCAAGCGTGTCACTCTTTGACCTTACTTTCCTCATCTCGAAATGGGAATAACATGTAACTTGCGGGGGGGGGGTGTTCCTCGTACCTCGCACGTTTGGGGCACTCGGTGAAAGGTAGTTATTCTTTGAGCACTGGATTAGAAAATCTCTAAGGTAATTTTATCTTCCTTTTACTCTTTCCTGCTATTTTGGCTCATGTGAATGCTTAGTATTTGTTGAACTTTATCCCCTTCACATTTGAAAAAAAATATTTTTCATTTTCTGTTTAATTTTCTAAAACCTTCCAGGTGAAAAATATTATCCAGACATTGGTCCCCATTTCTGGCGAGGACACTGGAGCTTAGGTTGCTGCCGCTGCTGCGACTCAGGTATTATTAAATGTCAAGCCCAGCACGTTTATCTGCTTCTTTTGTTATTTTCATTTAGAGGCTGCTCATATATTGAACACTTTGTAAAGTCAGCATTATGCACAAAACCACATTTGCACATGGAATAAAATTGAACAAAGCTAGAAAACATCTTAACCAAGAGAAGCAAATATGTACATAACTCCAGTTAGCACCCTTTGAATGCATAGTACTATTCATTTTTGATAACAAAGGGTAAGCAGCTTGGATTCTACCACTCTTCCTTTGTCTGTACGTTGGGGATAATCGCTGAACATTTTAGAGTCAACATGCATTCATTTAATGCCTATTAATAGATGTGAGGCCCTGTAATAGGTGTTTTCACATTTTATTTAATGTTTCTTAGCAACCCGTGAGAGGGATATTATTATTTTCCCACTATGCTTATGAAGAAACTGAGTCTTGGAGTGGAAAGAAAAGAATATTTGAATTTTATAAGAACAGATTTTGTGATGTTTTCACATACAATCTTCCATTTTTTTCCCTTTTTAATTTTGAAATAATTTCACTTGTAGACAAGTTGCAAGAGTAAATAAGGAATTCCTATATACTTTTCATACCGATTTACCCTTGTTAATATTTTGCCATATTTATTTTCTTTCTACCTCTATCTGCCTATCAATTTTTCTAAACTATTTGGGTGTGAATTGTATATATCATATCATTTACCCTTTAATACTGCAGTGTGTATTTCCTAAGACCAAGGACATTTTCTAACATAACCACAATATAGGGATCAGATGGAGGAAATTTTAAAATGACACAACATTATAAAACTATAGTCCCTATTCTGATTCCCCGTATCTTTTATAGCCATTTCGTTTCTGGTCCGGGATGCAGTCCCCTTGCACATGTTTCTTTAGACTCCTGTCCTCTGGAAGAGACTTGGCCATTGTCCTGTATGTCACTGACATTTTTAGAGAATACAGGCCAGTTACTTACTAGGATGTCTTCTCACTTTGGGGGTGTCTGCTGTTTCAGATAATGCAGATTTGGGCAGAGTTTTTTCCTAAGTGACATTATATTACTTGAAAATCTATTTGTAAAGATTTATTGACTAGTTATAGCAGTTTTGTGAGTTAGGAATTTTTGTGTCCATTTTTGGACACCGAAATAACCTGATGGTCACACTATTTAGTGGTGAAGTCAGCCTTTGAACTTAGGACTGTTGACTAAAAAAAAATACTTTTTTTCTCAACAGAGGTTATTTGTCATTAATGATAGCCGTGACACTTTATTTATTTCTTTGGTTTCAGCCTTCCTTATCCAATAATTTGCCACCAGAAGGAACACCAGAGTCAGCCCTGGCTCACTGCCCTGGGCCTCGGCTGACACTCTCACTCTCTGACCGTCCCTGCCGGAGAGCAGGGTCTGTGTTGCATTCTCGGCTGCTTGCCCGGAGCCCAGCACCAGGAGGCGTGCGATAAGTACCTGGTGCATAAATTAATGAAGGGGCCAACATCGGTTCGAAGCAAACTGTCCTTGATAGCAGCCTGGCAGAAAACATCTGAGAAGCCCAAGCATTGCACGTGCATAGCGGTTTAATTCCAGCTCTCTGGAAAGCCCTTCTCTCAAAGTGGGCCGGATTCTGGTCCAAGCCCAATCCGACACAAGCTCCTGCCACTGCTGCGTGTCGTAGGGGCACCGTCTGGTCTGCTGCTGTGGGGAGCCTGTGAGTCGGTTCGTGCGGAACTGGTCTCCTGCTTGTTGAAAAAAGAAGTTTTGTTTTTGTTTTTATGGCAGAGCCATCCAGGAGGGAAAGTGATGTGTTTTTATTGCTGGAGGCAGAGCCAAGGTTTGAGATCCAGGGGCAAGAGGGACAGGGGTGGAAGAGAGTAGCATGTGAGAAGGTCGTCGTTCTGAAGCAAGGAGTGTTCATTGAAGACGCGTGGCTGAGGCCTCGGCTTTGTGTTTGATGTGGAGAGGGAAAGGCCTTTAAGAGGATGCCTCGAGCCAGAACCTCTTTGTGAGGCCAGCCACACGAGGGCGGTCCCAGCTGACACCAGACATGTATTACATCCGGATGCTGAAAATTCCACTGGCTTCATAATTGGCAAAGATGAACTAATGACTTCCTTTTGCTTGCCGGAGGAAACTAGGGGGAAAGAGAGAGAGTGAGAAGAGGACGAAGGGAATATTACGTCCCTATTTTGGCCTTCAGTTTCTAACACCAAATAGAAGAAAATGATTGTTATATCCCTACCCTACTTCCCTTAGGACCCTGTTACTAATTCTAAATGCCTAATATGTGAGTTTGTGTTTCCCAAAGCATTGTCCTCGTAATACCAATTCTACAGGTTGCTCACGGGCATGTAGTCCACCCCTCAGCCTCCGCGACGCCAGGCTCCTTTGGCACTGGCTCCAGATCGCCTCCGCATTTGTGCACCAGCCACTGCTCCTCCTTGGGCCTTCTCCACTCTTGCTCAGCCCCTCCGTGGCCAGGATTCTCTGGGCTGCAGCTCACAGGCAGAGCTCCTGGGCTAGATCCTCCCGCCATAGGCTGTTCACCGCCATACACCCATTGGAACCTGGGAAAATTGCAAGCAGATCGTGCCACATTTTACCCTCCTGCTCTTTATTCTTTGTAGCACCATCACATGGAGTTTGGAGTGTCGGGTATATGAGTTCACGAGAGAGCTGAGGTTGACTAGCAGGAATTACAGCATACAAGAAGAAAAATTGTTGAACTATTTCTTCCTGTGGCTATCCCCAAGGCTAAGGGAGAACAACAAACAGGTAAACCCATAAAGGGTACCTTCATGGTGTTACAAAACTATTCATGACACTTGGAGAGGATGGAAAGACAGACTTTATTCAAGGGGACAGCAGCAATCGGTGTGGGGACCCCAGCAAAGCGGTCTTGCAGTCGGCAGGAGAGATGATCTTGGCTCTGAATACAGCTCAGGCAAGCAGGGATTCATAGCCAAGGAGTGGAATAGGAGTCAGCAGATGGAGAATGACTAAGAGCAAACCGCAGGGATGATTCCTGCTAGAGCAACTGCACAGGATCCTTACTGAAGGCAGGCCAGGGAGCTAAGATAGCCGAGGTGGTCAAATACCAAGGGTGGGGATTATCACTAAACTGACTTAGCACGATTCTTGTTCAAACTGGACTGTACAAGGACAGAAAAGGAAGCCCAAGGTTCGGCTTAGTCAGAAAGGACTCAGAGAAGCCTGATAAAATTTTGGGCAAAGACAGACTCTGTGAACAGAACCCCTCAATTTCAATCCTCACTTCCCCACTCTCAGGTCCATGTTCTTCTGGAAATCCCTTCCTTCTTTAAAACCCTGTGTTGAATGTCCTTCCCCTTCTTCAGAGAAATCCTACGGCTAACTTGTTGGGATATCCCAACCTAAGGATCCAGTGTTTCACCTCCAGACCCTTTCTGGGACCCAGAAATCATGGGTGGAATTTATAGAAATTTATTCAGTCTAGAATTGCACTGTCTAATACCGTAGCCACTAGTTGTGTATGGCTATTTAAATTAGTATAGATTAAATAAAATAGAAACTTCACTTCCTCGGTTGATCAAGAGTCAATGTGACTAGAGACTAGTGCATTGCACAGGGCAGATATAAAATATTTCCATCATTACAAAAATTTCTGTTGAATGGCTCTAGTCTAGAGCAGTAGTAGGCAAATTGTAGCCAGCAGGCCAAATCTGGTCTACCATCTGTTTTTGTAAATAAAGTTTTATTGGAACACAGCCATGCTCATTCATTTGTGTATTGTTTTCTTTAGTGCAACACCATCAGAGTTGAATAGCTACAAACAGAAACCATATGGCCTGCAAAGCCTGAAACGTGTGCTATTTGGCTTTTTACATAAAAAGTTTGCCGAACCCTAGTTGACAAGATACTCTAGGTTTGTGTTAGAGCCAGGCACAGTGGCTCATACCTGTAATCCCAGGGACTAGGGAGGCTGAGGCAGGAGGATTGCTTGAGGCCAGGAGTTTGAGACCAGCTTAGGCGATATGACCAGCCCTCATCTCTTAAACAAAAAAATAGAATACTCTACGTTGGTGTTGGTACTTTGAGATTGGGCCTTTTTGAGGTCCCCTGCCTTTATGGGACACATATATGGCTCTTAACCTTCCATGGCATCTGATGGCTTGGATCAAATACACACAAACACACACATCTCTTGCCTGAGGACAACTATATATACATTTTGAATGGAAGCTTTATATCATTTCCTTAAACACAACATTTTTACAAAGAGAGAACGTCTTATATTTGCATGATTTCAGACAGCGTCCTGGGTCCAGTGGTACAGAATGAACACACTCATTGAAGAACCTCTTCAGTACCCACACATGGCTGTAGAGACACAGCTGAGGTTCTGGTTTTTAGTATTTTATTTTCAGTCCAGTTTCTACAAAATGATGTTCTGCTCTGCATGAGGACAGGTGAAGACATATTTCTCAGGAGATGCGAGTGATCTCTTGGTTTTAACTGGTCTGTGGTTGCCCCTCTACTTGTTAGTGTTATGAGAACAAAAAGGGGTGTCTTGGTGAGATACATTCAGGTGTGTAGGAATTAAACAGATTTCTTTAACACAGGATTTCTTAGCAACTTTACCATGCAAATGTGAAAGGTGAATTTCTGAGAGATAGAAAATAACCCCTTCCTCCACTGTTCTATTTCTTTTTTCCTTTTTCTCCTCCCCTTCCTCCTTGTCTCTTTTCCTAAAGTATTTATTGAAACTAGTATTCCTAGCAACACAAATCAAGAACAGCTGATGTAGACATTGAAGGTAAAATGGCAGCCATGCGCCACATAACATTTTGGTCAATGATGAACCTTGTGTATGCTGATGGTACCATGAGGTTATAATACTATTTTCACTGCACCTGTTCTATGTTTAGATGTGTTTAGATACACGGCTACTTACCACTCCCTGCAGTGCTCAGTACCGTAGCAAGCTGCGCGGGTCTGTAGCCTAGGAGCAATAGGCTGTGCCAATAGCCTAGGTGTGTAGTCGGCTACTCCAGGGTTTGTGTAAGTGCACTCTACCGTGTTCATACAATGACAAAATTGCCTAAGCACTCATTTCTCAGCTCAAGTCTTAATTGTTAAGTGACGCATGCCTGTATTTGAATGTGGGGAATTGATGAATAAACCTCATCCAGCAAGTATGGAGATGTCAACACTACTGCACCCAGCTGAGCAGTGTGAAGAGAAAGTGAGGTTTGCCAAACGAGTGCATTTGAATGCAGATATTGAGCTGGATGATTGGAGGAGGGGTGGAGGTGGTGCTGGGGCAGGTGGTGGCTGGCATGGCCGACTGCGCCGACACCCATTTCCAACGGGGACGACCTCTGTCTGAATCAAGGCAGGAGAAGGTGTGCTGCCTTATTTCTCTCCTGATAGGGTTTTCTCCACGGAAATAATTTTGAACTCAAAGATATTTTGGAGACTCATATGAACCTAATGTTATAATGCAGAGAAAAAAAACCAACAAATTCTGAGTCCTGAGCCAAAGTTATTCTTGATTCTCTTCCTGTATGCCAGGGCTCAGTGCAGTCGAGGTTGTTTGGTGCATCCATGGATGTGGCCCTGGCCCCTATCTGGGAGTAGAGGGAGGCCAGAGAATGGCACGACCGGGGTGGGTGTCGTAGTGTGCACTGAACGGGTCTGACGGGGTGCTCACTCCTAAGCCGTGCCTGGGTTGAGGTTTCAGAGGCTTTCTCTCCTCTCCCACCCCCTGCTCTCCCATCTGTTTTGACTCACGAGATACAATCTTTTCCTTGAATCCAAGATCCTGTGTGGGAATGAGAGCAGCTTCTGTTTTCTTTGGGCTGTGCTTTGAAAGAACACGCGCTTGATTCAGAAGTGCCAAACGGGTCTACTTTCTCCTCTCAGGCATTTCTTGAAGGATTGTGTCTATAAATGTCCTGTGGGGAACTTGCATATGGTTTTCCTTTGAAATCAGGCTTTCATGAGAAGTGATACTTTTGCAAAAAGGAATTGTCTTGCTGAGGACTTGGCCTGCCTCTACTGAGACGACACGAGAGTGTGAAGAGATCAGGTGACTAAAGCACACCGTGCCTGTGGCTGGGGACGTGTCACTGCAAGGAAGAACAAAGAGGGGGAGGTACACCTCCAGGAAGGCACTGCCCCTCCTTCCTTTCTAAGCACCCTTCCTTCTAGAAAGGGTGAGGGTTATGATTTGATTAAGAGGTTAAAATTTAATTTGGTGAAAGAACACCTGTAAACCCTATGTAGGCATTGTATAATTTAGCTCTAGTAACTATGTAATATGTCTTTTTAAAAACAATTTTCCAACAGAGAATGACAGAGCTGGTGAAGTTATATTGATAACAGCGGCATTAAATCAGCACTTGCCTTCTGCTAGGTATCGTTCAATCACTTCAATCCCAGTGCTCATCAGCAGGGTTTGTACTGAAGAGGATCAGAATATGCTGCTTTAGCATAAGGGTTATTTTGAGCTCAAGGTAATTAAGAAGAAGCAAACATCTTTCTTCTATCTGCCTAAAAGCAGGACATAAATTTCCCTTTGTGAAGGTCTTCCCTTTCCCCATCCCCTACAGGAGGAACAACTGGAGAGAGACGGGTCTGCTCGAACAGACCTTGCTACAGTAACACTTGTCTGCGATTAGTCGCCCCCATACATACACATTGCCACGATTTACCAACCCTAGAAGTCCGAGCCTTTTTTCCTTCATCTTATTACTTCTCCATAATTTATCACCATTTGTTAAAATGGAATATAAAGCCGCCAAATTTAACTGCTTCTTTGGGGTCTTTACTTCTTTTCTGTGAAGGCCTCTGTACACATAAATACCAAAATATTAACATCAAATAAACTGTATTTGCCTTCTCTCCTGTCTTTTATCAGTTTAATTTACAGGTCCTAGTCACAGAACATAGGAAGGTAGAGGAAGTTTTTTTCTCCCTTACAATATCATCGCTTTATAGATGAGGGAACTGGAGCTCATGTCTTACCCAAGTGGTGAAGCCAAGGTTAACCCAAGGTCATGGGCTCCAAATTCCATACTCATCTACATTACCTTGTTTCCACTAATACCATCCGTGTGACTTTTCTACGTAGGACTACATGCCAAGACAAAATTTTGGGACAAAGCAGATCTGTAGCACAGGGGCCCATATTGTTTAGACAAAGCTTGGAACAGTGTAATGAGGAAGTCATTCTATGTGCTCTCAATGCAGCATGGCAGGGTTGGGAGGCAGCTCTCTGCCCCCCTCTCCCCATGTGGTTGATCAGGGACTTGGGGTTAGGCTGAGCTAGGCTGCAATCCAAGCTTTCAACACTCATTACGTTTTTGAGTTTAGATACATAGCTGAACACTTAACACCTATTTTCTCATCTAAAACAAGGGACATAATAGTCCTTACCTAACAGAGTGGTTGAAAGAACTTAAGCAGATATGTCATAGAGTACCTATTCATTACAAGACCTAATACTGTCTCTCTTTTTGTTTTGGCCACTGGGAACCTCAGAGCCAATTTAGTGGCTCATCTATACCAGAGGTGTGGGTCCAAAGGGCTTTATTTCTACAACATATAATGTCCTTCTCTTCTGGACATCCTGTTGCATTTCCCTTGGCCCCGAGTTTTTACTTAACATTTTACTATTTACTTGCATGAATTTCTGCTTGAAGCTTTAAAAGAAAAAGAAAATAAGTAAGAAGAAATCTCATGAATTAATGGTTTTGATATTATGGGAGCTCAGATTATTTTTTCTGCAGTTTGGAAAAGGGATGTTGGTGTTTGAAATGTGCTCCTTGATATATAGGATCAAGGAGCCATGGGGGGTGTGACTGGACAAGAGGGGACACCAAGCTTGCAGGGCACATGCTAATTTCGCAGAGAATCTGATGTAGGTGACAGCCCGACCCACACAGCGAGAGAGCCCATCTACGGATTTCTCTTCTTTCAAAGCATGCAAGTTTACCTACATCCAATCTTAGCAGTTTCTGGATCCCTTTAAACTACTCTGATTCTAAAGCTATAGGACTTGCAAAATATAGGTCATTTTAGGTGAGCTCTTGCTGGGGTTGCCGCATTTTTTCTCTACGGTCTTGTCTGAGGCTGCACCCTGGTCAATTCTTCACTTTCCATTTATCTTGACCCTTGACGCAAACCCTTCAGCACTCCAACTCTGGCACAGACATAACAGTGCAATTTAGTCTAATCCAGCCCAACAAGGTTCAACTTCCTTCGATTCAACAGTTTTTTTTGGAGAGTACCGATTATGTGCCAGAAGCAATGCTAGGGGCTGAGAATATAAAAATGACTGGGTATTACCCTGGCATTCAAGCCAAGCTGATGGACACGCCACACCCAGTCCTCTTCCTGGGCACTGAGGATCAAGGGACACCAGGCCTGGAGAGCTGGGCGTGGTGGAGAGGAAAGCTGAGGTGCTGAGCAAGGAAGAAGGTGAGCACATCAGATACAGAAGGAAGTCACTGGAGAACCACATTCTGAAACAGGGTGAGGGAAGAAAGCTAGCAAGACCAAAGGCTGGAATAAACGGGGCTCCCAGAGAGTGGGGTGGAGAAAGAGAACGAGAATGGTGGAAACACTGGGCCCCAGAGAAGAAGCCAGGGGGTTTCCAGACTCTCCTTATGAGCCCCAAGAAGACTTGAGGAGCAGTGAGCTTGGGTGCAGAGGGCACAGGCTGGGCGACCCGGCCATGCAGTGCTGCTCTTGGGCAGAGTTGCAGCAATACCTTGGTTTCGGTCAGGGTAGGGTTGCAAGAAGAACCCAGGACGATTCTTGAGATTAGGGAGCTAGGATGAAAGTTGTGATGGCTTTTAAAAGTGAGGGAAATAGGAATGACAGACGCAAATGATAGCAGGCTGCAGCCAGAAGGTGGGATTTTCAGGTCTGGATTTGTGAAGTAGAGCCGTTCCGAGCTACGACCAATTCAGTGACGAAATTGCATGGCTGCCTAAAGGTGACTGGGGGTAGAGCAGGTCTGGTGTCCATGAAGGTGAGTGTTGTATACGTCACCATGTGGGTGCTAAAGTTATTCAGGGTCAGAGCAGCAGAAAGGGTGGTCAGGAAAACGGGGCAAGAGCCCTTGGAAATGTGAGTACCTCACACAGGAAGGGACAGCGGAGAGTCCACAGGAGAGAGAAGGGGTTGCAGGAAGGAAGGTGGTGCCCTGGGCATATCATGTTTTTTTACTTCCTTTCCCAATTTCCTTGTGCTGGTCTGGGCTGTCAAACTTGGCAACTTCCCTGTAATTCTCACCTCAGGAATGGCCATATGACCCAGACCTGGCCAATGCTAGCCTCCTTAGCAAGTCACTGGTCCGGCGGCTGACACAGGAGCCAAGCAGGGCCAACGTGTGTTTCATTCCACGAAAGTCAGTTTTGTTGTGGTTTGATTTTTGCTGTGTTTTTCTTCTGTGGACATAGCCCAAGCACCCAGAACAGAGGCATTCGGTACATATTTGTTCTCTAGATGAAAACAGATATTGGAAAATGGTGAGGGAGGGTTGCCAAACCTGGAGTCATGGGTGCTGCAGCTGCTAGCAGCTGCCTGGTCCATCCCATGCGAAGAGCTTCTCTGTAGAATAAAGTCAGGCAGAGAAAATCAGAGAACAGAGATGGGGAGAGAGGGAGAGGGAGTGGAGGGGAGAAGACAGGCTTGGCCACGATGAGTCCAAGAGCTAGTTGCAGAAACCACGGCCCCTCCAGAGCTCCTGTCAAGCCCGCCTCAGCGTGCTTTCCAAGCGTGGGAGCAAATCAATCCCTGCCCTGCTCCGGTTCACTGTCTGTGTTTGCATTTGAAAGAGAACTATTGTGGGAGGTGAGCCAACATCCCCCCTCCCACCGTGTGTCCTCCTTAGAGAGGAGGACATGTACAGCAGGGGGAGTGCCACCCTGCTGCTAGGGATCCAAGACCTCGAAGAGATGTGCCGCCTTCACCTGTGACCCAGGTGGGACTGTCACCAGGCACTCAGCTGGTGGATGCGGGGCAGATGCCCAAAGGACAGACCTGCCTCTTCCCCGGACCCCTCGGGCTTTATGTGTACCTTTAAAAATACAAACACTCATGAGTATGGGGGGAAAGGCCTTACATTTTATCAGGATTGTTTTAATTAAGGGCCAGGTGGACCACCAAGATTTAACCTAATGATCTCATTTTATGTCTCAAAAAGCCAAGGCCTAGAGAAGTTAAAAACCTGTCCTAACCACTAGGTTCGTACGTTGTCTGGCGAAGCTGGGTGCTGCCTAGACATTTACTGGATGATGAATGCGTGCTTCTGAAGTGAAGAGTGATGACCGGCAGACAGAGACAGGACATCTGCTCGCAGCTGGCTGGACCAGGGCATTTGCGTGATCAGGAGGAATCCGGCGTGCAGAGAAGGGCCCAGGCTGGGCTGCGGGAGCGAACAAAGGCCGCGGGCGCCTCCTCCCTGCTCTGCCTCCGGCAGCTGAGTCAGCCCCACACGGTGGGATGAGAGGCAGGAAGGGCTTTTTTTATTAACTGTGAGCGTTTTGTTTATCATTCACCATTAATTCATATTTAATGAGAGTCAACTATGTGCCAGGTGTGGAATTAGCTCCAGTAGGGACCATGGAGATGAATCTCCAAAATAAAATTATTCATAATAAAAACAGAAGGATGAATAGGAAACATCGCGGTAACGCAGAATCGGCACGTGCTGACGACCTTCCTTCCGCTGTGGCCCATTCTCTCGTTCAGGACCAAGAGAGGGTCAGCTGCGTCCACCATCTGAGCAGACGGTGTGCTGGGAAAGGAGGTATTGGTGAACTTACCAGGCAGGGATGTTTCCGTAGATAATGACGTGCTTTGAGACTTAGGGCAGAGTACTAGAAAAATAAGGACTAAGGCGACTGGAATATGCTTTACAAAATCTCACATCTGAAGGCAGGTGTCAGCCCTGGTTGTCCAGGCAGACGAGACACAGAGCAGGCTGCGAAAGCTGTCTCTGCTGCAGCCGTTCTGCCTCCAAGATGTTCCGTGCCACCCACGTAAGTCACTGGAGGATAAACACAACCTTGCATAGTCCAGAAAGGAGCCTTCTGCATGAGGACTATCTGAATATCTTTGTTTCTCTTTTAAATGAAGTGCCTTCCCCAAATATGCCATATAGCTTTACTGTTTGGCTCTGAAAGAAACAATGACACTTACGCCAGTAATGGTTTGGAAAGACATTGTTTGCAAATAAGCAGATCTGCAGAAAGCGTTACCACTTTCCCAGTGAATATGAAAGTCTACTTGTGGGAGGGGGAGGGGAACAGCTTCTGTTCTCTGAAAGCAAAATGCTGTGCCCACACTGGGGACGAAGGCGAGGGAGGTAAGGAACACTGAATATTGAGAGGGTGATTTGACAGATGGAAAATACCAATTTTTTTCCCTAGGGTCAATGTCTTTCATAACCCATTCAAGGGCTTTGACTATATTTCAAATGAAAGAGACTTGTTTTCCATCTTATTTCAAATTACAGTTGGAAGAGTTTCTTTGGCAATGCATTTTAGAAATATATAGAAAAAATAAGAGAGGGGTGGTAGAGTTTGAAGTCCGGAGACCTGCAGCAACGATGTGATTTTGGACAATAGGAGATAATTTTCTTACCTGTAAAACGGGGAGACGCGTACCTACCTCATGTGGGGTTTGGTGGGGTTAAATGTCTGGACAGCGAGTGTGGGAACATAATGTAAGGCTCATTATGTAATGTAAGGTGGCTGTCACTGTACTGTTTGTAACCAGGTACTGTCAAGTTTGGTAATTCTGAAAGGCAGACTGCGGTGGGGGAAAAATAAAAGAAAAGCTCATGAAGGTGTTTGGGTTTCTGTGCTGTGTGTAAGGTGGTTGTATCTGAATCTCTATGATAAAGACACGGGAGCTGTGGGCGTTATTACTTCCTCCCATGTATAAGGCTGAGCCCACCACTCGCATCCTCCAAAGGTTTCCTCGTAGCATTGACTGTTACTCGCCAGCTGCACGAGTCTGCAGCGCCGAGCTGCTCGGCCGCCGCAGGAGTGAGACGCTCTGGGGGCAGCCAGGAGACTGAGAAGTAAGGTGGTGATTCTACCAATGCCCCCAGCCCCATTAATTAAACTTCGAATGAACTTAAAATATACATGGAGCACTTCCCCGCAAACCAACTGACAGGGTGCCATGGTTACAGCCTCCATGGCTGATCCTGGCCTCAACATTTTTGGGGTGGAGCTCAGAGCCTCTGTGTAATATTCAAGCCCTTCGGCCCTTGAATCTTTGGAGGGTTACCAACATGCAACTCCCTTTGCTCTTCAAGCCTCTTTGTTCCTTTATTTTCATACATTTCCAGACTTCCTTCATGTGATTCAGCCCCTCTTAAAACTTCCCACCACGTGTGTTATTAACAACCCTCTTCTGCCTCGGTCTTGTTCCCAACAAGCTCCCTGCTTGCCTGCAGGGAAACCAGATCCCTTTGAGGACCCCATGGCCATGATGGTCCTTTTGCAATGTCTGACCATGTCTCTGCGCTCCGTGTCCCATAGCCTGGCAGGAACAGTGGTGTCTTCCCGTCTTCCCTGTGCATTTCCAGCATTCTTCCACGCCTATGCAAAGACCTGTTCCTCCAATTCCACAGACTCTCACATCCCTTAAGGTCACTTGCCTATGCTTATTAAAGATTTTGGAAATCTCTGCCTTCTGCCATGCTCCATTTGTGCCTGGGGAATCTCCCATCCAACCCTCTCATTCCTTGTTTACCTAAATAGAATAATTTCCACATCTATTTTACTTCTGCTGTGTCAGAATACTTTGACCAGGTCATAATCCAGGATGATGCCACATCAACAGCTCTAGTTGTGGTAGCCTTTTCGACCAGTGTGTGGGTGTCTGGGAGCTGTCGGTCTCCGCAGGCTCCTCTTGCAGGCCCTTCGGCTCCCCACCCTGGCTCTGCAGCTCAGGTGTGGAAAGCGTGACCACCAGGCTGTTCCCATGTAGCCTCCCCAGCCCGTGCTCCGGCCAGCTTGGCCCCCTCGCCAGGACCACTGGGGCTGCTGCAGACTCCGCCGAGCATGACATGCTATGCCTGAGGCCCCTTTCCAGCCCCCGCGTGCCAGGCTTCTGGCACTCTCCTCACTGGCCATTCTGAACCTCTTTTCCTTTTTATCTGGCCCAAGATGTCCTAAGAAAAGTGATAAAAATACTTCTGAATTCCAGCTCCAGAGTCACGGGCACGTGGGCATTAGAAGCTGGTGAGATAAAAAGATGAAAACTGTCTGTCCTCCAGCCGGAGTGTTATCCAGGCCGGTCCTCCTGATTTGGGGGCACCCTCAGTTACAAAAGGCCCGGGCTTATCCACGTAGACACGAAGCTCAGCTCCCACACAATCCTAACGATGCTGCCACGCCCCGGAGGACGTCATGTGGGACAGGGAAAGGGAGTGGGCGAGGTCACTGCGGGCCTGGCAGTGATGCCTTCTCCAGGACAGCCTGCTCTGCCCCCTGTCTTGTCTGGCTCCTGCCTCTGGGCCCGACCACTGGGTCTGTGCTCCTCACCCCGTGAGGCTCCACCCTTGCTCCCCTCGCGCTGCCGCTGCTCCCCGATGCGCCACGGCCCAGTGAATCCTTCGGCCTCCAGTGGGGCCACCTGACTCTTTTCTTTGACCCTTTCCTTGGCTTGGCTGCCTCGAAGTCCGCAGAGGGCTCCGTCTCCACACTCTCTCCTCCTGCCCCTCCTTCAGGCAGGCCTTCCAAGTGGTGAACACGCCAAGCTGCTTTCACGTTGGTCCCTCCTCCTGCAGGCTGCTGCTGTGTCACTGCAGTGCTGTTCTTCTTTTAAACTATTCTTTCGTTTTTAGGCCTAGATATTTGTTTTCCTTCTATATTTCATGTTATGGATCCCCAACAATGAGAACCACGAAATCAATCATTTCTGGGTCTATCGGAAACATTCCCCATCCAAACCAATCACACCCCTTCTGCCTCTGCATTCCTGAGGGCGGCTCCTCCACACTCCGGCTGCACTTCTGTGCACAGCCGCGATGCTGTCCATGTCACAACAACCAAATCCGGTCCCGCTGCGGTCTTGGCAGGGGCAGAGCGTGGAAGTGGGCTGCCGGCCCCTTTCTTGCACCTCTGCTGCCTGCCTGGAAATGCACAGCCTTCTGCTAAGGGAGCTGCTCTGTTTTCCTACAGTATCATGAGAGCTGCTTCGGTCTGCAACTGCCTCTTTTCCCACACTAAAGACGAAACCTAGGTTTAAATTCCAACCATCCTCTCACCGATTTCCTGAGGAAGCAGGATTCCTGGAGAAATGTGTGAGTTACACCCTCTTTTGCAGAATGTTTTTTGCTTTTGGCTGGGTAAACAGCCTCACCCTGGAGAAAAAGGCCGATTTCTGTTTAATCATATAATTGGCCCTTTGTCGTTTTCTGCTTCTTGATAAGGTCAATCATTCCTTTATGGCCAAGCTCACTGTCTGAGTCCTTGAAACACAAAGAGGGCTTCAGGCTTATAATTTGTTTATTTTTAAAATACGCTCCAACCTGCAGATCCCTCATTGGGGTGTGCAACTTTATATGTCTGAGGACAAACCCCTTGGACCAGGGGCATGCCAGCCCGCCGCTGCCTCCCCAGTGCAGACGCGGAGCAGTTTGAAATGGGATGACAGTGATGACGATGTTTCAGGGGAGCCCGCGGCATGGACGGCATCAACCACTTAAAGGCAGGAACCTCAGTCCCTGGGTCCTGGCAGCCCTCCTGAGAGGAGCGACCGTTGCTGCGTAAAGCCCCCGTCTGCGGCCCCAGCTCAGAAGCATTTTGAGGCAAGAATAGTTCCCATGGCAATGGCTCAAAAGCCTGCGGTCTGTTTTGAGGCAAGCCTTTCATCTAATTTCTGTCTCACCCCACAGGCTTAGGTCAAAGTCAGTGGTGGAAGTTGCCTGCCCTGGGTTCACTAAAGTTTGTGCCTTTTAGAAACAGCCAGGGGCCTATTAAAGGCACAACCAGGCAGCTGCGGCTGCTGGGCACGACTGGCTGCTGGGACCCCAAAAGGTAAATGAAGCCCCCCGCCCCTGTACCAGCTTTCCTTCCTTGACCACCATCAAGGCCTTCAATTTCCACATGTGATGTTGGTCCCACATGTAGCTAGTTACAAGGACGTGTCTACTTTTCAATTTCCAGTTGAAACCCCTTGTCAAAGCTTAAAGGGACCCATAAGCTTCTTCCTCTTTAAATTCAGAAATTAACAAATTGGCAGAAGGAGGGGGAGAACAGAAGCTTATTGTGGTAGTGCTGGGCTGACCCAAGTGTGAGCAGGGTTCTGGGGCCAGCTAAGTGTTCTCCTCATCCCCCCAGGTCGAGACAGTGGCAGGAACGTGCACCGTGGAGAAGGCTGTCACTCAGCATTCCGCCCTCGGTGAGAGCTGGTGCCTGTCGCGGAGAAGCCCTGGCAGCAGGGGGTGGGGTGGATTTGAACACAGCGTCCCCACCCCGTGGGGAAGGTAGACATTTGGATGCTCCTGTGGCAATTCCATTCTTCCCTCTTTGGGGAGCTAACTGCGGAGCTGGAAGAGGAGGCTGAGGGTGTGATCCTATGAGGTGTCCTCACCCTGGAAGTGTGGGGTCACTGGGGAGCTTGCTGGAAGTGAAGGTAGATTCTCCAATCCCACTCAGACCCAGGGAACCAGAAGTTCTGGGTGGGGCCTGGCAACCCGAGCTTCAGCAAGTCTGCCAGGTGACACGGATGCAGAGCAGAATTCTCTACCTCAACCTGCCACGTGATTCTTTGTTCTGTGTGGTGTGTGTGTGTGTGTGTGTGTGTGTGTGTGTGTGTGTGTCCTGGACATTAGGATGTTTAGCAGCATCCCTGGTCTCTACTCGCTAGATTCCAGCAATACCCTTGACAACCAAAGGTGTCTCCAGCATTGCTAAATGTCCCCAGGGAGGAAAATCACCTCCAGAGATTTCCTCTCTGAAGCAGAAGCCCAGCAGAAAGGCACCCCCTTACAATATGCAAAGAATAAAAAATGCTGGCAAGAAACTCACTAAAACTGACAGAGGTTATTTCCAGGTGGTGGGTCTTAAGTGATCTTTTTGTTATTTTTTTATTAATCTTTTCTGTATTTTCCAAATGATCTAAAATATTTTACTTTTATACTCCCAAGAAATGCAAATTTAAAATGCTATTTTGATAGTCTTGATAGCCTCCCAAACTTCCCTCTGTGGGTGTGTTGGTTGGAACCCCAAGCACAGGTTTTCTGTTCATTCCCATGAGCTGGCACCTTTTCAGGTTGTGCCTAGAACTCAAACCATCTGAAATTGCTGTGGTGTTGATGCTGTCCCATGGCAACCCCAACCTCACTGAATGTCTCTTGGGCCATCCTCAGCCTACAGCTGCAGGAAGACAGATGGGAGGTTCAGGGTAGGTAACACCTGAGATCCCTTTTAAACAGACGCCACAAGTAATCTAAGATTCCAATGACAATGCCAGTTCTGTTCAGAACACCCAAAAGGCTAACGTAGGAGTTAAATCCTAAGTTAGTACAATCCTTGTAACTGTCACTCTGTAACCATCAATTGCAGACAAATTGGACATCATGGAAATTAAAATGTTTTGTGCATCAAAACCCAGTATCAACAGAGTAAAAAGACAACCCAAGAATGGGAAAGAATGTTTGAAAATCATATATCTGATAAGGGGTAAATAGCTAGAATATATAGAGAACTCCTCAAACTGAACTACAAAAAACAAATAACCCTATTTAAAAATGGGCAAAGGACTTGCATAGACATTTCTCCAAAGAAGGTATGCAAAGAGACAAGAAGCACATGAAAACATGCTCAACATCAATAATTATCAGGGAACTGCAAATCAAAACTACAGTGAAATACCACCTCACACCCATCAGGATGGCTACTATCAAAAATCAGAAAATAACAATGTTGGTGAGGGTATGGAGAAATTGGAATCCATGTGTGCTGTGATGGAAACGTAAAATGTGACAGCCACTAAAATGGTATGTTAATGACTCAAAAAATTAAAAATAGAATTACCATCTGATCCAGGAATTCCACTTCTGGGTATATACTCAAAAGAATTGAAATCAGGGTCCTAAAGTGATATTTGTACACCTGTGTTGATGTCCATCAACAAAGAACGGATAAGCAAAATACGATCTATACATACGATGGAATGTTATTCAGCCTTAGGAAGGAGGGGAATTCTGAGACATGATCCAACCTGGATGAACTTCGAGGATAATATTTATGCTAAGTGAGACAAGCCAGTCACAAAAAAGAAACACCGTATGATTCCACTTAGATACGCAGAGCAGTCAAATTCCTAGAGACAGAAAGTAGGATGGTGGGGATGAAGGCTGGAAGGAGGGAAGTGTGGGGAGTTAGTGTTAGATGGGTGCAGAGTTTCAGGTTTACAAGGTGAAAGGAGTTATGAAGATGGATTTTGGGGATGGTTGCACATTATGAATGAATTTAATGTCACTGAACTGTGTATATAACATGGTTAGGATGGTAAATTTTATGTTATGTGTATTTTTCCACAATAAAAATATTGGACAAATTTTTTAAAAAGCAAAAAAAAAAAAATTATTGTGTTTCTACTACATCTCACACCTTGATGAGAAAGAAATAGCCTATGCCCTACAGGTTCTGAGAACATATAACCCAAAGTGACAGGGGAAGTGTAGGACAGTGGGTATGTGAGCAGGGGCAGCTTCTGCGGAGTCAGCCTTCACAGCGGAGGTGACATTTGACCTGGTCCTTGAAAGGAGTTTACTAGGCATAAAAGAACTGCAGACATGTCATGGAGAGGAACATGTATGAATGAAGGCATGCACGTATGAATGAAGAGCACGGGTGATCTAGCGATAAAGCAGCCGGGGGGTTGGGAGTGGTGTGCACACTGGAGGCTCATGGACTGCCACACTCTTTCCATCTGGGTGCCCTTGACAATTTAGTTAATGTATCTGCCTGTAGAGTGGGACAGTTTTCTTGGGAAGATTAAATATATTAAATGAATTAAGACCTTTAGCATGGTGCCTCGGAGTGCTCATTCAAGGAATGACTTGCTACAGAGTTGCAAGAGATTTCATCCAGACAGCATCATCAGGTGACACAAGAAGGATGGCAAGAGACAGAGCTTCATCTGTAGTGTGACTCCAACCCTGTAGATGACAGACACGGTCCCTTTCAGACAGATATCTCTAGAGGTTGTGCAGAAGGTCAGCTTGAGGGGCTTCAAGTGTAGGCGGGTGAACAATGAAGGGACAATTTCCATAGCACAGGTGAGGGCTGGCAGGGGACAGAGGACAGAGCTGAGGCCATAGCAGTGGCTCGGGGGGCAGAGCAGGACCCCAAGATGGTTCTGTGTTGGGGCCGACAGGACTCTTGTTTCACATATTGTATTTCTGTTTTTAGATCCTAGTATAATGTGAGATTCTTTCGAAAAAGCACTGCTATGCTTACTAATTCCTAGGTTCTGGTTCATTCTGTATTACATGAATAACTGGGTAAATGCATACCCTTTCCAGTAATGTAATGCTCTCATTCTCATGCCAGAAAGACCTGCCAAATCTAATCTGTTTCAATTGAATAGACCCCTTTCTGTTGTGTTTTCTCATCTGAAAATGCTCACATAACTAATTTGGCTGTGTTTTTATTCCTATCTGCGCTCCTACAAGTAAAACATAGACCTGTTCATTGTTTGAATGTTGAACACCAAGTAAAGGTGACACAGCCATGCTTAATTAAAATTTCAAATCAAAGCACTCCTATGAGATGGCCAAAGCCAAGGCTTTGACTCCAACCACATGTTCAAACCCTGGCCGTGCATGTGCGGGGCGAAAATGCAAACCTCAGTGTGCCTGGGGAGCTGCGCTGTGTAAACCTCGGCTTTGCAGTGAGAAGACAGTGGCTGATCAAGGAGGTGAACTGTCAGGTAACCAGGACTGCAGCAGGATGCACAGATTGGATTGGAAGGGGAAGAGTTAGAAAGATGAGACTGGTGATATGCTAATCATATGTACAGTATAAAGAGTAAGCAGCGGAGGAAGATGCTTAGGTTGGAAGGTCTCATGGTGGGCTTCCTAAATGACAAGGACGTTGTAGAGAACATGACTACTGGGAGGTGATCTACTCCGTCTGTGTGCAGGGCTCATACAGCTCTGTGTTAATTGGCTGGTCATACTCACTGGCCAAATTCTATTTTTTACAACAGCTTTATTGAGATATAATTTGTATACCATAAAATTTACCCTTTTAAAGTGTACAAGCCAGTGGTTTTTAGTGTATTCACAGGGTTGTGCAACCATCACTACTATCTGACTTTAGAAAATTATTATCCCAAAAGAAACCCAGAACAATTAGTACTCCATTCACCCCTCCCCTCAGCCCCTGGCAACCACTAATCTACTTTACATCTCTGCGAATTTTCCCATTCTGGACACTTCATAGAACAGAATCATACAATATGTGGTCTTTTGTGACTGGCTTCTCTCACTCAGCGTAAAGGTTTCAAGGTTCATCCCTGTTGTAGCGTGACTCAGCACTTCCTTCCTTTTTATGGCTGAATGAGATTCTGTTGTATGTATGATTTACAGCACATTATATTCACCCATTCCAAGTTGATAGACATTTGGGTTGTTTCCACTTTTTGATGAATAATGCTGCTTTAAACATTCACACACAAGTTTTTGTGTGGACATATGTTTTTTATTATTAATATCTTGGATGTATACCAATTAGTGAAATTTTTCAGTCGTATGAATTCTATGATTAACATTTTGCATAGCTGTCAAACTATTTTCCAAAGTGGCTGCACCATTTAACATCCCGCCAGCAATGGTTTGAGGGTTCTCCTTTCTCAATGTCCTCACCAGCTCTTATCATCTTCTGTATTTTATCTATCCTAGTGGGTGTGAAGTGGTATCTCATGATGATTTTGGTTTGCATTTCCTATTCGACATTTTTTTATGTGCTTGTTTTCTGTTCTTACATATAATCTTCTTTAGCAAAATGTATATTCAAATCATTTGCTCACTTAAAAATTAGATTGTCTTGTTATTGTTGAGTTGTAAAAGTTCTTTATATTAATTTTGGGTACTACTGCATCTTTATTGGATACATAATTTTTAAATACTGTCTCCCATTCTGTGAATTTTCTTCTTTTTTCTTTTTTTTTTTTTTTTATAGTGCCTTTTGAAGCACGAAATTTTAAAATTTGGAAAAAGTACAATGTGTTCTTTCTTTTCTTTTGTTGCTTGTACTTTTGGTACCATGTCTAAAAAAATTGTTTAACCCAACCACGGCCATGAAGATTTAGTTCTGTTTTTTTTTTTTTCTCTTTTTTAGGAGTTTTATAGTTTTAGTTTTTACATTTAGGTGTTTTATCCATTTTGAGTTCACTTTTGGATATAGTCAGGGTCTACTTTTATTTTTATACATGTGCACATGCAGTTTTCCCAGCACCATTTGTTGAAAAGACCATTTCCTCTTCTTGATTTGTCTTGGCACCCCTGTAAAAAAATCAGTTGATCATGAAAGTAAGAGTTTATTTCTGGACTTTTAGCTCTGTGTCTTTGTCTGATATCCTTATGCCAGTACCACACCACACTGTGCTGATTACTATAGCTTTATAGTAAGTTTTTTTTTTTTTTCCCTGAGATAGAATCTCATTGTGTCGCCCTGGATAGAGTGCGGTGGCATCATTGTAGCTCACTGCTGCAATCTCAAACTCCTGGGCTCAAGCTATCCTCTTGCCTCAGCCTCCCGAGTAGCTGGGACTACCAGCGTGCACCATGACACCCGGCTAATTTTTCTGTTTTTAGTAGAGATGGGGTATCATTCTTGCTCAGGCTGGTCTCCAACTCCTGAGCTCAAGCGATCCTCCCGCCTCGGCTTCCCAGAGTGCTAGGATTACAGGCGTGTGCCACTGTGCCCGGCCTGTGGTAAGTTTTGGAATCAGAAAATGTGAGTACTCCAAATTGTTCCTTTGCCAGCTTGTTTTGGCTATTCTGTTCTCTTGTACTTCCTTATGAATTTTAACATCATAAGGTTACCAATATTTGCAAAAAGGCAGCAGGGATTTTCATAGAGATTATATTGAATCTATAGATCACTTTGAGTAATATTGGTATCTTAACAATATTACATCTTCCAATCTGTAAAAATGGGATGTCTTTCCATAGGTCTTTAATTTCTTTCAACAATGTTTTGTAGTTTTCTGTGTGTAAGTTTTGAACTTAAAATTTTTTGTTCCTAAATTTTTTATTTTTGATGCTATTTCAAATGAAATTTTCATAATTTCCTTTTCAGATTATTAATTGATGGTGTATAGAAATACAATTATTTTTTTATGTAATCTTGTGAATATACTTATTAGTTCTATTAGTTTTTTTCTTTTTGTGGCTTCCTTAGGATTTTCTGTGTGCAAATCATGTTACCTATGAATAGAGAAAATTTTACTTCTTCCTGTCCAATATGGATACTTTTTATTTCTTTTTGTTGCCTAACTTCCCTGACTGGCACAATCTTGAGTAGAAGTGATTATAAAATCTTAGGATGAAATATTTAATCTTTCACCATTAACTGTTAGCTATGAGTTTTTAACAGATGCCCTTTTTCACGTTGAGAAATTTTTTTCTATTTTCAGTTTGTTGAGACTTTTTCCATGAAAAGGTATTAGGATTTGTCAAGTGCTTCTTTTGACATGACTGTGTGTTGTTGTTATTTAATTTAGCAATATATTGTATTGTATTGATTGATTTTTGAATGTTAATCTATCTTTGAATTTTTAGGATAAATTTATAGAACCATTTTTAAAAATATATTGCTGCATGCAGTTTGGTAGTATTTTATTGACAATTTTTGTGTCTACATGCATAAAGGACAGTGGTCTGCAGTTTTGTTTACTTGTGACGTCTTTGCCTGGTGTCAGTAAAACTGGTCTCATAGAATGATTTGAGAATTGCTTCTTCCTTCTCTATTTTTGAAAGACTTTGTGAAACATTGATGTTAATTCTTTAAATATGTGGAATAATTCACCGGTGAAACTGTCTTTTTCTGGCCTTTCTTTGGGGTTAGCTTTTCTGATTATTGATTCAATCACTTGTTACAGCTTTAATCAAATTTTGTTTTTTTTTTTCAGTCAATTTCAGTAGCTCGTATCTACCCTTTTAAGAGTTTGTCCATTTCATCTAGATTATCTAATTTATTGACATAAATTTTCATGGTTTTCCCTTAAAACCCTTTTGTTTATATATGATGAGTAGTGATGTCTCCTTTCATATTCCTGACATTAGTAATATAAATCTCTCATTTTTTTAGACAACACATTTTTTGGATCCACTTATGAATTGATGGGCACTTGGGTTGATTCCACATCTTTGCAATTGTGAATTGTGCTTCAGTAAACATTCTAGTGCAGGTGTTTTTTTGATAAAATGACTCCTTTTCTTTTGGATAAATACCCAGTAGTGGGAGTGCTGGATCAAATGGTAGGTTTACTTTTAGTTCTTTGAGGAATCTCCATACTGTTTTCCACAGAGGTTGTACTAATTTGCAGTCCCACCAACAGTATATAAGTGTTCCTTTCTCTCTGCAGCTATCGTTTTTGACTTTTTAATAAAAGCCATTCTAACAGGGGTATCTCATTGTGGTTTAATTTGTATTTTCCTGATGATTAGCAACATATGAGCATTTTTTCACATATTTATTGGCTATTTGTCCATTTTCTTTTGAAAAGCTTCTGTTCATGTCTTTTGCCCACTTTTTAATGGGATTGTTTGTTTTTTCTTGCTTATTTGTATGAGTTCTTTGTAGATTCTGGTGATTAGCCCTTTATCGGATGTATAGGTTGCAAATATTTTCTCCCATTCTGTAGGTTAACTATTTGTTCTGTTGATTATTTCCTCAGCTATGCCAAAGCTTTGTAATTTAATCAAGTCCCATTTATTTTTGTTGTTGCTGTGATTGCCACTGGGGTCTTCTCCATAAATTCTTTGCCTAGGCTGATATCTAGAGTTTTTCCAACATTTTATTCTAGAATTCTTAGAGTTTCAAGCCTTATATTTAAGTCTTTTATCCATCTTGAATTAATTTTTGTGAGTGGTGAGAAATACGGATCCTGTTTTATTTTTCTGCACGTGGCTATCCAGTCTCTCAGCACCGTTTATTGAATAGGGTTTCTTTTCCCCAATATATATTGTTGTCTACTTTGTCAAAGATTGGTCAGCTGTATGTGGATGGTTTTATTTCTGGGTTCTCTGTTATCTTCCATTGGTCTATGTCTCTATTTTTGTGTCAATACCATGCTGTTTTGGTTACTCTAGCCTTGCAGTATGGTTGGAATTCTGGTAATGCAATGCCTCCAGATTTGTTCTTTTTGGTTAAGATTGCTTTGGCTGTTCAGGCTCTTCTCTGGTTCCAAATGAAGCATAAAATTATTTTTTCTAGATTTGTGAAACATGACATTGGTATTTTGATGGGGATTGCATTGAATCTATAAATCACTTTGGGTAGTATGGACATTTTAACAATGTTACATCTACCTATCCATGAGCATGATATGTTTTTCCATTTGTTTGTGTCATCTGTGATTTCTTTCCTCAGTGTTTTGTCATTCTCTTTGTAGAGTTCTTTCACCTCCTTTGTTAAGTTTATTCCTAGTTAGTTTCTTTGAGGTTATCGTGAATGTTACTGAGTCTTTGATTTGACTCTTGGCTTCACTGATATTGGTGTATAGGAATCCTACTGATTTGAGTACACTGATTTTGTAACCTGAGACTTTGCTGAATTTATTTATCAATTCCAGGAGTCTCTTGGTGGAATCTTTGGGGTTTTCTAGATATAAGATCATATCATCAGCAAAAAGTGATAGTTTGACCTCCTCTTTCCCGATTTGGATACCTTTTATTTCTTTCTCTTGCCTGATTGCTCTGGTTAGAACTTCCAGCACTATGTTGAATAGAAGTGGTGACAGTGGGCATCCTTGTCTTGGGTTGCAAGGATGGTTCAACATACATATATCAATAAATGTGATTCACCACATAAACAGAAGCAACAACAAAGACCATATGATCATCTTGATAGATGCAGAAAAGCATTCAATAAAATTCAGCACCCTTTCATGATAAAAACTCTCAACAAGCTAGGCATAGAAGGAATACCTCTCAAAATTATAAAAGCCATATATGACAAACCCACAGCCAACATGGGAAAAAGTTGAAGGCATTCCAAGTAATAACTGGGATAATTTTCGTATGATTTTGAATTTCACCCATTTCTTTCTGCTATTGATTTCTAATTTCATTTCTTTGTATCAGAGAACATACGTTTTATGATTTCAATCATTTTAAATTTATTGAGGCTTATTTTATGTTCTAACTTATGATCTGTCATGGAGAATGTTCTATGTACACTTGAGAGGAATATATATTTTGTTGTTATTCAGTGAAGTGTTCTATAAATACCTCTTAGGACTACTTGGTTTAAAGTGTTATTCAAATCTTCTATTTCCTTGCTGATCTTCTACCTATTTTTTCTATATATTATTGAAAGTGGACTGTTGAAATCTCCAATATTACTGTTGCATTGTCTATTTCTCCGTTCTTTTCTGTTAGTCTTTGCTTCATGCATGTTGAAGATCAATTGTAAGGTGCATATATGTTCATAATTATTATGTCTAACTGGTGAATTGAGGATGTTACATTATAAAATGCTTTCTTCATGTCTAGTAATAATTTTTATCTTAAATTGTATTACATCTTATGGTAATATAGCCTATCTAGCTACTTATTGGTTACTGTTTGTGTGGTATCTGTTTTTAACATTCTTTTACTTTCAACTTATTTGTGTCTTTGAATCTAAAATTTGTCTCTTTTATATAGCATATAGTGAGACCATATTTGTTTGTTTTCTTAACCTATCCGCCAGTATCTGTTTTTCTTTGGGAGAGTTTACTCCCTTTATATTAATGCAATTACTGCTAAGGTAGAATTTACATCTGCTATTTTACTATTTTGTTATTTTATGCCTTATTCCTTTTTGTTCCTCTATTCCTCCATTTCTGTCTTCTTTTGTGTTGAATAGATATTTTCTAGTCTACCATTTAATTTGCTTTTTGTTTCTTTACTGTATATATTTTTTCAGTTGTTTTGTTCATGGTTGCTTTGGGAATTACAATTAACATCTTAACTTTAAATAATCTAATTTAGAATAATATTAACTTACTCTCAATAAGTTTAATACCATTTTGCTCCAGTCGTATCTGTTCACCCCTTCTTTGTGCGAATATGGTCATACAATCTGTATCTTTATTTATTATAAACCCATAAACAAAGTTTGATAATTATTGTTTTATGCAGTTTTCTTGTAAATAAGAGAAGAGAAAAAAGAGTTACACATAAAATTACATTTATACTGTATTTTTTATTTTATTTTATTAATACTCTTTATTTCTTCATGTGGCTCTCCTTCAATTACTGCCTGAAGAACTCCCTTGGGTATTTCTTGTGAGGCAGATCTGTTAGCAACAAATTCTTTCTTTTTTTTTTTTTCTTAATCTTGGAATATCTTAATTTCTTCTTTGTTTTTGAATAATGGTTTTGCTGGATATAAAGTTCTTGGTTGACAGTATTTTTATTCAGCACTTTGAATATGACATTCCACTGCCTTCTGGTTTGTATAGTTTCTAATGAGAAGTCAGCTGTTATTTCATTAAGAATAAATGGATAATGAATCACTTCTCTCTTGATGCTTTCAAGATTCTCTCTTTGACTTTGTCTTTTGACAATTTGACTATGATGTGTCTAAGTGTGGTCTCTTTGAGTTTATCTTACTTGGAGTTTATTGAACTTCTTAGATGTGCAGATTATTTTTTTTCATCCACTTTAGAAGTTTTTTGCCATGATTTTTCAAATATTCTCTGTGCCTTTGTCTCTCTCTTCTTTCCTCTGGAATTCTCATTTATGTGTGTGTTAGTGTACTTGATGGTGTCCCACAGATCTTTGAGGTTCTGTTTATTTTTCTCATTCTTTTTTTCCTTTAGTTCTTCAGAATAAATAATTTCAGTTTGCTGATATTTTCTTTTGTCAGTTCAAATCTGCTGTGGAATTTGAGTGAATTTTGCATTTTGGTTCTTATACTTTTCAAGTTCAGAATTTTTATTTTGTTCTTTTTTACATTTTTTATCTCTTATTAATAGTCTCTATTTGATAAGGCATCATTCTCATACTTTAATTCTTTAGATATGACTCCTTTAGTTATTTGAACATATTTATAATAGCTAATTTAAACTCCTTGTCTTTCATGTCCAATGTTTGGGCTTCCTCACGGTCAGTTTCTAGTGACTACATTTTTTTTTTTTTTACTGTGTATACGCCATAGTTCCTTTTCCTCTGTGTATCTTGTACTTGTGTGTGTGTGTGTGTGTGTGTGTGTATGTATGTGTATGTGTGCATTTGTGGCTGGAAAACTGGACATTTAGAATAATATAATGTGGGAAACTAGAAATTACATTCTCTTTCTCTGTCTCTAGATTTTGGTGTTGAGACAGTGGGTTTTCAAGGCTCCTGTGGAGGTAGGGAGAAGGGACGAAAATAGAGCAAGTTAAAATACACAAATCTTGCTGTTCTTAAAAAGATTCAAATGCTTTTCTTAAGTAAATATTCCTAAGGTTGTTGTAAGCCTTTGGTTAATTTCCAGAGCCCTTGAAAAGTTGACATTGACAAATATTCTCAGTGTTCATGTTGCTTTTATGGAGATGCAGATTTTCAGAAGTCCTTATTTTGCCATTCTGCAAGTGTGTCTGCTGCCAGATTCAATTTTAATTGTGTATTGGGTATGTCAGTGTGATTCTAGGTCTGAAACTCCTTGAAAAGTAGGATTAGGTCATACATGCCTATACTTTTCAAGCCTCTAGCCCAGTGCTTTGCGTGGAGCAAGAGGTTAGTAGCAGCACAGTGGTCCCCCTCATCCTTAGGGGATACATCCTAAGACCCCCAGTGGGTGCTTGAAACCATGGATAGTACCAAACACTATATATATTAATACTATGTTTTTTCCTATACATATCTACCTATGATAAAGTTAATTTATAAATTAGGCACAGTAAGAGATTAACAACATTAACCACTAATAAAATAAGACAGTTATACCAATACTCAGAATAGTGTGCGATTTAAAATTTGTGAATTACTTATTTCTGAAATTCTCTATTTAATATTTTCAGACCATGGTTGACCACAGGTAACTGTAACTGCAGAAAGCAAAGCCAGAGATGAGGGGGACTATTATACGTGGAATGAATGAAAGATGGCATCTGAGGAACAATATGAGAATGTTCCATGAAATGATAACAGAAGGAATGATGTTTATTTTCTGTCGTGAATTTAGAACAACAGTAGTGGAGTTCCACAATTGGCCAGTGCCCAGCTTATCCTGTGTGCTTAAAGCCATTTCTGACATTTCTGGATAGGACCATGAGAGCATGTGCTATTTCCTTTGTCTGCATTTCTCTGCAGCCCCCGCCAGGCGGTCAGAAGCAAGAGGCACTCAGGAGAGGGTGGGGGACACTTGCTTCCTATCTTCTGCTCTTTCCAGCTCACCGGTGGCTTTTAATTACTCGTCAGTAGACATGATGGCATCTTGCTATAGACAAAGCCAATGCTGGTATATGGAAAGAGGAGCTGAGTCTTGAAGGATAAAAAAAGGTTAACCAGAGCTTAACCCCTGAGTAAGGGAGCTTCAAGCAGAAAAGTAGGACAAAGCAAGGTATGTTTGGTCTAGTGGATTCCTATCAGCATAGCTGGGAGGTGGAGGGTGGGTGTTCAGGGAAAGCAAGGCCACAGAGGACACTGGGCTGGATCTTGCAGGCCCTGGGATGTCAGACCAAGGATATGGAGTTTTATTCTGAAGGCTCTGGGGCTCCAGAGGAGGATTTTGAATAGGCATGTGATAGATTTACAAATCAGTAAAGGCACCATCCTGGCAGTTTGGAGCGCCCAAGTCTGGAAAACAGTGGAAAAGTTCATAGGGTGTGTTGGAGGGAACAGGAGAGACGTTAGGGGAGACTGGACGAGGACGGGCTAGCTAGGTCTAGGTCAGAGATGTGTAGAGTCTCCAGAGACACGCAGATGTGTAACTGACACGATTTGGTAACCGATGTGGTGTCGGGGGCAGAGAAGAAAAAGAACAACAACTCCAGGTCTCCACCTTATGTGGGTTCAAGTCAAGGAGGCCAGAGCCCAGAGAGGGAGGATCGGGCCTTTTAGTGGGGAGGGTGGGACTGCAGAGCTGCTGGGCGTCCAGAGGGACATAGGCACTGAACTGCCACATTTTCGGTTGGAACCTCAGGAGACAAACCTGGAGTGGGTGTATTTATTTAGGATCTATTATCATATAAATTACGGTAGATGAAGTGATGGAAGGAATGAGATCACCCGGTGAGAGCATCAGGTGGAGAGAGAGTGTGTCTGGGAGACGGCGATGAGGGAAAAGCTGTACTGGAAACAGGGCAGAAGAAAGAAGCCCGAGCATGACCCCGCGAAGCACAGTCAGGAGAGGCGGCTCTGCGTTCCTTCTGCTGTGTGGCGTGGGGCACATGCGAACCAACGTCATGCTGGTCACCGGGGCACGGGGCTGGCTCACAGGCACTTGCTGAATGCCAGGCCCGGAGCTGCAGTGCGCGGAGTCTAAGTCCATCTTGTAGCCGCTGTTCTGGGTCCTCGCTTACGAACCCGTGGCGTACACAGCACAGCTGTTATTCAAAGGCATATGTGCTGACGTAATGCTGATTCGGACTTGAGGCAACACCCCTCAGCTCTGCTAAAATTGGGACCATTGACCGCACCCGCCTAGCTGTGGGAATGCGCATGATCAGAACATTTCCCTCCTTCCAGAATCCTCCGCAGGGCCCGTGAGACGCCCTCCCACACTCCCCTGTGAATGTAGCCCAGGCTCGTCTTCCATTCCCGTAACCTTCATCTAATTCCTACTGTGTTTTTAATGGAATAGTAAACACTAAAGCTATAAATTGATATCTGAAAAATATCCAGAACAGTACCTGCATCAAAGCAAGCAGTGAATAAATATTAACTATTTTATCATTATATTTACTATTATTAGAGGGAAGCCCACCAAGCCTTGGAAAGCCAAGCGATTGGGTGGCTTGGTACCAGTCGGTGGGGCACCTGCACACTCTGCCCATCCTACTAACACGCCCACAGCTCACGTTTCCCCACAGAGCACTTGCTGGGCCAACAGACCCGCCAGAGAGAACAGGTGCAGGGCTGTGGTACAGGCCCCAGTGCAGGATGGCGAGGGCAGTGACTCCATCCAAGCCTTCTCCAGGAGGCCCGTTTGGATGGGTCGGCGGCATTGGGCTTTTTGCTTGTTAGAGACCCAAGTAAGCCCGGCGCGGGAAGTGGGCCTGGTGTCCCCGGGTCACAGCACCATAATCTAGAGAACGCGTGCCCCTCCCGCAGCGGTGTGGCGCTCCCCTCCTATACAGCTTCCATTTCCCAATCAGTCAAAGAGCATTTTCGCTGCCTCCAGTGGCCTCAGGTGATGTGCCTTGGTCAGCTGGGCATGGTTGGTGGCACCCACCAGACACAGCTCCTGGGGGTGGTGAGTTTAGCAATTTGCAGGAAATCCCTTTTTCGTTGTCATAAATCTTGAGTTAAAGAATGTTTCCAAAGCTGGCGTGAAGAGATCCGAGGGGTCGGGTGGCCTTATTTGCTGTGCTGTCCAGCCCCTGGTGCTGAGAGTGGGCTGAGTGGCTGCGCTGTCGCCCCGGTGCCTGGTGTCAGGGCGCCACACGCGGTGCAGGGGGCGGCAGTGCCGTGAGGCCCAGTGGCGGGGGGACGCTGGCTTTGTGGAGCCTGAACCTGTTTCTGCTCTGACCGTTAATTCTCACAGGAAACCCAACCAGGTTGCTCGCCTGAGGCTCAGGGCCTTCCCTAACTTCCCCCAACCGATTCCTGCCCCCTCAGCCTTGCTGTTTAAAATTTATGATTTTTTAGAGCTCACTGCTTTCTCTGGGTCCTTCTGCTTTTCCATCGTCGGACGCTCTGCAGGCCGGGCCCTTCCACTGCAGAGACGAGCGGCGTCGTTCTCCCCGGGTCCCTGCAAGTGCGCACGGCTGTTCTAACCGCGGAGCAGGCGCCTGCGCCAGCCGCGGGAAAAGCCCACGTCTGTCACGGCGCGCTCCATCTTCAGTGGCACGTCGGGAGTCCACGCGGATCTGATGCTTTTTACTTTGCAAGCAGCCTCGTCACCCCGGATGCCGGTGAGGGCCCCTCGGCTTCAGTAAGTGCTTTATTTCCATTACTCCTTCCGGGGGAATAAGCTGTTTCAATTAAAATGTAATTCTTTCTTCACCTCGGGGAAAATTCTTCTGTTATTTCCTGTACTATCCTTTGTCCCCATTCTGTTCTCTGCTCCTGAGCCACCGGTATCCACACACGGGTTCCTCTCGCCGCCCGCGCAGCGTCTCCTGGAGGGCGGCTGGCCAGGCCGAGTCCCGGCCCCGCGGAGCCCGATCGGCGCCGCCGCAGCGCCCGGGAGCCCGTGCCCGCTCCCGATGGGGAATTTGCTCTCCGCAGCTGTCCTCGTCTTGCCTGTGTGTTCATATTGTTTGTGTATTTGAATTAAGTTGAATTATGTGGATGTTCTTTCCCCAATACCAACCTCAGCTTACCATAGTTAAAAAGTGGATAACAAGAGTACCGACCGCACAGGCTCATTGTGAGTGTCATTGAGTTAATATTGGAAAGGCACTTATAACAATGCCTTGCGTATAAGTGCTAGATAAGTGTTTATTACATAAATGAAAGTGACTTCTGGTGCTCAGTGCACTTTGCTGTGAGGGAGTGCTCCCTTTGGCCTTCCAGATTGTGGATTCACTGTTCACCACTGTGGATTCTGCCTTGCCGTTCCTTTATTACATTTAAACAATCAGAAATGATGCTTTGCAGTATCTTCTCATAGATGTGCTTCTTGATTCTGCCTAAAGTTAGAATCTCCAGGGAGTTTTACAAGCCCCAATGCCCAGGCTGCAGCCGGCACCAATTAAGTCAGACTCCCTGGGGGTGTGACCTGCATTGTTATTTTGTGATCCGCCCCCCGCAGATGGTGGCAGTGTGTGTCCAGTATGGGGTGTGTGCGTGTGTGTGTGTGTGTGTGTGCGTGTGTGTGTGTGTGTGTGTGTGTTCCCTTTTTCTCCTCCCGACCTCAGCATGCTAGCCATGCCCTGTGCCATCCTCTGCCATGTTCTGTGTCCCCGCAGGTGAATACACCCCTGGACGACTTGGGTTCTCTCCTGCCTGCTGCATCTTTGCTTTGGCTGTTGGGGTCTCTAGGGCAGGAGTGGGTTCACTGCGAGAGAAAAGTTAAATTGTTGTTCATGTGGGTTATCTTTCTTAGGATGGAGAACAGGGCTAGGCCACTGTGGGCTGATAGGCTACATTTTTGTTTGTTTTGTTTTTTGATTTTAGACTTCCCAGCTTCCAGAACAGTGAGTGATGCACGTTTGTGGGTTAAGCTGCCCAGTCTACGGTATATTTTTAATAGAAGTCCACACTCCCAAACACCTCCTCTGTGGGGTTCTCCCTCTCAGGGCCACTATCTACCTGCTATAATCAACCAGGGCCAGGTGCCAGACAAGTAGGAACAGCGTCTGCCTAGAGCCCACTACAGTGGTTCAAACTGGCCCATCCTAAGTCTGCTCCCCCTGCCTCAGCCGTTCCTTCCTGTGGATACCACGTTTCCCTCGCTCCCTTGGCCTCCTTCCTGGCCTGGGTGCTTCCCTGTGGGCTGTACAGGAGCATTGTGCCCCCTCCTTTTGGGATCTGTGAGTATAACAATCTAGCTTTCCAGTGGTGGCCATCTCTTGATCTAACGGCCCTACCATACCTAAATAATAATAAAACCTATATTAAAATAGCACATGCACTTGGAAGCATCCCAAGGCAGTGTATCAGCAAGAGGCTGGGCTCTCAGGCATCTCAGATTCAGAGATGTTCAAGGATACCTTTTCTATTAACACTTGCACAGTCAATCCGGGTATGCAACTTCTGTGGCTGGACTCCTTCCCTCTTGACAATGATGTACAGCCACTGTGCTAGGCCCTTAAGTACAATCCTCTAAATCTATATTTCTTACTGAGCCAGATTATTTGTCTTTCTGACAATATTAGGCCCTGGAAATGTAATTTTTTAAATTAAAGAACTTTATAACATAGTTCTCCCAGAAGAGCTCCATCCAGCCCAGATGAGGACATTTATCTCCAGTTCTGTCCCCTTGGTGATATTTTAATATTATATAATTCACTTAACAATGTGCCTATTAATTATAGCAGAATCTCACAGCCGCCTTCTTGTGCTACTGCAAATTGGATAGTTTGAGAAAAGTTTTCCTCTGTTAAAATGCTTGCCAGTTTTAAAAAACAATTTGCATGGGCTTGCTACAAAATTCAGATGTTTTTCTAAAGGCTTTCATAATTTAAACCATGTGCTGTAAAGAATTTTATAATCCACAGGAAGTAAGCGCCACTGAAATTCTGCATGAATTTCAGACCTCAGAGTTGACAAGCACCCTGGAGTAAAGAGAGGCTGCCTGCCAGGCTGGCTGTATTAAGGGCTCAGAAGATGTCCCTGAACTCAGGTTTTCTGTTCACATTTGACATCTGTCTCCCTTCTGTGGTGGTTCCATTCTCCGTCAGGCTTAATCCTCACGGACACGGTATGTGACAGCAGCTCCGGCCTTAGTCCTTCCCAGGTAAAACTGCAAGGTCTAGGCTAAAGCCTGCAACCCAGTGGCATCTGATGGTCTCTGATCAGCAAGTAGGTCACCTTTGAGCTAACCGCTGTGCCTAGACAAAAGGGGTGATCTAGTTTGTCCCTGAGAGGGCAGGAGGCATGGATCCCAGAAGAAAACCAGAGAATCAGTACTGAAAGAAAGAAAATAAAAGCTGATTATTAAAAAAAAAAACAGAAAACAAAACACACTACTATTTATTCTGAGAGGGACACTAGCCCATTCATGGTGTTGAAATAATTTCTGACACATATCAATGTTTTGCAATTTCATATTTTATAAAATAATGTGTTTGTAGGCATTTCAAACAATTACTACAGCTAACTAGGCTACCAAAGTGGGTCATGTTATGTTCCAAAGAGAATATTTCATATAAAGAAGTAGGAGATAGAAGTAGGAATCTTTCAAAGACAGAAAGAGAACAATGCAGATAAAGTCTTAGTGGTCATGAGAAATAATCATCAGCTCATTATTTTTCTTTATGAATTAACCTTCTCAAAAAAGAGGAATATAAAGGAAAAAAATAAATCTCCACAATGGAAAGGCTGTGAAGACAAACAAAAGCCAACCTTTAACTAGACCAAATAGAGGAAAGGGACTGAAGAATCCCTATTCAGTAAACGGTGCTGGGAAAACTGGATAGCCACATGCAGACTGAAACAGGATCCCCACCCCTCGCCACTCGCAGAAATCAACTCATGATGGATAACACACTTAAACCTAATGCATGATACTACAAGAATTTTAGAATAACTCTTACAGACATCAGCCTAGGCAAAGAATTTATGAAGGAGACCCCAAAAGCAATCACAGCAACAACAAAAATAAATAAATGGGACCTGATCAAATTAAAAAGCTTCTGCACAGCCAAGGAAACAATCATTAGAGCAAATAGACAATGTACAGAATGGAAGAAAATATTTGCATGCTATACGTGAGATAAAAGGCTGATAACCAGAATCTACAAAGAACTTGAAGAAATCAGCAATAAAAAAATCAAACAACCCCACTAAAAACGGGCAAAGGACATGAACAGAAACTTTTCAAAAGAAGATAAACTAATGGCCAACAAATATATGAAAAAATGCTCAACATCTCTAATCATTGGGAAAATGCAAATCAAAACCACAATGAGATATCACTTAACTCCAGTGAGAATGGCCTTTATCAAAAAGCCCCAAAACAACAAATGCTGGCGTGTATGCAGAGAGATAGGAACACTCATACACTGCTGGTGGGACTGCAAACCGGTCAACCTCTGTGGGAAGCAGTATGGAAATACCTCAAAGAACTAAAAGTAGAACTACCATTTGATCCAGCAATCTCACTATTGGGTATTGACCCATAGGAAAAAAAGAGGTTTTATAAGAAGAACATGTACACTTTAATGTTTATAGCAGCACACAATTCATAATTGCATAGATGTGAAAACAACCTGAGTGCCCATCAATACATGAGTGGATTAATAAAATAATGTGGTATATGTATGCCATGGAGTACTACTCAGCCATAAAAAATGGTGAATCTCTTGTATTAACCTGGATGGAACTGGAGACCATTATTCTAAGTGAAGTATCTCAAAAATGGAAAAACAAGCACCACATGTACTCACCATTAAATTGGAACTAATCAATCAACACTTATATGCACATATGGAAATAACACTCATAAGAAATCAAGCAGATAGTGGGAAGGAGGGGATGGGCGAATTCACACCTAATGGGTACAATGCGCACTATCTGGGTGATGGGCACACTTACAACTTTGACTCAAACAGTACAAAAGCAATTTATGAAACCAAAATGTTTGTACCCTATAATATTCTAAAATTAAAAAAAAGAGAAAGAGAAACCAAAATAGAAAAAAAGAGAATATTATTTAATAGGAAGGTAGAGGATAAAATTATGGGTTAGCTTAGCAGTGTCCTTCCTCTGAGATGATATTTCAGCACAGTTTACAAACCTACTTGTATATGTATAAAGGATATAAACATAAGCATATAAAGTATGTGAGTAAGCTTGGTATTTTAAGTTATGAAATAATGAAGAGTACAAATTGTTCACTAGATTTTTTAAACATAATTTACTCTGACATGAGATTTTCCAATTTTAGTTTATTTTAGAACTTTTTGGGTGAGAGCTTTTAGGTGTTCCCTCAAAGATGAAGTAAAGACATTGCTAAATTACACCATAGTTAATTTACATTTTCCTAGCCCTCAAACCATCCCACAGTAGATCTACTAGAGTGTTAGTAACACGCACAGAGTGTTTCGATGTTGATTGTGTACTCTTCTTATTTTTATTTATGTTTTTAGAGACAGAGTCTTGCTCTGTTGCCCAGGCTGGAGTGCAGTGGGGTGATCATAACACACTGCAACCTCGATCTCTTGGGCTCAAGTGATCCTCCTGCTTCAGCCTCCCTAGGAGCTGGGACTGTGGGCTTGCACCATCACACCTGGTTAGTTTTCTTATTTTTTGTAGAGACAGGGTCTCGCTTTTTCACCCAGGCTGGTCTTGAATTCAAGGCCTCAAACAATCCTCCTGCCTCAGCCCCCGAAGTGCTGGGATTACAGGGGTGAGCCATTGTGCCTGGCCAATGCACTCCAAGTCAATAACAAAGAGGAATTTGGTGGAGTTAGGGAACGGTTGGTCTAGACCAGGTGGTCCAGTGGAACTTTTTGTGGAGATGGAAATGATTTAGACCTGCACTGCCCCGTGGTACTCACTAGTCACATGTGGCTATTGGACCCTTGAAATGGGGCTGGTGCAATGGAGGAACTGAATCTTAAATTTCATTTGATGTTAACTAATGTCAATTTAAATGTAAACAGGCACATATGACTAATGATTACAGTACTGGGGTAGCTCAGGTCAAGAAGGAGAGATATTTGCTGTTTGGAAGTATTAATAGCTTCTATTTTATGTCAGAAAAGATTGTGAAGCCAGAGGGAAAACTGCTGCATCTCAGGTGCATTTTAACTATTGTACAAAAGTACTTTGTATCATGTCTTTATGCAGCATTTCTCAAGCACCAAGTGGGCGCCAGGTGTTGAAGGCAGACAACACAGCGTCTGTCCCCAGCCTCTCCTGGGCTCAGCAAGCTTGCACTCCCCTGGGAGCCCCAGGCAGCAGCAGTCCTCGCGATGCGGTGTCCAGGGAAGAGTTTTGAGCTCGGCCATCACTGAACCTCCAGAGGCCCTAACTCTCCGTTGAGCAGGCTCAGACGTTTGCCAGCTCAGCCATTTGGGTGCATGGCGTGTTGAACGCTGCTGCTAGAAACAGATGGATCCTCCAAAGCAATTATGCTGTTTTTCAAAAAAAAGAAAGGCTTCTTCATGTTCAGCAATCTTGAAAATTATTTTATCTGAAAAAATTGCATCTCATAAGTGTGTTGTGAAGGCTGCAGAGTTGACTTTACATAAGTGTTACTTAGTAGGAGGATCCGAGCACCAGAATGGAATGTAGAGTTCATCTGCCGGGCCCAAAGGTTGCATTTCGCAGATAGGGGTGCAGTGCAGAGAAACCGACGTGCCTCCAGCCATGAAGGGAATTAGTGGCAGAGATGAAACCACAATCGGGTCTTCTGGTTCCCAGCTTCTTTTTACTACTAAATATCGTGGCTTGCCTGAGTTTTACCTGGAACACGCATCACATTTTTGACAACATTTCAATATTAGAAACATGCTACTTTATTAACAACTTTCTCCTATATCTTCATTCTCTTCAAATGCCTCCAGAGTAGATAAAGCTCACTTCTGATGAAAGAATTTAACTTAAAGAACTCACTTTACTGAGTTCAAATAAGCCCCTTAAACATTCTACACTTTAAGCTTTTATTCTAGATTCTATTGTGAGGTGATAATGAGGTGCTGAAAACTAATTAGATCATCAGACAAAACTGTCTGGTCTGCCATCTGCTGAGTCTGAGACTGACAGTCCCTGGTTGAATTGAGAACTGGGACTAAAAATATCCATTTTTCCTGTTCCTTGTCCTGTTCTTGCCTTGGAGCGTGATGGAGAAAGGATTACGTAATATTCTAGGCTGGTATGCCCAGCCGGTCAGAGGTGTGGCCATGTGTCTCTCCAGTAGATGTTCGATGTCATGTGCCCCTGTGTGACGACAGCTGCAGTCGCTCTTCTGTTCTCATAGGTTTTCCAGGAGGGCTCACCGCCACTTCCAATCCACACGCCCTGTGACGCACGCATTCAGGGAGCGGAGATGGGTTAAGGGTCCAGCTGTAGCATTTACATTAACCCAGTTGTGGAGACCCCAAAATACACACTGACAGAGTAGCCCCATGAGGATGTGAGAAGGAATTCTTGGGTCCTCTCTGCAGGCGAACTCGTTTTCTTTTTTTTTTTTGGAGACAGAGTCTCACTCTGTTGCCCAGGCTAGAGTGAGTGCTGTGGCATCAGCCTAGCTCACAGCAACCTCAAAGTCCTGGGCTCAAGTGATCCTACTGCCTCAGCCTCCCGGCTGATTTTTTTTTTTCTGTATATTTTTAGTTGTCCGATTAATTTTTTTCTATTTTTAGTAGAGACGGGGTCTCGCTCTTGCTCAGGCTGGTCTCGAACTCCTGAGCTCAAACAATCCGCCCGCCTTGGCCTCCCAAAGTGCTAGGATTACAGGCATGAGCCACCGCGCCCGGTCTCGAACTCGTTTTCCTAGTTTCTCCTTATCATGGATTCAAATGGATCATCCCCCTGGAGCTAGGCAGCCTCTCTTTGTTCATAGCACCTAATTCTTTCATTTTTGTAGAACAAAGAACTAAACTTGATAACAAAGTTTGCTCCCCAGATTGTTAAAACGCTAATTAGTTTCACATGACCAGTAGTCACCCAGTAGGCAAAACTGTTCCAGGACAGCTGGGACTTCCTTGCTGTGACCTATGTGCACTTGGTTCCCACTTTCAGAGCTCTCTGGGGGAAACGTCTGGGGTTTGGAAGTCTACACTAGACGACAGCACGTGAAGTTCATGTGAGGGACTATTTTGTCAGATTATTGTGGCTGTCATTTTCATATTATGATTCAGAACGGAAAAGTCAGATTCCTTTTAAAAATTGGTCAGCCCTCAAGCTCTAGTAAGGGAGAAAAATTCAAAATCCCAAACTCTCAGTGAAGCATAAACCAGAAATTAGTCACATTTGCATGAGTGTTAAATAAGCAATGGCACTTTTGGCATTGGGCTAAGAGTGTACTTTGTTATTTATTTATTTAAACCAGGCTGTGAAGAGCAAATGAGATTGTACTTTGTGGGGTAATTTTTCTTTTACACGTAGGGGACATGCTTGATTCTCTAATTTATGTTCTGAAAAATCCAAATGACTAATACTTAGGTCGTATTTACACAGCTTTTTTGAATCAACTCTTTTACTCAAAGTAGATTTCTGTTAGTTCATTACACAAAAAGTCTCTCTGCTGCCCGAATGCAACCAACGCTTCCAAACTCCACCGCGATGGAAAAGAAATGAGGCAAACCTGACAGTGACGACCAACAGGCCAAAGGAAGGAACAAAAGCCAATTACCTCAAATAATACTGGGCACCTGTCTACCTGGTCTTGAATCTGTCCGGTTTCCTAACGAAGCCTGAATCACTGAATTTCCCGTAATACGTCCATTCCCATTTATTGTGGATTAATTATTTTAAATGAGTAACCATCTACCCCATTTTTGCCATACTTTAAACTAGCTGCCTCACCTACCTTTCGGCAGACAGAAAGGAAGGGAAGTGAATTTGTGGCACTGTGGCCAGCCCCTGGGTGTGTGCGCTCTCCTGCCCTCCCCTCTTTGTCCTTGTCCTGGCCCATCTGTGTGTCCTGCCTGCACCTGCAGGCTATTCTTCCGTTCCCAGCACCATACTCACACTGCAGAATGTAAAATTTTGACCCTTGCTGGACTCTTGCTACGAAAAATGTGATTCTTGAAACAGCAGCCCAGGTGTCTTCTGCAAACTGCTAGAAATGCAGAATCGCAGCCCCACCCTAGCCCTGGGGAGTCATCACCTGCCCTTTCCTCAGATCCCAGCTGTGTGCACACACCGTGGTCCAGCCCTGGGCCCTGTGGCTGTCTCGCTCTTTGCCTCCAAGTCCTGACCTCCCAGCCCCACCTCAGTGCTGTCCCCACCCCATAGCCCTCCCTTGGGGACTGTCTGACCAGGGCTTCACCCTCTGTGATGGTGAGCGGAGAAGAGCGCTCAGCTGTTCCTTGCCTTGGAGAGAAATGCATTGCTGCATTGGTTTTAATTATTATATGTGTGTTTTCCTCTCTAATAGTTTATAAATTCCCTTAAGGGCAGGATCCATTTCTGATTCATCTGTTTATCACACCAAGTGCCCTGGATGTGCCTCGTTTAGCAATACATTTAATTTATTAAACTAATGAGTGCATGCACATGATGAGAAATGGCTGAGACTAGAGGTTTGCATTTGAAAAGTCGCTGGAGTGTGTGTTTGAGATATTTGACAACCAAACAGCAAGGGAGAAAGAAGAGGCTCTAACTGAAAATATAATGGATCTCATATTAAGACATATCATTCGGCACCTCATTGCACTACTTACAATTGTCTGACATGAATCTCATTTTTCTTCTGCCTTTGTAAAATGGGAGGCTGGTACCAAAGTCAGAGGATTATTAGGAGAAATAATTTAGACAGTGTATGTGAAGCACAAAACAAACTGCTTGACGCGTAAATGTTCATTATGTCTATATTTCCCCGTCCCTATTTCTAATTTTGCTTAACTAGGAAATGCAAATCAAGATGTTTTGTTGTGAAAGGATTATAGAGAAATGCCATTTAAATGGAATTGTTTTCTCTCCATCATATCTAGAAAGAGAATTTGAAGTAATTTGAAAAAATAGGAGTAACGGTCCAAAAGAAAGAACAAAGGGAACCTCCCATAGTTGAGCCATACTGTAAACACAAAACTCACTAGTGAACAACTCTGTCTATGACATTTCTGGAGTTCAAGATGAGTCAGGAAATGTAAGTTTAATGAGTCACAGTACCGGGAAGGAGGAAAATGGTACTTCATGGTTCTTCTGTTCTGCTGAGCAAAGAAGCTCTGAAAGAAGTTTCTTAAGAGAATCCTTTAGCAGGATCATACAATGAACTTACAAGGGAATATTTTTGTATGTCATACAATGACGTACACATGTCACACAATGGAACATGTTTATTTCATAAACAGAATCCACAAGAATGTGCCTCAAACAGTGATTTGGAATAAACATTGAAGGCATAAAGATGAAATTCAATCAATGGAAGGTCATTTTCCCTAATCCTCTTCCTCATTTGAAAACATCTCCTCCTCTACATGAACATGGTGTCTCCTTAGGCAGGTGTAGTACCCTGGGCACGCGGCTCTGTTGCAGGACCCACGCTCATGCTGTAGCAATTTATTCATGATTTATTACGCACAGTTCACCGCAGATCGGGAGGGTAACATCGTCTCTTCCACTTCTGTATCTTTGTTGCCCACAGCTGTGCCTCGCACCTGGTAGTCAGTAATAAAATGACCAGGGAGCGAATGACAGCTACAGTGATTCTCAGCTCTGGCTGTACTTTGGAGTTCTCCAGGGAGCTTTTATATAATATTGATGCCTGAAAACTTCCCCTAGAAATTCTGACTTAATTGGCTTGGGGTAAAGAACTGTCACAGGTACTTTGTAACCTAGTCCAAGTGATTTAAATGTACAGTCAGAGCTGAGAACCAATAGAACAAATTATCTAAATATACTATTCAATTTAAAGAGATTACAGCATAATTTTAACCAATTACTACATGAAGCTGGGTATTGTGATGAATATCAGGATGGGGAAGACACAGTCCTTGCCCTGAAAAGCTAACAAGAGATGGGACAGGCATTCAAATCGCCACCCTGCATAACGGTGATGTCAGGGTTTAGTCTGAAATGTCAGTTCTTGGTGCGCTCGTGGTCGAAGAATGACCAGACGCACCAAAGTTAGACAAGCACAAAAATGAGGTTTATTGAGGAGAGAAAGATAGGATTATAGAGCAAGAGCAAGAAATAGGTTTACAGAGCATGATACGTACGCCTCAGATGATAACCAAACCATTGTCGCGGCAGGAAAAAAGGGCTTGGTTATCATCTGTGACTTGTTTTATAGTGCCCGGATTGGGATCGCCCTATGACTCAGATGGCACCATGGAACCATTTTGACTGGACAGTCAGGAGTTGCATGACCTGAGTCTTAACTACGCATGCAAGTTGTTCTAGGTCAATTTCCGGACTCTATGGCACCTATGCTGCTTGGCCTGTGGACTAGAGTCCTCTGCATTCTTTTGCAGCTGGTGGGCTAAGTTCTGATAGCAGATTTGTAGGGTATTCCCTCCTCCCCAGGTATGGCAGCCGATCAGGAGATTAGGGTGGGGCAGGACCAAGATGGGGGCCTGGGGCCCACCCTTGTCCTTCTTCCCTGGTGGGGCAATTGCACCAAGGCAAGAGCACCCACTTTCATCCCAGGAGATGCAGAATCCTTCACTATCTACCTAACAGTGATGATGACCAAAGCACAATCTGTCAAACGCATACAGTGTGCCAGGCACAGTGAACGTCACAGCGTGCATTCTTATCTGATTTCCATAACCGCCCCGTGAGAAAATCACATTATGTAATAATTAATCCCATTTTATAAGATGAGAAAATCGAGGCTGAGTGAATGGAAGAGTTCGGCCTTGACTTCATTTTAATATTGGTGCCTTTAATTTTGGGGTCCTAAGCTTTTGAGATTCCCTTTTTAGCCTCTAACGTACTGCAAACACAGAAAGAGACTGTGCCAAGGTGCGCGTTGGCGTTCGTGTGGCTGTATCGGTCCTCAGCTGAGGGTGGAGCAGCAGAGGCTGGAGGTGGCGTCGATGGGGCTGGATGGGAGGGGCGCTGAGCGGACCTGCATCTCACGAATGTGGGAAATGGGGGGCCGGGGTTTAAGACTTCAGTCTTGGACAGAGCTGGCAAAAGTGCTACCTCACGTCCAGTGCTTTCTACGTGCCTGGCACCATTTTAAGCCCTTTATGAGTATTGACTCGATCCTCATAAAATCCTGCAAGGAATGGGCCATCATCTTCTTTTTACTGTTGACAAAACAGAAGCGACGTCGTTAATCCACTTGCCCAAGTCGTAAATCAGTGAGAAGCAGAAGTGACCCGAGTGGCCTCTTTCTGCCGGCTTCCCCTGGGCGGGCGGCCCTCGGCCTGGGTGATGCAGCCAGGACTTGGACAGGCCGGCGGGCGCTAACCGTGACGCTGTGTAGCATTTTATTACGTGGTCAACTGCTGTTATTAGCATCAGGACGACTCCTCTTAAACCCAGGCCGTGCTCGGTGGCCTGGGCACTGTAATTGAAAGGATGGGAAATGAGGCCTCTGGCCTCGGCTCACAAAGCGTTTCCCTACCCTCTGCTGCCTCGTTTCTCAGAAATTGTTTTTAGAGTCACAGAAGATTTTAAAGACAGAAAATTTTATAAACTGCTAAAACAGCAGAGATCCTTGTTTTACTTTATTTCCCTCCTGCTCATAACTCCTAGGGCTTCACTCTATTGCACATGGGAAGTGAGAAGGATCGGGTTCGAGGGCTGACTTCCGGCACCACGCCATCTGGGCAGCTTGCTTTTCCTTTCCTTCCACACCATGCACACACACACACACACACACACACACACACACACAC
>NW_012149019.1:2526501-2534993 GCF_000956105.1 Propithecus coquereli
CACACACACACACACACACATGCACACACACACAGTTTTTTTGGTTCTTCTTCCACATTTCGGTGTGATTCATTGTCCTGTTCCAGTGTTCACAGGTGTTTGTAAAAAGGTGGATCTGGAAAAGCTTTTATCCCGAGGTCAAGGATGGGAAGGCACTTAGGGATTGCTAGTTGATGCCTATTGTTGGCAAAATAGGTGCATGAGAGGTTTCAGGCCTTGCCCACCTACCATAGCTCCCCGGTGGCAGCACTCTCTCCCCGCCTCTCTGAGGCACCTTTATTAGGGACCAGACACTTCATTATGTCCCAGGCATTGCTCTAGCAGATGGGCTAAGAAAAAATAATCCAGCCTATGAAGCATTTTAGGTTAGCAAGGGAAAGTTTTTATAAAGACAGAAATCTACATACAAACGTTCCTGAGAGCTTTCTGCTTTAACATATTGGGAGCCAAACTTACAGAAAATTATCAGGACAACTCTTGGAGAAACAAAGTGTGCAGATTATGTCTCTCCCTTGTTCCTGGAGAAGCTCCAGATGGGGCAGGTGTGGAGGGGACGTCAGTGAGCATCACCGAATTCAGTTTAGTTCACCCAGACAGAGGTCGGGCTGGTGCACCAACACCCTACCCTGCACCTGGGCCAAGTGTGAAGAATCCCAGGGGTGGACACAGCCTAAGCTCAAGGTGGGACCAACCACGGCTCCCTAACATTGGAGGTAAAGATGCTGTGCTCCCAGGTGAAGTCAGACCCCTTTGTAGGCTGGCTCTCACCTGCACATCCTAGAGTGCTAAGACTCCCGGCCCAGCCCTATCCCCAGCCTGTGGTGTTGGATTAGACTCTCCTGCAACTTTCCTGGTTCCCCTCAGCAGCTCTTGCTAGAAACTCCTCTCCAGGCCCCTCCGTGCCTCTCCACCACCCAGAGCCTACCACCCCAAGCTCTTCTCTTTCACCCTGGGGGAAAGCTGTCTGTTCAGTGACTCACATTCTCAGACTCATCCTGAACCCTTCGAGGTATTATAAAATAACATCTCCCTCTTCTCCTGGGGCGCTCGTGATGATTTTCATTTTGTTGATGATTTATCTATTGTGCTTTCTCCCCACTTTGTTCTGGAATGGACTTAAGACACAACGATTATCAGTTGAGAACTGAATTTAAAAAGTTCCTGTGAATCAGATGACAGAGGGTAGTTTGCACATTGGTAGAGCTCAAGAAATAATTCAACTTGCCCCCAAGTCCTTTACCAAGAAAAGACTAGTAGGAAAGTTATCCTGATAAAGTTTTCAGGACAGTTGATAGGACATTACTGGCACCATATCTATGTTATAATCCATGATTCCTCTGCCCCCAATCACTTTTTAATAACATTTTTCTAATGTTCTTCTTTTCAGAAATATAACACACATTCCTTAAAGTGCATAGAACACTAAGGGCCAGTTTATATTGCAAATACCCTGTAATGAAAACCAGAACTGACTATGCAATTTCTGGACCCAGTGCAAAATGAAAATGAGGGACCCCTTGTTCAAAACTTATCAAGAATGTCAAGGTGATGGAAGCAGAGCACTAAACCAAGCTCAAGGTCTTCTAAGAGTGGGCTTTGTGCGACTACGTAGGTTGCAGCCTGTGAGAGCCCTGATGAGAATGCAGCATAGAGGGCACTGTGTGCTTCTTTTTCATTACAACACCCTTCCTCTCACAAGAGACAATCACTGTCCTAAACGTCTATGTCATCGTTTACTTGCTTTCTTTATAGGGCATTCATTACCTCCCTGTGCACATCCCTCACAACGCAGTCCTCAGTAGCCACAGGGACTGGTTCCAGGACCCCCAGTGGATACCAAAATCCAGGGATGCTCAAGTCCCAGATAAAAAGTGGCCTAGAATTTGCATATAACCTATGCACATCCTCCTGTATACTTAAATCATCTCTAGATTACTTATAATACCTGATACAATGTCAATGTTATGTAAATATTTGTTATATTGTATTTTTTATTTTTACTTTTTTATTGTATTGTTATTTTTTATGTTTTCTTCCCCCAATTATTTTTGATTTATAGTTGGTTGAATCCATGGATACAGAGGGCTGATTTCATTGTTTTTAGTGAGCTTACACAATAGAAGTGGAATCACACTGTAGATAGATTACTTTGTCTTCACTATTGCTTTTCTTAGATTCACCCGTGTTGTTGTGTGTTGTTCATGTATTATCATTGTTATATATTATTTCATTGCATGAACATAACACAATTTACCTATCCCTTTTAATGCAGATGGATATATAGACTACTTTCAATTTTTGGATATTTTGAATACTATTATATTTTATAAATATTTGAGTGCATTTGCTTATGAGTTTCTCTAGGGTAAATAACTTTATATATTCAAATATGGACTTGCTTGGCCATAGGGTATATGCAGCTTCAAATTTACCAGAAAATGTCAAAAAGTTTTCTGAAATATTTATACCAATTTAAAACCCCAGGAACATTAGATAGGAGGTCACATTGTTCTGTAACTTTATGAATATTTAGTGTTGAAAGACAAATTGAATTTTATAAATCTAGTAGGAGTGTAGTTGTAACTCATTGCAGTTTTAATTTTCATTTCATTTATTACTGATAAGGTTATAAACATTTTGATGTACGTGTTGATCATTTAGATTTCCTTTTTTGTAAAAAAACCTATTCAAATATTTTGTCCATTTTTTATTTGTCATCTTTTAATTGATTTGGAGTTCTTCACATATTCCAAATGTAAGTCCTTTGTTTTAACATAGAGTAAAGATCTTCTCCTACTTAATGATCTGAATTATATTAACATATCGCCAAGATGGTGGATGAGAAACACCTCCAGCCAGAGTGTCTCTGCAAGAAGAAAAAATTTTAGATGAAAGCGAAAAAAACAAACAGGCAGACAAACATAGATTGGATAAGGGTTGGAGGAAGAGTGCCTGAACCTACAGGACACTCCACAGGAAGAGGTTGCAGAGCAGAACTAGAAGGAGAAAGGGATCAGTAGAGTCTAAATCTCAAGAGGCTTGGAGACCAGTGACAACGCTAGGTGGAGCGGTTAAATTTTCCCTCCCTTGCATGTTGGACTGCTGGTGGGCTCCTGAGCTGCTGGAGAGACCTGCTGACAGTAGCTGAGAGATGGCTGCTGCCAGTGAGTGGTGAGCCTCTTGTGGACAGACAGGGCACCAGGCTCCCAGCTCCCTTGGGGCACTTTCTGCCCCACAGACCTGAACTGAGTGCCAGGCACCATATTGCTTCATTCTCCCCTTCCCCTCCCCTACCTGCCACTGCCAAGAGAGACAATTTAGCCACCACCCAGAGGCATCCACAGGGAATGAGATCTTTCCTTTTGGGGCCCTGCAGTGGACTGAGGCATACTCAGACTGTCAGCTCCCTGCAAACCTGCCCTCCCAGGTGCTGCTTGCCTGGTGACTCCAGCAGAGCAGGGAAAACCCTGAGACAGAGAGACATTGATCCAGCTTGGGCACCCCATGGGAGACATGATACCAGCACTCTTCTCCCTGGCAGGGTCAGGGAACTGGGGAACAGGCCTACAGGCCAGATTCCATATACACAGGTCTCAGTTGTGTTGCACAAGGGCACAGAAGGGATATTTGTGAACTAGTCTACCCAAGTGTATGTGCCTTCAGGTCCCAGCTGCAGCATGCTTGAGGGGCAATACTCCTCCCATGAGAGGGCCATGTGCCCAGCTCAGGCTGCGATCCTGGGCAGGGAACCTCTAGGCTCACATCACAGCCAGGGGAGATATGCTGGTTTGAGATGCTGCCTGCCAGCAGAGGCCCAGGAGAAACCGCAGAATAGGGGAGGGTGGAAAGGAGCAAGGCCTGCTCCAGACTGCAGGTCGCAGACAGCCCCACCTCCACACGCAGACTTTTTGGCTGAGTGGGGCCATTTCAGCCCCTCCTTGGCAGCTTTGCCCAGAAGCAGAGAAGAGACCTTTGATCCCTGCTAACAGCATTTGTGAACTTGAGGGCAGCTCACCCAACCCAGTCCCACTCAGCCTCACTTCCCCACCTTCCCTGTTGAGGTGGACAATAAGGACACATCTGGAAGTCCCCAGGCCCCACCCACCACCTGAGGCACTAGAATGCCTCTCCAGAGGAAGGAGAGCTGGTTATAGGACCCAAAACAACACTGCAGATTGCTCCTCCTGGCAAGCACCACCTACTGACAGAGAGGTCAATTTGCACACCGTTTTACTGCATCTACTGACTCATCATGCAGGGTGTGGTCAAATCTCACCCACAAGCACCACTTACTGGCTCAGAGACTAAACTGGGAGTGTCATTTTCTAAACGAATATCCAAAGGTAAGAAGCAACATCTGCTCCAGATGGGAAGGAATCAGTGAAAGAACTCTGAAAGTATGAACAATCAAACTGAAAGAACACACCCAAAGGAGAACACCAGCTCTCTAGCAATGGATATCAATCAAATTCAGAACACTAAAATGACAGAAGAATTTTGAACATGGATTGTAAGAAAATTCAATGATATGGAAGAGAAAATGGATAACCAACACAAAGAAACCACACACATACACACAAAAATGTCCAGGACTTGGAAGAAAAATTCACTACAGAAATTGATGTACTAAAGAAAAATCAAACAGAACTTCTGGAAATAAAGAATATATTCAAGGAATTATAAAACACAATGGAAAACCTCAAGAATAGGGTAGACCAAACAGGAGAAAGAATGTCAGGGATTGAAGGTAACACCTTCCAAATAAATAAGTCAGTCTCAGAGATAGAGGAGATAAATAAGGGAAAAGAGCAAAGCCTACAAGAAATGTGCGATTATGTGAAGAGGCCTAACATGAGAATCATAGGCATTGCTGAGAGTGAAGAAGAAAATACACCAGGGTTGGATAAACTATTTGAGGATATAATAGAGGAAAATTTCCCTGACCTTGCTAGAAATCTAGGTATCCAGGTACAAGAAACTCAAAGGACTCCTGGGAGATTCATTGCAAACAGGAAGACACCACGACACATAGTCATCACACTGGCTAATAGAAACACAAAGTAGACCCTCCTACGAGCTTTAAGTCAAAAGAAGCAGGTAACCTACAAAGGAAAACACATCAGAATAACGGCAAACTTCTCAACTGAGACCTTACAAGCCAGGAGGGACTGGGGTCCTATTCTCACTCTTCTCAAAGAGAATAATGCCCAGCCTAGAATCTTGTACCCTGCAAAACTAAGTATCTTATATGAAGGACAAATAAAGACCTTCTCAGGAAAACAAAGACTGAGGGAATTCATCAAGACAAGACCTGCCCTCCAGGAAGTAACCAGAACAGCGTTACACAGGGATCAGCACAATAAACACTCATTAGTGTAAAATAATCCAAAAGCTAAAGTTCAAAGACCAGATACCACAATGGCTCCAGAGAGAAAACAAAGCAACAAAGTTCAACTCAACAGGATGATAAGGAATCTGCCCGACTTATCAATTCTTTCAATAAATGTGAATGGCTTGAACTGCCCACTAAAGAGACATAGGCTGGCTGAATGCATAAATATACACAATCTGAGTATCTGCTGTCTTCAGGAAACATATCTAACCCACAAGGATACATTCAGACTCAAGATGAAGGGATGAAAATCAATATTCCATGCAAACGGAAGCCAAAAGAAAGCTGGCATAGCAATTCTGATTTCAGATAACTTAGTCTTCAAATCAACAAAAGTAATGAAAGACAAAGATGGTCATTATGTAATGGTGAAGGGTACAATTCAACAAGAAGACATAACAATTCTAAATATCTATCCACTTAACTCAGGTACAGCCATATTCATAAAGCAAATCCTACTTGATCTAAAGAAAATGATAAACAGCAGGACCGTAATAGCCAGGGATTTCAATACCCCTCTGACAGAACAGGACAGATCCTTCAAACAGAAAATAAACGAAGAAACAATGGACTTAAACAGGACTCTAGAACAAATGGGCCTGACTGACATTTACAGAATATTCTCCCAAAAACCACTTAATATATGCTTATCTCATCAGCTCATGGGACATTCTCTAAGATTGACTGTATCCTAGGCCACAAAGCATGTCTCAGCAAATTAAAAAAAACAGAAATTATACCACACATCTTCTCAGACCACAATGAAATAAAATTAGAAATCAATTCCAACAGAAACTCTCATCTCTACACAAAGTCACGGAAACTAAACAACTTTCTGCTGAATGATTATTGTGTTAAGGAGGAAATCAAGATGGAAATAAAAAGATTTTTGAACTAAATGGTAAAGGAGACACAAGTTATCAAAATCTGTGGGACACAGTTAAAGCAATCCTGAGAGGAAAATTGATATCCATAAATGCCTACATCCAAAAGATAGAAAGATCACAAATCAACTCTAATGAATCATCTCAAAGCACTGGAAAAGGATGAGCAAACCAACCCCAAACCCAGCAGAAGAAATGAAATAACAAAGATCAGAGCAGACCTAATTGAAATTGATAACAACAACAACAAAAATCTATATGGAATATTAATAAAACAAAAAGTTGGTTCTTTGAAAAAAAATAAACAAAATTGACATACCTCTTACTCGATTAATGAGAAGCAGTAAAGAAAGGACTATAATAAGCTCAGTCAGGACTGAAAAAGGTGAAATTACAACTGATACCATGGAAATACAAAATATCATCTATGAATATTATAAAAACCTTTATGCACATAAACTTGAATATGTGGAGGAAATGGACAAATTCTTAGAAAAACACAGCTTCCCCAGTCTCAATCAGGTAGAAATAGAATTCCTGAACAGACCAATATCAAGTACCAAAATTGAAGCAGCAATAAAAAACCTTCCTAAATAGAAAAGTCCTGGACCAGATAGTTGCACACACAAATTTTACCAAATCTACAAAGAACTGGTGTCTATCCTACAGAAATTATTCCACAACATCAAAAAGGAAGGAATCCTCTTCAACATGTTTTATGAAGGCAACATCACCCTGATATAAAAACAAGGAAAGACGCAACCAAAAAAGAAAACTACAGACCAATATCCCTTATGAATATAGAAGTAAAAATTCTCAACAAAATCTTATCAAACTGAATTCAAGTGCTTATCAAAAAAAATAATCCATCATAACAAAGTAGGCTTCATCCCAGAGATCCAGGGATGGTTCAACATATGCAAATCTATAAATGTAATTCGACACATAAATAGAAGTAAAAATAAAGACCATATAATCTTCTCAATAGACATAGAAAAAGCATTCAACAAAATTCAGCATGCTTTTAATGATAACAATGCTTAACAAAATAGGCATAGACAAGACTTACCTAAAACTGATAAAAGCCATATATGACAAACCCACAGCCAACATCATACTGAATGGGGAAAAGTTGAAAGCATTCCCACTTAGAACTGGAATCAGACAAGGTTGCCCATTATCTCCACTTCTATTCAATATAGTGCTGAAAGTCCTAGACAGAGCAATCAAACAAAAGAAGAAAATTAAGGGCATCCAAATGGGGGCAGAAGAGGTCAAACTATCACTCTTTGCTGACAATATGATCTTATGTCTAGAAAACCCAAAAGGTTCTGCCATGAGACTCCTGGAATTGATAAACAAATTCAGCAAAGTCTCAGGTTACAAAATCAATGTGCAGAAATCAGTAATATTCCTATATGCCAACAACAGTGAAACTGAGAACCAAATCAAAGACTTAATACACTTCACAATAGCAACAAGGAAAATAAAATACCAAGGAATATATTTAACTAAGGAGGTGAAAGACCTCTACAGGGAGGACTACGAAACACTGAAGAAGGAAATAGCAGAGTATGTAAACAGGTGGAAAACCATACCATGCTCATGGGTTGGTAGAATCAACATTGTTAAAATGTCTATACTACCCAAACTAATCTACAGATTCAATACAATCTCTATTAAAATACCAATATCATTTTTCATAGATCTAGAAAAAATAACTGTACACTTCATATGGAAGCAGAGAAGACCCCATATAGCAAAGCAATCTTAAGCAAAAAGAACAAATTGGAAGGCATGAATTTACCAGATTTCAAGCTATAATAAAACCCTATAGTAACTAAAACAGCATGGTATTGGTACAAGAACAGAGACACAGACCAATGGAACAGAACTGAGAATCCAGATATAAAACCATCCTCATATAGCCATCTAATCTTCGACAAAGCAGACAAAAACATACACTGGGGAAAAGAATCCTTACTCAATAAATGGTGCTTGGAAAACTGGATAGCCACATGTAGAAGACTGAAACAGGATCTGCACCTTTCACCTCTCACAAAAATCAAGTCATGGTGGATAACAGACTTAAACCAAAGGCATAAACCTATAAGAATTCTAGAAGAAAATGTTGGAAAAACTCTTATAGACATTGGCCTAGGCAAAGAATTTATGAAGAAGACCCCAAAGGCAATCACAGCAACAACAAAAATAAA
>NW_012149019.1:2537213-2584341 GCF_000956105.1 Propithecus coquereli
AAATTTCTTCTCCAGTGATGCTTGAGAATTTTCCATTATTGCTTAATTCCTTTGAATTTATGTTTACCCTTTCCCTAGGAGTTGCTCTTTGCTAGTTGCGGTGATGCAGTGAATTTCTACGTATGAGCCTCCTCTAAAGTAGCGGAGGGAGAGAGGAGCTAAGACTGTTTAATGTCGGTGGTGGGGCACCCGAACGGCTATGAGGAAAAGGAGGAAGTAAGATGGTGCAAGAAGCAAAAGTTGCACTTTTACTTCGCTCCTGATGACGAGCATGTTAATCTGTCCGCCTGCCCGTCAGATGTGAAGCGTGCTGAGCGACGTGAGAAGAAACGCTCATGCTCCACGCCCCAGCCCCTCCTCTTTAGCATCCTATTCCAGCGGTTCTCCAAGTGCCTCCCAGACCAGCTGCATCGACATCCCCTGAGACCGGATTAGAAATGCGTCTTCCCCAAGCCCTGCCCACCCTCCTCATGGAGCTCCAGGGGGCGAGCCGTGCCGCCTTAACAGAGAATTCCCGGTGATTCTGCACATGCTCACGCCCGAGCGCTAGGCCCCACTCAATTCCCAATCAGGGACTATTTGCCCCAACAGCGAGCCCGCAGCGCGCTCTCCCGCGGTGCTTCTGCAGAGGCTTTGTGCGAAACAGCCCTTTCACCCAGAGTCCCTTGTGTAACTCAAGGTCGAGCTTAGGGAGCAACTGTCCCTAACTCGCAGTGGGTGCTCCATCCCCTCGCCACGCTGTATCTGGGGCTGTGAGCTCCTGGGGACCGGGCTGAAACTGCCTCACTGAGTTCCGTCACCTGTCTCAGTGACTGGCCCCTATAGCCACAGTGAGCACTTGCTGCCACGCTGCCGCAGGGAGGCGATGTCGTGGGCGGTGACAGGATCTGGGAGCCACAGAGCTCTCAGCCGAAGGCCGGCTCTACCACTTTGTGACCAAGTCACCTTAGACAAGTCATAGCTAAAGGAAATATCCATCTGGTTTTTTTTTTTTCCTTAAAATTTCCACAAAGCTACTTTCTGGTGAGGACTGCATTAGCTTACATATCTGAAGAAGTTCCCAGAATGCCCCCAAACTTTATCTGTAAACCCTAGTAAAGAGGAAAAGGAGGGCTGTCAGGTGCTCCTCGGAGGATGCTGTTCTAAGCGTGGGGGATAAGGCCGTGTGCTGATGGGCACGTCCTTCCTTCTGGGGTTCTCAAGTGACCACGTTGGCTTCCCCAACTAAGATACGACAGACTGATTTGTAAGAAAGAGGAGCCTGCTTCTAATGAGTTGTGTTAGGTGAGAACACACCCATCAGGTGTGGACGTGGGCTTTGACTTTGGAGGCGGACGCTGGGGCGCATTGGCTTTGCTGGAAGCAACCCCAGGCTCAAGGTCAGAGGTGGAGCAGACAAGTTACTAACGAAAACAGGCTTTGATACCGGATTCCGTTTCTTGGCCCTTCCTCTCAGACGGCAGCCTATGCTGTCATCGCTTGCATACAACCATGACTGGAGCAGCCACAGGAGCCACCAGGAGGGCACGTTGGGGGAGATTTTTAAGTCTGGGGACCTGCCCTATTGCTGAACCCTTTGCCCACCGAAAACTGACAATGTCAGCTCTAAGAGTCTTCTTGTCATGAGTGTTGAATTCTATTTATTGGCTTTTGTGGGAGAATGAGGAGGGATCAAGATGTGTTCTTTCGTGCATCTTACAGCCGCCTGCCTAACCCAGAGTCTGTCTACGGAGAGAGGCTGAAAAGCTGGCCTCTGCATCTCAGCCAGCAGCCTGCTACTCAGGCCTCTCAGGCTCCTTCCCTTGCGGGGTCTCCCAGATCTGTAGCAGGGTTTGCCAGAGCTGCCCAGCCAAGTGGGCAGTGTGGCTATGGGTCACTGTCAGAGCCTGGCGCACAGCCTCGTGTTCCGATCCTGCTAGCAGAACAGAGCTTAAGCCAAGGAAGACAGATTATTCTCTCAGTTTGTTTATCAGCTTCCAGGAGAGTGGAGACAGCCTCTCCAGCCAGGCCTCCTGGGGCCAGCTGAAGTGAAACCAAACGTTGTCCACTTACCTTGATGATTAAGCACAAAAAGGCCCACCCAGTTAGGGGGCTGACTTTTCCAAATCTGGGGCCTGATCGCCTCAGCTAATGCAGCATGGCCTGAGTCTTTGATTCATGGTGGTTACTCATTCGTTTCTGAGCCATCATTGGACAGCACAAGTGGACAGCCGAAGCATAGCTCCAAACACCTTTGCGTACTGAGCAGCATTACAGTTTGTTTTTTGCCTAATTTTTATTCTTAAAACATGACTTCACTTGTGACTTGGCTTGTGATCTAGCTCCAAGTCTAGCGTGTTTTTTGTAACAAGTTAAAATGATGAAATGTGGAAAAACCTTTGTCTTTGTCTTCAAAATTTGCACAAAGCTCCTTTCTGATGAGGATGGCATGAAACATTTCCCAGTGTGCAGTGCTGTCTGGCCCCTCGTGGGATGGGCACAAGGCCCTGTCTGTCTTCCTGGTGAGCTGCACGTGGGACTGGGCATAGTGGAGGCATACACAAGGGAAGATATTTCTTCTACAGAAGAACTAAGCTCTGCGTTTTCCTGACAAAACCCAAGATTCATAAATAAAAACGCAGAAACCAGTCTATTACCCTTGGTGTATTATTCATTATGCTAGAAAAGAACTTTTAGGAACATGAATTGTATACGACGAAAAAAAAATGCACATGTAGCTTACAACCTTGTTTAGTAACTACAGAAATCGATTATAAATGCCAGGCTTGGAAAGGTCTGTTTCTTGACAAGAGCCTTCATTGTACCCAAACATATAAGCAGCAGAAAAATGATTAATTTACTGTGCTCAGCACTCTGCAGAGCTTTAAAAAGGCTGTTACCCTGTAAGGTAAGTGGAAAACTTGGGGGAGAAATGTCAAAAGGTCTCACAAAAGCCTTGAATTAAATGGCAAGAATAAAGCAAAAGAAAGAGGTCAAAGTACTTGTGATGAGACCATGGGGCATCTTTAACTAAAGGTTGAAAATGTGATGCTGTCTACGCTTTGGCTAAAAAGAGCAAAAGCCAGTACACAGGAAGCAGGCAGGTGGAAACACAGAGCTGTAGCAGAGAGGGGAGCTGGGCTGAACCTGAGCGCTTGCCCTTAGCTGGGGTGGGAGCACACGAGGAGAAGCAAGGGGGCTTTGCATAGGCAAATCTGTGAGTAGCCCAGAGACCTCATGCAGCCCAGGGGGGCATTGGAGACTCGTTTGCAGCAGTCACCCATTGTTGGTGACTTGTTTATTTTCTGAGGCTCTGATGTGCCTGCCAGTATGAAGTGGTTTTTGTTAAAGCTGAGGATGAGAGAAACACACAGAATGTCCAAAAACACTGAAGGATGTATTTTCCTTGACCTGATGTTTCCTGCGTGAAAGGACAAGGGATCGCTAAGCCTTGGGAAGAGTTCTGTGAAGAAGCCAGCAACATCCTGGAGATTATGGGATGTCACAGGACAAGTTTCCTTTGGGAACAAGAGGAAGACCTTGTCACCACCAGGGAGGCCCGGTGAAGGAGCTAGGGATTGTCTTGAATTCTCCTTCACTCGGTGGGCAGCCTTTCAGGTAGGACGCCTTGCTGGGCACACCCACAGGAGCAGTTGTCCCTCTTCCTTTGTGGTGGGAGTCACCAAGTCATCAAATTCAATTTAGTCTCTGCGGGTCGATTTGGGAGCGGAACCTGGCAGGTGAAGTGACAGACAGTGTTGCCTATGGGGCAGGAGTGTGGAAGGAAGGCAGAAATCGTTTTCACATCATTTCTATACACTGGAGATCCTTGAGTGGAATTCTTTGATTCTACAAATAAGAAGTGGAAACATAGGTGTTAAGTAGCTTTTCTAAGATCATGCTATTGGGGTCTCCCTGCCAGAGACTCAGATATATTTTCAGTTCATTGTGGTAGAAACTGAGTGTTACAGTCCATTTTCTGTTGCTTTTAAGAGAATACCTAAAACTGGGTAATTTGTAAAGAAAAGGAATTTATTTCTTATAGTTATGAAGCCTGAGGAGTCCAAGGTCGAGGGGGCCCATCTGGTGAGGGCCTTCTTGTTGGTGGGGGCTCTGCAGAGTCCTGGGGCGGTTCAGGGTGTCACATGGCGAGAGGCTGAGCATGCTCACGTGCCAGCTTTAGTCTCTCTTCCTCTTCTCATAAAGCCACCAGTTCCCCGCCCATGATAATTCATTAGCTCATTAATTGATTAGTCTATTCTTGTCCTCTCGATTCAATCACCTCTTAAAGGCCCCATCTCTCAACCTGCCACATTAGAGACTACGTTTAAACATGAATTTTGGAGGGGACATTCGAACCATGGCACCGAGACCATGGGAACTCAGGTCCCCAGGAGAGTAAAGGAGCCATTCCGAGCAATAATGCCCATCAGAACCCAGGGCACAGAGTGACCACTGAACTGGGGAGAATGACATTCACGACCAGAGTGTGACAATGGAAGGAGATGCTGTTCTTCAAAGAACCAGCTTGTTTCACAGGGAGGAGAGTAGCTCTGAAAACTGAGGAAACGCAAACTTCACGACCAAGTGTAGTGTGTATTTTAGTAAAAGGCGAAAGATTTATATGATCTGAAGAGAAACCAGAGTATTGTAGTGAGTATTGTAGGAAGGCTTCCACGGTGCTAGTGCTCAGATCACACAGGCTGGCCTGAGGATGAGTGACTGAAGAGGTGGGAGACACAGGATCTTAAACCGTCTGTAGATATGTCCTTCGGCTAACAGCGAGGACTCTGACAAGATTTTAAGTCAGTTTAGTACCCATTTCTTCTCCCAAACATAGAATGGAACAAACCACCACCACTAATGATGACAAGTGAGGGACGCTGTTATCATGGACCTAATCCTGAAGAACAGGAAACTCGGCACAGATTTCTCCAATTTGCCTGCCTCCCGGTGCAGGTGGATTCTCTGTTGTCACAGCTGTTCTGTCCCCCCCCTCCCCATTCAAGCTCCTGTCCCGTCCCAGTCTGTGGTGGTCTTCAGAGGTGTCTCACATGTGTTCCACGCTGATCCCTTTGGATGTTGCCACTTGGCCACTGCTCTCTGTACAGGGCGCTGTGGCCAGTGCTTTGTGTACTCACAGAAGCATAGTTGCTGATCGTTCCAATTGTGACACGTGCTGTCTCAGAGCTTGTCATGGAAACCGTCCTTTCCATTTCTTCACTGTCCCTGAGACCTAGAGCACAGGCAGCACAGGGACATTGCCAGAGTGGGAGCTTCCGCCTTCCTCCCTGAGGTCCCTCCTGAGGTCCTGTGCTCTCTGCTCTCAGGTGAAAGCCTCCTTCCGTCCTCTAGATGGACTCAGGTGCTTGGGCTCCCAGGATGGTTGACCCACTTGCCGGGGGGGCCAGCTCACCTTGGTCTGGGTAGGACACAGCTATCTTGCTCCTCACACCCTAGCCTCTGCCAGCATTACTGGTAGTGACAAAATGACATGGCTATGCAAAACTGGGATTTTCAATCATTGCCAGGGAGGGGGACCTCTCAGCTGAGTCATTAGTATTGTAGGAAGACACATTTCAAAAAGTTCTCAGAATAGGCAGACAGGACTCCGAGGAGGGATATTAAGATGGGAGGGCAAGATGCCCACAGAGTGAGAAGATCATCAGAAGGGAATTTTACTGAACAGCTGCAGGGGAAGCACCATGACAGGTACCTCGAGTCCAGGGTCCATACAGGGCACTTGCCCCAGGTCTGCTCCTCCCTCCCTGCCTTAGGAGTGGACTTCATGGGTGGCTTCAGTAGACTTCCTCTAGATCCACCATGTTGTTAAAAATGACAGAATTTCCTTCATCTTTTATCTCTGAATAGTATTCCATTGTGTACATAAACCACATTTCATTTCTTCATTCATCCATTGATGGACACTTAGGTTGAGTCTCCATCTTGGCTAGTGTGAATGATGCTGCAGTGAACATGCTGGTGCAGATATCTCTTCGACATACTGATTTCAGTTTCTTTGGACTCACACCCAGAAGAGGGATAGCTGGATCATATGGTAATTCTATGTTTAGTTTTTTGAGGAACTTCCATACTGTTTTTCATAATGCCTGTACCAATTTACATTCCCACCAACAATATGTAAGTGTTTTCTTTTCTCCACATCTTCTCCACCAAATGCTTACCTTTCATCATTTGATAATAACTATTCTTTAATAATACTTGTGAAGTGTTATCTCATTGTGGTTTTGATTTGCATTTCCCTAATGATTAGTGATGTTGAACATTTTTTTAATATATGTGTTGATCATTTGTATGTCTTCATTTGAGAAATGTCTATTCAGGTATTTTGCCCATTTTTAAATCAGATTACTTGTTTTTTTTGCTGTTGAGTTGTTTGAATTTCTTATATATTTCAGATATTAATCCCTTGTTGGATGTACAGTTTGCAAATATTTTATCCCATTCCATGGGTTGTCTCTTCAGTGTTGATTGTTTCCTTTGTTGTAAAGGAGCTTTTGAATTGGTTGTAATACCATTTGTCTATTTTTGCTTTAGTTGCAGGTGTTTTAAGGTCCTATCCAAAAAGTCATTGCCCAGACCAATGTTGTGGAACTTTCCCTCTAGGTTTTCTTTGAGTAGTTTTATAGTTTCAGGTCTTACATTTACATCTTTAATTCATTTTACATTGATTGTTATATATGGGGTGAGATAAAGGTCCAATTTTATTCTTCTGTATGTAGTGAAATAAGCCAGGCACAGAAGGACAAATACTACATGGTCTCACATGTGGAGTCTAAAAAAGTTGAATTCATGAAAGTAGAGAGTAGACTGGTAGTTACCAGAGGCTGGATGGAGTGGAGGGTGAGTGGATGGGGAAAGAGATGTTGGTCAAAGGGTGCTAAGTTTCAGTTAGACATGAGGAATAGGTCTAATAATCTATTGTACAGCAGGGTGACTACTACTAATAATGTACACTTCAAAATTGCTAAAAGAATAGATTTTAAATGTTCTTACCACAAAGAAATGATAAATATATGAGGTGCTAGATATGTTAACTGGGCTGATTTAATCATTCCAGAATGTACACGTGTATCAAAACACCATCTGGTACCCCATAAATATATATAGTGGTCCTCCCTTATCCACAGAGGATATGTTACAAGACACCTAAAAGGATGCTTGAAACTGCAGATAGTACCAAACCCTGTATGTACTATGTTTTTTCCTGCACATATGTACCTTTGATAAAGTTTAAATTATAAAGTAGGCACAGTAAGAGATTAACAATAACTAACAAGAAAATAGAATGATTACAAAACTATATTGTAATAAGGTATGTGACTGTGATCTTTCTCTCCCTTTCTCAATATCTTAATATTTTCAGGCCTTGCTTGACTGTGGGCAAGTGAAACTGACACCTGGGAAAGTGAAACCTTGGATATGGGGACTACCATGCATCTCTTATTTGTCAATTAGAAATAAAATCAAATCAAACAACAAACAAACAAAACAGACTCTCTCCCCAACAGGAGACCAGCAGGAGGGAGGAGAGTCAGGCAGGGACTTATTCCCCTGGTCCCCCCAGCATTGTCTAGGCCCCTCCCTTAAGTGTTACCTCTTACCTCCAGGCTGTGACTTCCTGGGCTCCAAGGATCTGGTAACTTCTTCCTCCCGCTGCCCTTCCCAGCCTGAGGGTGGTAGCATCTCTGCTGCTGCCTGGCCCTGCAATTCCCCTATTCCATGCCTACACTTTCGTAATTGGTCCTCTTTGTAAATAAACCTTCCTTGAATTATCCTGCTTCCTGTTGGGATCTGGCCTAATACAGGAGCTATCTAATAACCTCCGATGGGAGGGAACATGACAAACGGAGGGCACAGAACCAAGAAGTCCTATAAGAGACTGGAGCGGCCCTATGGTTAAAGAGAGGAATCTTTGATCGGGATTAGTGCTAAACATCTTGAAAAGTTCTTAAAAATACAATTTTTTAAAATTCATGGTGGAAGTAAGAAGAGATTCACTGTTTGAGAAAACAGTGAAACTCCAAGAGCGATTTCAAATCAATGTCAGGAAGTACATTTTCACAGAGCTATGGCCGACAGAAAGAGCTGCATTGAGAAGGAACAGCCTAAGTGGCTGTGTTTGTCTTTAAAATCTTCGTCGGGATGCTGGGGAGGTCATGCAAAGATAAGAAAGAAATACCTCTTTGTTCTTCCAAACTCTCAACTGTACTTTCTGTACTTTCTTTCACAAAGCTAGCTGTTCTATTTCTCTGAGGGAAGCTCACTGACTTGCTATACATATGTCGAAGCAATATTCCATGATGCTACTCCTGAATACAAACAGGGCTTTGATTTCTAGGTGCCTCTTGTCTTTTGTGACCTATGGCTGGCTGTCCTTCGGCCAGCCCGGGTGAGGGGCGTGCCTGGGGTATGTCCATGCATTCCAATAAAGGGCCAGGTTTGGGAGAGACAGGTAGACACCCCTGGCCAGGCCTTCCTTGGAAAGGGCTGGCTTTGTTGGATTCCCCCAGCCACATGGGAGAGGCTGGTGCTTGCTCCGGGAGACTTGCTTCCCCTTAATTCCCTTGTTGGCTGCTGGTACCATTCGGTTCATTGAATTGTTAAATGAATCTGCTTAATTTGACTGAACTGCCTTTGGCTGCCAAACCCGACTCCCGCCGGCAGCTACATTACAGGAGCTGACTGCATCCGTGTTAAAGGGAACTGGGGAAGGCGGGCGAGCTTCAGAAAGAATTGTTTCTTTACCCGAACAACCTTTAATGAATGTTGTTTTGTTTCACAATCGGTTTCCTTGATGCTCTGCTCCCTCCTGGCTCCCTCCTGGGAAGGAACAAATCGAGTTCTCTTGAGAATTGAAAGCCTGGCATAGAAGATGGTTTTCTTTTCTTTGGAAATTAATGTAGAGGATATTTTTTAAAATTTATCTTGTTATCACAGAACACTTTCTTTTGGCTTTGAGGAAAGGTAGAACACGTTTAACTGTGTGTAGGAGATTTATCATGCAGAATATTATTGTTTCTCTCTCATGGGCCCTACTCAGTGTCCAGGGATTCAAGCTTGGCAGTAAAAGCCCCACATTCTGAAGAATTTCATTTCTAAATTGTCACCTCTGTTCACCTTAAGCAAGAAAAGCCGCTGGGGCCAAAGACAATTAATTCCCCCCCACCGCCCCTTGTGCCCACTTATGAAGCAGTGGTTCTAGGAGACCAGCACTAAGGAGAAATCAGCCTGGCCGGGAGCGGTTGCAGCTCGCGACAGCGCAGACGCGGTACAGATGGAGGATGTCTCACATGCTCAGGGCAGGCCTTGAGATCAGTATCGACCTCTTCGTTTTCCAACTCTTGGTCAAGAGGATTAATATCACAGGATATTGCACAATCTCTAGCCAAATCTACTCTTGATAAGTAAGTCCAGAGAGCTTTATTTTTTCTTAAATTAGGAGACCAGTAGGGTTGGCGGGGCACAGGTGCTAGAACTCCCTTTTCCTTTGGAATCTCTTGCAGTGCCCGAGAATCCCTCTGCGTGTGTGATTTCAGTGTTGGGCATTTACAGTGCTCGGCACACGGAGTGCGGCTGGTGGGCTTGGGGAAATGGCGCAGGCCGTTTGCAGACACGTTTACCCCAGAAGGCAGTATCTGACAGCAGGCCTAACGCTGAAGGCACGTGGTTCAATGTGTCATTTTTGTGGGAAGCCATTTTGTGGTGCATGCCAGTGCCTCTGCACTCACTCCAAGCCATCTGTGGGTGTAGAAAGACTACTTAGAAGTTGTGATGAAAGGCAAATTGATAACAACCCATTAGTTATTTTAATAAGTGAAGTGCTAATAACATCAACATTTTTGTAAGATGACCGCAAAACTGAGATTCCTCTGTCCTCATTTGCCTTTATCCAGTAAGGCCCCAAAGGAGATATGGTAAGAGATGTCGGCTTTCTGCAAGAACACTCCTGAGCTTTATTTAAACCCTTTTAAATGTCGACCCAAGGTCTTATTTAAATGGTAAAGATTTAGATGCATGGCAACAGAAGGCTTTTTAGCTAACATGTATGCAATATGTAACATATGTGTAATGCTAACATTAACACAACTGCATACAAGGTGGAAAATTCCAGCCTCCTGATTCCATTCACTTGTCTCCTGTGACTCTCTTATTTTTTCTTTCTTTCCTCCTTTCTTAAAGGAAAGCCCTGCATACCTGATTTTATAATAGTTTATTCTTATGGAGATCTCTCTATTTATATGTCACTTCCCTAGATGTCCGAGATATTATAACATTAGGAGGAAGGTTATTAAATCTCCATGGTACCGAGGGGTGAGCTGAGGCCAGAGCCGTCAGAGGCTTCCAAGGTGACGCAGCAGTTGGTGGAAGGGCCTGGGTGGTGACTGGATAGAGGGCTGGAGAAACACAGGTGGTAGGAAGGCACATGCTAAGAAGGACCGTGATGTCATGGGAGTGTGCCTTGAGGAGGAGAGCACGTAGGGACTGTGTGTTCGTCAGGGGTCTTTGGCTGCAAATCAACTAATTGGAGTCTGGTTTTCTTAAAAGAGAAATTCACTGAACTATACGAAGGAGCCCACACAACTGAGTGGAATCGAATGATTCAGTCACATGAAGGACAAACCCTTGGCAGCCTGGCCAGGCACTTGTGGATGACCCCCAGCTACCTTCGGCGTCTCTCCTTTGCCGCCTTCTACCAGTGTGTGTTGGGCACCGACCGTGTGCCAGGCATGACTGTGGGTGCTGAGAGCAAACAGTGAACAATGAAATGCCTGCTGTCAGGGAGGATGTGTGCCAGGAGGTGGGAAGATGGAGAACAATCAGGGTAGAGTGGAGAGGGTGTAAGAGGAGGTTGTGGTCTTCCTGGACGGCCAGGAAGGCCCCTCTGATAAAGTTTACACCCAGACCTGAAGGAGTGAGGAGCGCCTGGGGAGGGAGTGTCTGGGCCTCCAGCAGGACAGACGTTGGTTTGTCCGGCTTCTGGCTGGATCAGAGGAAGTTGGGGAGCTCTGGGAGAGACAGACAAAGCCACGGGGTCATGGAAAAGGCAGGTTCCATGGAGCTTCTGATCGAGGCAGGGGAGGGACTTTGACGTACACCCTAAGTCACATGGAAGCCAAAGGAGGTTTGAGCAGATGAGTGACGTGATTTGGATTCTATTTTCAAAAGGTATTCCTTGCTGCTGTGTAGATAACAGACTCCTGGAGACACTTGTGATGCCGTCTTTTTAGTCCGGGGAGAGATGATGGCAGCTTGGACTGCAGTGGTAGGGACCCAGAGGGTGACAATTAGTGGGATGAAGGATGACTGGGTACATACTCAGTCATTCCTTGGAATCCTTGTGGGGTTGGTTTCAGGACCCCCAAGGATGTCAAAATCTATGGATACCCAAATGTCTCATTCCTAATGTGGTAATTATGTATAACCTACATTGTTTAGGGAATAGTGACAAAAAATAGTCTGTACAATTTTGATACATATGACAGATGCAATGTTTTTTCAAATATTTCTGATCCCTGGTTAGCAGAATGCACAAATTTGGAATCCATGGATATGGAGGGCTGACTACACACACACACACACACACACACACACACATATTTGTTGAAGTTTAATAGAAAACGGTTTTACTGCAGAAAAGCATTTATCCAAATTTAAAGCTAATTTTCAAAGGGCAGTGAGTATGTGTGTGTGTGTGACAACAAGATTGCAATTGTGTATATTTGAGGTGTACAACATGATGTTTTGATATACATATCTACAGCGAAGTGGTTACTGCAGTCAAGCAAATTAACAGATCCTTCACATTCCACAGTTACGTTCTTTGTGTGTGTTTAGTAAGGGCACCTCGAATCCACTCTCTTAGCAAATGTCCAGTATACAATGCAATGCTATTAGCTGCCGTCCTCATGTTGTACAACAGATCTCCAGTCTTATTCGTTCCCCCTAACTGCAAGCCTGTACCCTTTGACCTACTTCTCCCCATTTTCTCCTCCTCCCCACCCCTAGTAACCACCATTCTACTCTCTGATTGTATGTATTAGACTTTTTAAAATGAGATTCTGCATATATGCGAGATCATGCAGTATTTTTCTTTCTGTGTCTGCATGAAGAAGATCTATTTTTAGGGAAATAGAAGTTTCAGGAAACCAAGACAGAGCTCAATCATAAGGCTCTGGCCACCTTTCTGTTCCCTGAGAGGATGCCACGTACAACCCAGGCACTGCACGGACAGCCCCCAGCCTTGCGCCCAGGGAGGGCCTCTCCAGCCCAGCTAGGTGCTTCCTGTTCCGCGGAGGGGCTGGACCTTCTGGGGTGTGGGAGCTGCTCAGACAGGGCGGGCTCCTGGTGACCCCCCTTGGCTCTCTCTCCTCTTCTGGACTGGAGAGGCAAGTTTCTTCTTCTTGTCTAGTCCGGAGGAAACACAGAAAACACGCTATTAACAGTCTTCAGAAGACTGAGGAAAGATCCCCTGCGTTATGCTTTCTGTTTTCCTAGTACAGGTCTCCTTCATAGAAAGGGGGACGCAGCTCTTGATGCCACTTACTTGAAAAAGAATAAAAGTCATTACAGGTTTTATAATTCAACCTACTTTCAAAGGGAAAGGAGCAACATTCCCCAGTGTTAGTCAGGGGTCTCACGAATTTCCCACGGGTTTCCCCGCCTAAGAGGAAGTAGGGAGATTACAGACTGGCGCGCTGGCGTTGATCACGGAAGGCTCCCTCACAGATTACGGGTCACGCAGTTTTTACTCACTAAGAGGAAGACGTGCTCACGAGGAGATAGTCGCCAGTCCGAGCAGAAGTCGGATTAAAATTCCATTTTTCTGTTGTGTTTCGTGCTATTTTCTCAAAGCACAGAAGAAAGCAGTGGCGTTTGCCTTCCTAAATGCATGTCCGCGTATTCCTTCATTCGCACAGGGGTTCAGGTCCCCTGCCTGCCGGGCCCTGCGCCGATACCTTGCTGGGGCAGAGCCCAGCAAGCGTGGGCTGCCCTGATGGCGTTCAGGCTGCATCTGTGTGAGGGTAGTTTGAACATGTTTGTAGTCAACTTCTGATTAGACATGAAGGGGTTCAGTAGCTCTGTAACAGAATGAAACTCCAAGACGGGAAAGCAGCCCTCTGATTTCCCCCCTCCCGGGGCTCCTGTCAGTGTCACTGCTCTCAATTGCGTTGCGTGCTCAGGAGCCACAGCTTGTTCTCTGACTGGGCTGCCCGGGTGCGGGTGAGAGACCCTCACCTTCTGCTGCTGTGTCGCCTCACTCTCACTCCGTCCCCTCCCAGGGTCAGCTGTGTCTCCGTGAATTCACCCGATTTTCTGCCTTGTTCTGAGTAAACTTCCTGCCCAGTTTCCACACGGCGGGCGAGTCGCCTGTCGAGCACAGGGCTCCTCTGCCCGCCTCCCACTCGAGAGACGCTGCTGTTGGTCCATGTGGGCTTGGTAATGACGAGAAGAGCTGGGGGGTGGCCAGGCCTGTGAGGGTACAGAAAAGGAGGACACCGTGAGAATCATGCCCCAAGGATCACCAACCAAATTTCTTGGCAGAACCAGCCAGTACATCACATGAGTGTTGCAAATCAGGGCTGGGGCAGTCGGGGGTGGTGATGGGAATGGATCTGACAGAGCGATTGAGTGTGTCACTGAGTGGGTGGGGAAGTATCTGGGGAGCTGATTCCTCTTGTCTATCGCTAAGCCACTGAAAATTATCAGAAGCCCAGCCTACCAAATTAGAGCTGTAACTCCTGGGACTTCTTTCAGGACTAATGTTCATCTTTGTTCTTATATTCCCTAATTCTTGTGTGGTCGCTCTTGTTTTGGAGGAAGATATGGCCAACATCTATGTAATGAATTTCAGAATAATGACACACGGTACAAGGAGGCTCCACTGTAGTTTGTTAAAGCATCTTTGGGCCCCACGCAGCGTTCGTCCCGATCTACATATATCCAGATAATTACTCGTTGTGAAGTGAACTTAACAAAAGGTGTGCTGCCAGCTTTCCCAATTAATGTGTCCATCTGCTTTTGTTTTCGAATTAAATTTTGCCTGTGGTAACGTACTGTACAGTAAATGTCCCTTTTTGGCCTGTTCTGTTTTATTTGATTGATAGTTTTATTTTATTTTTATATTTTAGTTCAGCATGTGCATAATGAGTATGAGCAACAGAGAAGTGTGTGATGAGTCTCAGTGAGGGAGACTTTCAGAGTTAGTTTTCTGAGTCTCTGAACTCTATAAGTTATGCAGTCTAAGTCAAAATTAATAAATTGTACCAAAAAAGTGAGAGCTAGTTGAGTGGATGGTGTAAGGGAGGAACTGTATTAGAGTTTGCTCACATCATCTCATGGAAACCTCCCCTCGACCTCTTGGGACAGGCATTGCCATTTTCGTTTGCAAAGAAGGAAACTGAGATACACGAGTATTCAGTATGTGAATTCAATGTCAAAGGGCTTGAGTTGTGACATATGGACCAGATCTCAAAGAGCATCACACACTCAAAAGTGGTATCTATGTGAATGTGTGAAGAGTGTGTGTGTGTGTGTGTGTGTGTGTGCACATGTGGCCCTAAGATATATAAACTATCACGGCCTTGGATGAACAGCATGTAAACATAGGCAATAGTAAAAGCTAGTGTCTCCTGGGAGAGCATTTCTCTGTTCAGAGACTCCCTAAAGATTAGAACAAACCTACTGGAAGGTGAGAGAAGGGGTGGAAAACCAGCAGCAAAGTCTGACAACATGAGAAGACAGACTTGAGGCTTGGCGACGGAGGAGGAGCCCACATTGTACTCCGTGAAGATTGTAGCTGGGCTGGGATCCCCGGTGTTAATGGGAATGAGACTACGCTCACAACTAAAATTTATCTTAAAAATTATTAATTTTCGTTTGCCTAGCAGCACTTTGTTCAGAATACTGTGGGGGAAATCTTGCAATTATAAGAACTAATAAACAAATGTGTGCATAGAATGTATCAACTGTGTACAATGGAGCAGTTGTCACCAGGCATAGGAATTAGCAATTTTCTGTGACGATCTCAGGGTAATTACTGCTGTGTCCATGGCAGTAGTAAGTCTAACACGACAACGTTCCCTCTAGGGCAGTGTTCTACAAAGCCGTGCAAACTGTAAACGCCACAAGAGTAGTAAGCATCAGCTGGGCAGTGCAAGAGTCCTCCGTTTCCAGTGATGATTCGTGGCCCCGGGGCTGGAGGCTGTCGTGCTGGGCACACGGCTGCTGCTCTGCTGGGTGCACTGGAAGCTTGTTCTCTGATGTGCCTTAGCCTGGGTATCCGAGGACAGCTCAGAGCTTCTGGAGCCTCGGAGGCTGAATTCAGATCCTGAGATCAGCGTTGACCAGTCAGTGGATTTGGAATGGGAAATAAGGGAACATCTTACTAAAAATGTGTGAGCCAGACACATTATCCCCACTAAATCTTGTTTTTCCAACAAGTCTGTGCGGTGTATGTTAACTTATGTTGTCATACACATATGTTCTCTTACAGTGAGAAACTTGGGGTTCAGTGTATTTGCATAAATGAATCTAGTAGGTTCCACGCCTACTAAATAGCAGAGACAGGACTCAAGTCTGCTTGGTCCTTTCTCCAAGGCCTCATCCCCACACTACTCTGGGCTCACGTTCCTTCCTCTAAACCCTGAAGCCTTCTACAGGGCGAGCTGCACAGGCTGCCTCTGCATCTGTTAGGGAGGGCTGACACCTGTCTCCCTCACAGGGCACCGTGGGGAGGAAATGAGAAAGTGTACGGGCAAGTGTCGCTGAGCACGGGCTGGCGGTAGATGCTCGAGAAAAGCAATTTCTCTCAGCCCATCACTGCTGTGATCTCCTTTAGTTTGCTCACAATTTCATACCCTCCCCAGTCCCCAACATAGAACGTCTTGAGGGCTAAATTCTTGGGTTCCACTAGTTTCAGGGTCATTTAGTGTGACTCTACTTCAGAACCACAGAACTTTCAGGTTGAGGTGGGAGATGGTGTATTGCGGGACAGGATATGTTGGCTGAGTTGGAGTCCAGCTGTTCCTAAAGAGACAAGGCTGTGCATTTGTCATCGTGGTCATGGAGCACGGAGTCCACTCTGTGTCTAGCACAGAGGTGACGTAGGCATGGAGTTGGGTTCCCTCTCTGCCCATCTCCTTCAAGGTGTTTGTACTGTGAAGAGGAGAGACCGTCTCCACCCCAGAGAAAATCTCCTCCTTCAGTGCTGGGTAAGGCCCTGTGCTGCCTTCTACCCTTACCCACACGGGGCTACCGCAGATCTCCTGACCACAGCAGTGGGCCTTCACATGGGCTTCTATGGTGTGGCCACAGCAGTTAATGGGTCTGGAAGTTTTTGTACTGCTTTGTCCTGCAGACTTGGAGAAGAAAATTATTGCATAATAGCATGGGCTTTCCTTACCTGCTGCCCACATCCATGGTTTCCTGGAAAATGACTCATATGGGGAGAAAGATCCAAATAAATATATCCTAATAAGACTTTTTGAGCATTTCCAATGAAGATATTTATCCTACTGTGCTGAAAAAGAGAAAAATACTGATTAAACCCATATCAGGTTAAATCTTTAAATATATTTCAGCACTTAAAATAATAGGACCCAAAAAAGTTAAAAGTTTTTCAGGTTGAAACTCAGAGAAGTCAGTAATTTGTGTATTTGGGAGGTTAAGGTGGGTAGTTCTGCCCTTCTCTGATTGCATCTCTTTGGAAACACACTGTCTCCCAGAGCTCTTGCTGGTGCTAATCACTTTAATGGACATGTTATCTGGAGGCAGAATATAGAAGAAAACGTAATCAGTGCTGCTCCGTACTCTCTCTTTTCCTTCTTGAGGTTCATTCCTGTCAGCTAGCTCATCTTTGCCACCCAAATCACCAGTAATGGAACCTCTCTATTGTGCTGTCACTTCCGCCCCCAGTGCACTTCCCGGGGGGCCACCTGCATCTGCACCTGCGATCTCTGAGCACCCTCCCAGGATGAGGAGCACCCCGTGCATAGCTGTGGCCCCCCCGCCCCCGTCTCCTTCCCTCCTTCTGGCAAATGGCTGCATCACCACTTTGTCTTCTGTTGTGGCACTACCCCACCCGCTTCAGCACCTTGGGGCCACCGACCTCTCGGGGGTGGACACGTGCCCAACAAGACCAATCCTGTTCCTGGGAACGCGACCCTCCTGTGGATGTGTCAGCAACCGCAGTGGGAATGGAGTCCTTTCCCGCAGTGCCCCGGTGGCCACCCTTCCATGGCCCGTTCCTGGGGCCTTGAACCTGGAACTTCCCTGTGCCAGGCCTTGCTCATGCCTGTTGCTCCATGTTTTCTTTAGCGGTATCCAGAATTCAAGTTTCTTTCATAGCTAAAATGCTTTGTGTTGCTGGACAACAATGAACAACAAGGGATGGAAACAGCCACCAGAATATTATTGCAACATAAGTTTTCTCGTATCTCTGCTTGTACCTATTTATTAAACTTTAATTTCCTCGACCATCAAATAAACGCTGCTGTGAGAAATATAGACAAGAGCTTTATGGTGAATCCATACCCCAGCATGGTTCATCATCCGCCCAACACAAAGGATGACTGGACTGCAGGGAAAGGACCAACAGACACACACAGTGACCCAGTCACATCACACCTCCGCTCAGCATGAGGCCCCGAGGCCAGGTGATCCTCAGGGGTAAGCTTCTGTTGGAAATACCAGGCCCTCCTTCAACACATCCCTGGGGATTCACAACCTACTACAACTTCCAATTGACCTGGTCATAATTCCACCACTGAATTTGTTTCTGTTCTCCCAGCTTTCCAAGCCTCAGTGTTTCCCAGCATGAATGGTGGTCTCCTCCTGGCTGGTCTCGTCCAGCGCAGACAGTTGAGCCCTGCCTTACACACAGTTGTCATTTTCCTCCCCGGAAACGCCATGAAATCACATGCATTTCATACTGGAAGGGACTTAAATGGTCACAGAGTGCACTGGCTTGCAAATTGCATTTTGCTCTGCAGCTTTCTTCTCCAAATGCCTTTACAGAAGCCCAAGCAGCTCTTGGAACAGGGGGGCTCCAAGGAGCACAACTAGAGCAGGGCTCCTCTCTGCCCTCTTCCTTGGAGTGTGAAGGAACTGATGAGCAGATAAAGCTCAACATCAGCTGAAGAGACGGCAGCAGAGTGCAGAATTTGACTCAGCAAAACCAGGGTAAGTTAGTTAGATCTGCCAGGAAAGGAAAACTAGGTTGGCACGTTCACTTGTCCTCTTTGAGGCCAAATCTAAGAAGATTCTAGACAGTAAAGAAGAGAAGGAAGGATACGGTAGGAAATGGATGGTGCAGTACTGCCCATGTGATATGCGCAGCCATGGAGGCTGAGGATGGGCCCGTAGGATCGCACGGTCTCGGGCGGAGACTGGAGACAGCGTGTGTGGAGCTTCCTGGAGTGGCGGGAGGGAGGGCGGTGCGGGAGCCGAGGGGCTGCCGGCCTCAGCTCTCTGCAGTGCATGCACACAGCGTCTGGCAGTGGCTCTCAACATTGGCCTCACCCCAGAGTCCCTGATTTGCGGGCTTGGGTGGGGCCCACGAATTTACTCTTCTGACAAGGCCTGTGGTGCTGTTCGTGCTGCCGGCCTCACTCCCAGAACCTGCCACTTTGTGATATGCGTGGTTACATATTCACTGTGATTCTTGCAACAGGACTGCAGAAAGAGTGCTGTTTTGTTTTTCACATATTGTCCCATATTCTGGAAGAATTCTGACAATATTCCATGAAACTTATTTACTGCAGAAATTTGTCACCAAAATGCACTGGGTATCAGCAATAAAAGATAATGTTATTATTTTAATCACGATTATATTTCTACGTACTATTGAATTTCAGACCTCAAAGAGATGCAGGAAAAAGATGCACACCAATGTCCACTCACAAATATAAATTTGCTTGAAAATCTAATAAAAACATGGTCACAAAGTGGCATAATGGACATTGGGAACTAAAAAGGGGGAGGATGGTAGAGGGTGTGAGATCAAAAATCACCCGTTGGGTACAATGGTCACACTATTCTGGTGACAGGTACGCTAAAGCCCTGACTTCAGCATTATACGATTCATCCATGTAACAAAAAACACATGTATCCCTAAATCTATTGAAATGAAAGGAAAAGTAATTGGACTTAAGCTATAAAAAGAAGAGATTCAAGAAGATGTAAGTTCAAAAAGTTCAAAGTACGAGCTGCCCTGACTTGCCCTGGCCCAATTTACAGACAGGCCCTAGAGACAGTGATCCTGTTTCCCCACCGGGAGTCAGAGCGGAGTGTGCGGAAACGGTGAGGAAGCTCCAGCCTGCCCTTGAGGCGATCCGCTCCCGGTGCTGAGCCCACGCCCTTCCTGGTGGGTGTTGGGTCTCCCAGCTTTCTTCTCCCTCTTCCCCTTGTGTGGTCTGAGGTCTGGTAAGCCCCCCTTCCATGGTCTTCCACTGTCCACTCCCTTCCGCCTGGTCCCTTCCGGAGGAGGGTCAGGGCTGGGGGTCTCCCCGGCTGGGGGCAGGTGCATGAGGAGGGCTCCTGGTCCTGCTTGTCTGGCTGTGCAGAGGAGAGGAGGGGCCGCAAACACAAGTCCCCCGGTCAGCCTCCCCTCGGCTCTCAAGGGCCTCTTTCCAACCGCAGCAGGAACAACAGCAAAACCTGCCAGCGCGTGAAGAGCGGAGACGCTCTGTGGGCAGTGGTGGGCCTGGAACGGAGTCTCCTGCTGCCGACTGGTTTTTGGGTAGTGTCAGCACTGGTGGCATGTTAGGATCTTCTGAGATGCTCAAAAAACTACCAATGCACAGGCTAGTTCCAGTCCCAGAATCAGAGATTCTAATTTAATTGGTCTGGGGTGAGTGGGAGGGACATGGGCTCTTCTTTTTTTAAGGTGGAGTCTGGCCCTGTCACGCAGGCTGCAGTGCAGCGGCTGCTCACAGGAGCGAACGCTTGCCTATGAAGCGCGCTGCGGCCCGCGACGCCTGGCTCCAGTGAGCCCTCCGAGCAGCTGGGCCGCAAGTGTGGTACTGTCGTTTGGCACCTTCACCCATGACTCCAGTGTGCCGTGAGACGATTGCTAGTTCTTGAAGCACGGTCTCTGGAGCGGCGGCAGCAGCGTCGCTGGGGAAATTGGGGAAATGCAAATTTGGGGACTCATGAGAATGAATCAGAAACTCTAGGCCCAGGCCAGTCCTCTGCAGCCCCTGCATTTTTCACCCACTCCCCAGGGGACTCTGGTGAGCACCCGAGAGCCTGGATGCAGATGACTGAAAAGGCCTCGCGGAGAGAACGGCGCGAAGCCTGAGGGGCATCAGACGGCGAACAAGAGCCCGCGAAAGGAAAAAAAGACCTAACATCCCCCTCCTTTGCTTCCGTAGAATCTCTCTGTGGCACTTTTACTGCCAGTCGTGACACCGCCTGGACACCTTCAAAGGGACAAGGCTTCTGGGCTTGGAGCTTAGGCCATGAGGACCAGGCGCGGGGAAGGCGGTGGCTCCGTGTGCACGGCATCAGCGCCCCGTGGAGCGTGGGACTGTCGCACTCCCGCTGACATGAAAGGAGAGTCACGGCGACTTGTTCGCGTGCAGATTGCCATTCTCCCCCTCCGGGGGGTCAGGTACGGGGCTGGGTGGTCGGAAGTCACCTGGAGGGGATGGAAGTTGCTGCCAAGGTCTCTAGAACAGCTGAACTGGGACAAAGACAAAGAGAAAGCCGCCGTGGGGAAGAAAAGGGGAGCTTCTTGGAGTAAGGGGAGCTCCACTCCTGATGGCTTCAGGGGTAACTTGGGGTCCCCGGGAGAACTGTCGCCCACCAAGCGCATGCCATATTACCCCTGCTCCCTAGAATCGCCTTGGCACACGTCCACATCCTCGGCCACGGAAGGGCGTTCTAATGCAGTGCTCGGCCCCCGCGCGCACCGCGCCGCCCGGGGCTGGTGCAGCAGCCAGCCGGCTCCGTCCCAGGCATCCTGAGGCTGCTGGTCTGGAGTTGGGGCCTGAGAATGTTCACGCAGTTCCCAGGGGGTTCTGCAGCTGCCAGTCCGAGGACCGTAGGCCACTGCCCCGGCGTGTCTCCCGGCATCCTTCCTGGGTCCCATCAGTGCTATCGTGGGGCCTATTTTAAGAAGTGCCCAGTGGATTCTCCTGCGGATCAGCCATGGACAGATTCTGAGAAACATGATGAAACCATGTGAACTAGAAAAGGCAGCCAGGATGGGAAATCGTGGCAGCGGGCAAAGTGCCTCTCGAGCCCACAGCACGGGCTGCAGGAGCAGAGCAGCAGGAGGGGCGGGACGAGGTGAGAGACAGACGCTGCTGAGGTCCCTTGCTCCTCTTCCTCCAGCCCCCGCTCTTGGCCCTCACCTGCCTGTCCCTCCCCACCCCCTACAGGTCCAGCTGCCCCCGCCTCGGCAGCCCCCGAACCTGGTCCTCAACTCCAGATGCCCAAGAGCCTCCCTTTTCCTTCAATTTCTCCCCCTGGAGGTGGGGCGTTGAGACAGCAGCGTCCACGTGGCACGACTGGCATCCGATTACCCCAGTTCCCAAGAGTCAGGGCTAGGAGAAGAGGATTTAAAAAGAGTAAGACTTAGTCTTTGCCCTTGAGAAGTACATGGGGAAACCTTCACGTGACTATCCAGCTATAGAATTTTATAATTACTGTCGTAGCAATAGGCAAGTAGAGGTGTGGGCTGCCCCTCTCCTCAGGGGGCGTGGATCCCCGTGAGGCCTGGCACAGTGTCCTGCTCAGTGTCTCTCCAGCACGAGCAGCAGTGCTAGCTGTCCTGTCCAGGCAAAGGGAAGGGAGGGCCTCAGATATCAGGGATCGGTTTGGAATTGAGCATGGGTACTCCTGACAGGTTGAGCACGAGAAAGCATGTTATTTAATCCTTGCAACAGTTGTATGAGATAGACACTGTTGCTGACCTCCTCCGATGGATTAGCTCAGGTGAGTCTCAGTGAGGTTAAATAATTGGTGCAACATTGTGTAGCTAACTGTCCCAGAGCTGGGGCTCAGATCCCGTCTCTTCTGATGCTTAAGCTTGTGTTCTGAGCCTCCCTGCCGTGTTCCTGCTGCTTTGCCACCCAGCAAGGGTGCGGCTCATCCTTACCCAGGTGGTTTCTTCCTGCTGCCTGGCACTGTGGCTTCGGGGATCCCTGTCCTGTGTGGCAGCCGCTGGCCACAGACAGCTCCCGAGCACGAGAATGTGGCCAGTCCACATTGAGATCTGCTCTAAGTGTACAATACACACTGGATTTAGATTTGGTTTTTTTTGGTAAAAAGATCATTACTATTTTTTATATTTATTACGTGCTGAAATGATAACATTTTAGACATACTTGGTTAAAATATATTATTAAGATTAATTTGATCTGTTCCTTTTTAATTTTTAAAATATGGTCCTGGGATATGCACGTGTGATTCACAGCAGATCTCTCTTGAATGGCACTGTTTTAGGAGTAGCTGCTCAAAATAAGATTGCCAGAAAATTGCTTAAATACAAGACAATTTGTGTGAGGTGCCTCCTTGAGAATTTGAGTTATAAGATTGCAAATCATTGCAGCTGAGAACAATATAATTTAGGTGAGAAGAGGAGAGGACGGAAATGGAGAGAGTGCGTGATACCCACTGAGGCGGGGGAGGCGACTGCGGGGAATTGGTCCTCCCTCCTGTAGCAGGCTCGGCCACTTGGCGAGTCACAGGGACCCAGGCGGTGAGCAATGGAGCGATGGGGACGTGGTTCACACCCCGCGTCTCATGATGACAGACTCCAGTCCCTGCAAGGTGACAAGCACTTGGAGCCTCACTTCTAACATTCCCATCCCCAGCTCTGTGGCCACCACAGTCCCTGTGGCACTGATGCTGCATCGTGATGGTTCGGGGTCGTCCTCCCGAAAGGAGGTGAAGGCTTAATTTGGAAAGAAAGAGCCCCGGCAGTGTTAGGAAATGGGGTACAGCCAGTAAGTCCAAACTTAATCAATCTCCCTATGAGGGGTCCTACAATAAAGAATCATGAAATTCCCTTATCTAGCTGTATTTCCAGGAATTTGGAATTAGCTAATTTCTAGTAGGAGCAGCACTTTGATAGGAACTCATAGAACCTGCATAGGCAGCACTGACTCCCCCCCAGACCCAGAGGAGCTTCAGTGCCTTCTAGTGAAGAGAAAAAGCCGTCTCTGCATGGCCAGGCAGCTTAGGAAAATGTTTACCGGCCCTTTGAAACGTCAGCAGCCGCTCTGCTACTTCCCATAGTCTAAGCAATGATATGTCAGAAGATTTTTCGCCTCCGAGCTGGAAGAGAGAACAGCTCAGGGCTGAATTTTTAGCTTTCGTGTCTTTCTTTACTTTAATTGCATTTCTTTATGCAAAGAACATAGGCTTCTATCAAGTTGCCTGGGTAATAGTTTTACTTGGAGGTAGGGAGGTTTTGTGGGATTGGAGGAGAGACACTAGAACACGGTGTTCAATTTGAAACATTTTGACAGTTGCTTGGGGTGGGGATGAGGGAAGACGATTGTCCCCCCATCACACCAGCCTTGGAACTGGGCCCTTTACCCGATTATCTCGAATCCCACGAGGGCCTTGGGAAGTAGGTGCTATTGTCTCTGTCTGAGAGATCCGCATTTCCGTCCCTTGCGTACTTACCAAAGCCACCCACTTGCACGAAAGTCTGCCGGAGCTCACAGCACAGCCCAGGCCAGGATGTGTGCTGAGACCTCCCTCCTGCTGAGCGCTGGGAAGGAGCGTGGAGGAGAGGACGCGCCCATCCTAATCGCTGACACGGGGCCCGGCAGGTGGCTACCTGTGGGAAGCACCTGCTGTAGTCGCTGGGACCGTGGGTTTTGTGTGAATTGGACAGGGCAGGACAGGCAGAGATGTAAATGTATACTTTTAAATTCTGTGCTCGACAAACCAAAGGCTTGATATGGCTCACAGAGCTCTGCTTAGCAAACCACTTAGAATTTGGCGGCCATGAATATAATCTTAGAGTCTGAATCCAAGATCTGCTCCACGGGGCCAGGCAGGAAAGGAAGAAATCCCGTCGCTTTGAGTTACTCTGAGCCGACTGTCAATGCTATGACCAGGTGTGGCTGATTTTGACAATGCCTGTTTCAGAAGGATGTGACACTCGGCTCTCTCAGGTGAGCTTCCTTGTCTCAATTCTCCCCGCTTATCATTCCAGACTCAGAGCAGGTAGGGCAGGTTCCTGGCATCGCGGAAGACACACCGCGTAGTCACTACCTTCCCAGTTCCAACCCCGCCCCTGCCCCACAGACACTGTGTGCACTTCGCACTGTAGCTCGTCCTCACAGACAGAGCCATGCCAGGAAGGTGGGATTGTTCTTCCTTCACCCCAGCCTTGCTAGGAGAGGAAACGGAGGCACCATCCCATGGCACCTGCAATTCTGTGAGTCTAGACGCTCCCGCAGAGAGCCGAAGGGAAGAGGATGGCAAGAAGGCCCTGGCCCTGGCACTGGTGACAGGTGTCTGCAGAGGTGGAATCAGCTCAGACAACAGGACCCTAATGGGCTGAACGATGGTGTGCCTAGTGACCAATACAGACCAGGGCAAAGGTGGACAGTTCCTCAGCCACTTGAGAGACCTTTGAGAGAAAGTGGGATTCCGTCTGGAACACGGCAGTGAGAAGCACTGAGCACGACGGCCCTCCTGCCCCTGCAGTGCCGCGATAAGACAGTGGGAGCACCTTGGTGGGGGTGGCAGTGCTTTCCAGACTCAGCCAGGTCCCCGATTAATTGGGAAAGTGCCGCCACTCAGACTGATGACAACAAAACAAAGAAGAGGAATGGGAAGGACCAAAGCGTCCACCGTGGGACACTGGCAGCATCACCAGGGTGGATCCATACAGTGGATTTCCAGGAGCCATTGCAGTAAATACGGCAGCTTTCCCAGACTGATGGGAAGAGTCTAAGGCTTACTGTCAAAACGACGAACTGGAGCAGTCAGTGGGTAAAACATTCTCATTTACGTACAAAGATTTATGTGTATACACACACACACACACACACACACACACGTGTACACCTTCCTGCATTTGTTACTAATAACACTGTTGCCACTGGGGGACGGGCGTGACGGTTGGGGCTCGGGGGAGGAAGTGTGATTTACATTCCACTATATATTCTTATGTATGTTTTTAAATTTTGTGCCGCGAAACATCTATGGAAACAGTATGGACATGTTCTGTCCTTGCTTGCCTTCAGCTTTTTCTCGCTGACTGACTCCTCCCCGGAGCGTCGGGACAGGAGGAAGCAGGGGAAGCAGTGGGACTGGTGTCAGGTCACTACCACGGGGCTGGGACTACACGCAGGGAAATGAAAACCTTCCTTAATCTCTTGCTGAACCAGAGAATATAATTTAGGGTAATAATAAGCAGAATTGGTTCATCAAATCTGAATACTGCTAACATGCTGCCATCAAAACATTAAGCTTGGCATACTGAAGACTGCACAGGTGTCTTGATTCCCAGTACAGTTGGAAGCAAATGTATCTGGATTGACCAAATCATTCTGACAGCCCATTGCGTTTATTCTATTGCAGTATTTGACCAAGGAGGGAATTGTTTAAAAATGAGACAGCACAGAAAAGGAAGTTGGAAGTGAGGTTCAGCACGAATAAGGCACAATGACAAATGCACGCAGGGACAATGAGAGCTGATTGTTCATGGCAAAAGGGCCAGAACAGGACTGTGGCAGTATCTTTTGTTCTTTGCTAAATAAAGTTAATTATTTTCAGCTGTTCTTTGTTTAAGAGAGCAAATAACTTTTTCTAAAACCTTTGCACTGAATACTTCCAATATCCACTCACCACTTAAAAATGTCTTAATTAATTAGTACATTAATGTGAATTTCTATCAAACCCAGAGGGCAGTCTGTGGCAAATGCGTTTTCAAAAGACGATGTTTCTGGTCCCACATGCTCTTCCAGAAGCATGCCCCTCCCTATCAAGAAGTGGAGTCGTTTTTCCTTGAACTTCGGTGGGGCGTGAGTGAGGGGCCTTCAGATGGCTCCACCGCGAAGCCCTGAATGGAGCAGAGATGCTGTCTCCACCCGGTCCGCCCCAGAGGCAGATTCAGTGCAGCAAACCCAACGCTGCTGTTTTACGACTCTGCGTCTGGGGTGTTGTGTCCCACAGCATGGTAACGTTTTCCCAGGGTCCCACTGCCGTGCCCATGCAAGCCTCACCCACCGTCCCTGAATCTGGCTCCAGTCATTGACCCAATCTTGGAAATTGGATTAGTCTGCTCAGGCTACCTTAATAGTGTCACAAACTGGGTGGCTTAAATAAACAACAGAGTGCATTGTCTCCCAGTTCAGAAGGCTGGAAGTCTGAGGTCAGCCTGTCAGCAGTGCGCACCCTACAAAGGTGCTCGGAAGGGTCTGTTGCGGTCCTCTTCCCCGGCTGTGGCAGCATCTCTCCAATCTGTGCCTGGTTCTCTCTCCAAAGTTCCCCTTTCATGAAGGACCCCCATCATATTGGATTAGGGACCACCCTAGTTCAGTATGACCACATCTTAACTAATTACATTTGCAATGACCCTATTTCCAAATAAGGTCACATTCTGGAGCTTAGGATTTCAACATACAAATTTTGGGGAGTCACAATTCAACCCAAAGTGGAAGTGCTGCCCACTTCCTGCAGGGAGCCACAGTCCCCCAGAGCTGCTGAGCCCCGAAGCTCCCTCTCCCACATGGCGCCCAGCCCAGCCACTGACCTGCACAGACTGTGAGGCTCCTTGTCCCCTTGGCTCCAAGGCGTAAGTTCCTGCCCTCAGCTTCCCATCCCGCTTTCCGGCAACCTCTCATTTCCCTTCGGGACCAGGGTACCTGCCTGGGGCTGAAACTGCTCAAGATTTCGGAAGAGCTGTGCCCTGCTGTGGACATTTGCATGCAGTGGCCACCTGCTGACCAGACCTCAGACCACAGGGACCTCAGAGTATCAGCCGCTGCTGGGCCAGACCCGCTATGGAACCCCTTGCTCCCCGGTTCTGGACCACCCACTCTGAAGGTGGATTGCGCTGAGGGTGTCTACACAGGGACCAGCTCCGAGGGGCTTGTGCCATCTGAACAGGCAGAGTTGGCGCCCGCCCTGCCCAGCTCAGCCTCCCCCTGGCTGGGACAAAGGCAGTCACACCTCCTGACGTGCTCAGTGGCCGGGATGACCTTGGTCAATGTATGTCTGGCGTCTCAGGGTTCAAGGAAGCTAAGCGGCTTCATTCATTTTGCTGACTCTGTGCCTATCCCTTACATGAGCCCCTTCCAGGACTTCCAGTCACTCCAGAAGAACGTCAAGTGTAGATGATTTCAATTGTCTCTGTTTGCTGAGTGTTGCTGTGAGTTGCACTCAGCTGAGTGCTGTTCCCACACTGACCCCAAGTCCCCTGTGCCGTGGTGCTGTCCTTGTTCCTCCTGGGGAAATTCAGGGGCTCAGGGGTGGAGAAGCTGCCTCGGGGGTGGGGGGTGGGGGGCGGCAGCTAGAGTAGGCCCCGAGCAGGATCTGAGGCCGGGTCTCTCCCTGCGCTCCTTGTTCTCCCGGGGACTCTGTCCCGCAGGGGCCGGCAGATGGAAGCAGCAGGACGCCTAGCTTGTCCCCAAAGGACCCTTGTCCTCAGGAGTCCCGCCATAGGTGGCAGTGTGCTGCCAACGTTCTGGCTCCCCACGGGCCCTCCAGCCTGGAGCCAAGCGCTGCATCAAATCATCTTCCTCGAACCTCCAGGGCTTTTCCCCTCCCCTGGGGACAGGATGAGGTTCCCATCCGCCTGTAACAGAAATCCCTCTGGAGGCGCGGAGGCGAACGCAGCCTGAAAACTGGAGCAGGAAGAGCTGGGAGGTGAGTAAGGTCAGTGACGGGGATGAGAGACGGAGGGAGGGCGCGGTGTGCGGACAGCCCCAGGCTGTGACAGCACCCGCGTGGGACTCGCCGTGTCTGGCTCACACCCACAGTCGAGGGAGCTCAGGCAGCTATGCGAGCGACAGCTATGTTGTTACTGCAGTTTTAATGGTGAGAAAGCTGAAACAGAGAAACTGAATTAGAAAAACAGGTGGAGAGACCAAAAGGCACCCCCAAGGAACAAAACGGTCTTCTGCACGTGCGATGGCCGTGCTCCTGCGAAGCCCGACCAGGTCCAACACTCAAGGGACGAGCGCCTGGGGACCACATGCCTCCCCTCATGGGTGTTTCTCTTTCCAGGGGAGCACCAGCAGGGTGCCTCCGGGAGTCTGAGGGAAACGGAGGAAGCCAAGGCCGAAACTGTCTGTCTGCACCGCCCTCGACTCCTGACGGCCCCTTTCATCAGGAAATAATCTTCCCACGAGGGTTTTCAAAACCAAGCAAGTTAGCTACTCATCGTGATGTTGGACACGGCATGGAAACCAGGCTGGCCTTGACTGCTAAGACGTAGTTGTTCTCTTCAGAATTGGGTAGGATAGCAACAAGGACAAAGAACAGCAAAAGGCTAACATCTGAAAAACCTGAAAAAAAGCTAATAAAGTATGATCTAGAAGACTCCTATTTAATTAATGTGGGATTCAGGGCGGGCAGATGACTCATTGGAACGGTTGCATTTAACATTTTCATACACAGAGTTACAGCCCAGTTCTTGTCCCCAAGCACAGGTTGTTTGTGTCTGAAATTGCCATTGAGATGTCCTTCCATTCTGCCCTCAGCTTCCAACACAACTACTGGAAAAGAGAGGAACTTTAAATTTGCACTAATGTGACAGTGAATATGCTGGAAATCTAGCTCGCAAATGGGGTTTGGTGAGGAGAATTGGGGAGTTAGCTCAAGAATGCCGGGCAGCTGACAGGCTGGGTTTGGGGTAGGTGAGACCAGAATATGGCTGGTGACACTGCACTGGGTGGGCTTGGCCTTGGCCCTGTGCAGGTGGTGGTCTCCACCGCCACAGAGGTGGGCAGTGGGGCAATCTGGCTGCATCCCCTGGCCCTGGCTCACACATCTCTGCATTATGCTGAGTGAATGTGGGTGGCGAACACCAAGTGCTGACACCCTGTCCTGACACCAGCTCCCAGTAGGGGTCTGATGAATGGGTCACATCACCTTCGTTCCCCTCCTTCCTCCTCCTCATCCAAGGCTGCTGAAAACCATAATGCTTCCTGATACATTGCTTCTTATTTCCTTTGTCTGTCTTGGTCCCTAGAAGTTTATTTTATTTTATTTTTGTTAGAGCCTTTTGATTTTTCAGAGCGTAGCAGCCAAATGCCTTGAGATGCTGCGAGCCACTGGTTTTGCATTGGCACAGCCCCGCTCCCAGCCTGTTAGCTACAGTTGCTAGGCCGGCTTCTGCCGTGTGTCACAAAGAACTCTGCTAAGGCCTCAGCAAACACCATTAAGCCCTAAACGGATGATAGTGAAATCGGCTCTAAGCTGTGGGCTAATGGAACGATATATTCATGGTGCTGTACGAGAACAAGGACAAAGAGCTGGACATGTGCCACATTTCATAAGCACCTGGAGTTATGCAAAAACTGCACGAGGCAACAAACAGCTTTTTGTCTCCTAGAAGCTGTCTGCTTGGGCGGGGCAGGCTCGGGTGGTGGAGATGCCTTGTCTGCACACCGCCTCGGTACAGGCAGAGGCGAAGTTGTAGTGCAGCTATCTCGGCTCCTTCTGGTAGCTTCTCTGCCTCCACCATTTGGAGGTTGTTGAAATATTCATGGAGAGCAGAGGAGAGTCATGTGGAGGTGGGAAAACTGGAGCCCAAGCTATGTGTCGGGGCTTTCTGAGTTTTCCCAGGAGAGCTGGCGCTCCACGGAGCACTCTGCTTAAGGGGATCGCGGGACCTGCACGTACCCTCCTCAGTGTGGGAGGCAGGGGACGAACCTAAAATCTCTTGAAATACTGATGATAAAAAAAAAAAAAAAAAAAGCAGAACAAAACGGCATTTCAGGTGCAAAAGGAAAACCTCGTCTTATTCTCCCTAAAGGAGTGTGGTGGGCAGTTCAGAATGTGCTGAGGACACGGGCGGAAGAAAGATGCAAGATGAACAGACCTTGAGGCAGGGAGGGACTCGGAGATCACCTGTGTCCATGAGAAGAGGCGAGTCACCACCCTTTCACGTTCACTGATGACTGAGGAACCCGGCCTGTTCCACGGCTGCCGGGACACCCGATTCTTCCTTCCCTACAGTCGCCGCACACTGGCGATAAATACGGGGAAATACCAGGACCCACAGTGGTTTTTTTCTCACAGGGACGGACATGCTGGACAGCGGGGCTGCTTCTGGCCGAAAGTTCCCAGAGCAAGTTAGCTGGGGAGTTAGTCTTTTTCCTGGACCGTAGATATCAATTGTAACTTTCTGACACGTGGTCCCCAGAGGACAGTGAGAGTAGACGTAGCAGGTACAGTTGCAAATGATCCTATTCACTGTGGCAGTGTGGCTTGTGGGATGCCGTAGGATCGCGACAGGTCAAAGATCCCTGCAACAGTGGCCTGTGTCCCTAAGGTCCTCCCTTGCCACTCGCTTTGAGGTGTCCTCCATTGAGGATCCTCTTTTTATGGTACTGCCTTTAGAATCATATAACTTCTCAGCTGTAAAAGGAAACCTCAGGGTTATCTACCTGGGGCCTGTGAGGTCCCTAATTGCTGTCTACCACATTCCTGCTGAGCGGTCCCACGGCCTCCGCTTGACATATCCGTGATGGGCTCGCTCCCTACTCAGATAACTTAGCCTAGCTTTCGATTTTTGGATCCTTTTTACATAGAACATGACTATTTTCTCCTATGGCTTGTACTCAGTGGTTCTAGTTTTAGCCCTCAAGAAGATAATATAGATCAAGCTAAAATTCTTCTTTCTTCTGTGTAAGAGGTTTTGTTTGTTTTATTTATTTTTTTATCTCAATCTCAGTCTTTAATCATTTGGAGACCAAATAAAAATGATTCACGGAATTGGGATTAAATTAAAATCAATAGGAATCTTATTCTGTTGCCCAGGCTGTAGCGCAGCTGTGTGGTCATAGTTCACTGCACCCTTGAACTCTGGGCTCAAGTGGTCCTCCTGTCTTAGCCTCCTGGGCAGCTGGGAATGCAGGCATGCACCACCACGCTTGGTTAATTATTTTTATTTTTTGTAGAGTCAGGGTCTCACTCTGTTGCCCAGGCTGATCTTGAACTCTAGGCCTCAAGTGATCCTCCTGCGTCGGCCTCCCCAAGTGCTGGGATTCCGGGTGTGAGCCACCACATCACTGCTATTTCTGTTGTTGAACAGAAGAATAATGGTGTGGACAGCTCAGCTTCCTTTATGCCGTGAACTACCAGGTTGTAGACCTGTGGGTTTCTGGGCATTGCTAAGGTGTTTCACTGACCATCAGCCCTTGATTCCAAATCTCTCTGGTACTTAGAACCCCTGGATTTTAGGTGTCAGGGAGACAGTAGCTATAGTCCTCTTGGGCCCACAGCTGGGGCAAGGGCTTCCACAGTCCTCCGGTGAGTCAGTAATGCACTTTTCTAGAACACTATGGGTATGCCCCTGTGGAAAATAACTGAATATTAAGACACCGTAAAAGCAATCCCAAGCTCTGGCCCTTACAGACAGTGATTATTTAGTCTCCTGAATCTTCTCACCTCCAGGCTCCTCAGCACAATTTCTGCAACTATTTCATGTGCAGCAAAACTGGGAGTTTTCTCTCACTGTTTTATTTCCTTTGGACTTGTTCTGGCTTGTCTAGATATCTCCAAAGTGTGGAATTTGAAGGTGAACAGACTGGTGGTCCACGTCGGGGGTTGAAAGCCCCTGAGGTTCCTCTGAAGCTTTCTTTCCCTGGCAAATTGTTGCTGACAAACATATTAAATTATGACATCACCCTCTTGCAAGGCACTGAGCAGCTGATCCAAAGGAGGTGAGATATAAATCTAGAAAGTTCACACCAGGAAACTCCAATGTGAGAAATGGCAATTATAAGAACACTGGTAGGAGCCAGATGGGTATTAGAAAAGCCCAGCACCTGTGCTGCCAGTGGGAGGGTGGGGATTCACGTGTCGGGCACTGTGCTCACTCCCTGTACCCTTAGTTCACACGCTTGCTCAATCACCATGCGAGGTGCGGCTATCTCCATTCTACAAAGGAGGAAGTGGAGTTCAGAGAAGGCATAACTCTACCAGGGTCAGAGCCAAGATTTACACTCTGTTGGGCATTGCTTTAAAACAGTAGTCCCCAACCTTTTTGGCACCAGGGACTGGTTTCATGGAAGACAATTTTTCCACGGACGGGGGATGGGGGGTTTGGGGAAGGAGAGAGTGGGCAGCAGAGCTCTGTGGCCTGTCCCTAACGGGCAGCAGAGCTCTGTGGCCTGTCCCTAACAGGCCGCAGACGGGGGATGGGGGACTGCGGCTTTGAAAGACTGCAGGCACACCCAACATCCCCTAGGCTACTTTCCGTTGCTGGACTGCTGGGCTGTGTTTTCTGCAATGGGATGCCACGCTCGACATCGGACTGTGTGGGACCAGGTCAGATGTCTCAGAAACTTTTGTGTTCCCAAATCCTACACCACTCTGGAGCCATCCTCCGACACATGTTTTTAGAATTTTATCTTCAGGTACTTCTCTTGTGAAGAGGCCAGGTTCTTTCCCCAAGCCATTAAGCATCCTGAGGGCTTTCAGTTTTCCCAAGCTCTTTGATTTCTTGACTGAACTTTCCATCTCTGCTCTGCAACTCTGCTCCTGTGAGTGTCCAATCCTCTCCATTTGAATTCAACTAAAGAGTTTATCGCAATGCCTTTCCCCCTTTCTTTCCAGCCAAAATACCGACAAAGAAGGCACTGCATAGAAGGGATTTTGCTGAGGGCAGGGGGGATAATAGAAGTGGTATGGGAATGTTATATCAAGACAGCCAGCAACACACGATTTAAAAATATTGGCCAGCACCACTCTTTGAGGCCTGCAGCTGTTCCTGCACCAGAAGGTTCTCCATATCTGTGCTTCCCCTCGAGCCTTATCATCAGCTTTCCTCCAGAGAGGAGCACTGCTTTCCCTTACAGTTCTCTTGAGCACACAGTACACCTTTCAGAAATGAAGGTACACACACACCAAAAACCAGGAAGTGCAACTGTTACAGCGCATCAGAGAGGTACCCGTGTGGGTACCTGTCATTCGATTCCTGTCCTTCTTCTGGACTCCCTGTGCTTTATCATTCTTCTCTAATGAATATTTATTGCTTTCATTGTAAGGAAAAGGAGAAAAAAGGAAGTATTATTTTTAGTTTAAACAGAAATAGTGTAAAAGAGTTCTTGTTTCAAGGGACCTGAGCCAGGAATAATCTATCTTACCTAGCTGTGCGTTGCTGGCTCTTCTGACCTCAAAGCATTCCATGTTTCAATCTTCTTTCTTTTAATGTCCAAGGAGAGTAGCTAGTAGGAGTTCTGATAAAAGAATTTGGTAAATGGACTTTTATATGTGAAACTTCCGTACTCCAAGAACGGAACCACGACCGTTGGGCTGGTAATTGCTCCAGACTTCAGGGAAGAAGGGCCTTCCCCACACAGAAAGATGAAGGGCTCACCGATTGTCAAACTGGTTTCAATAACTTATTAGTGTTTAGAACTGCTAGTTCTGACTCCTTCTCTCTAACCTAACTCCTGTGAGGTTCATAGCCCCCTGGTTACATGTTCAGTAGACGATGACAGCAATGGCAGGTCGCTGCTTGGCTTTTAAGATCCAACGCACAAGTTGTGTGTTTCTGGCTACTCAGCTTGGAGTCCAAGCTTGGCCTAAGGTCCCGGACTGGGACTCAAGGATAAGAACGACCCGTAGGAGGCCTCTCAGGCCCCTTTGCAGCAACTGTCCCGGGCCTTTCTTACATGTTTCTTACAGGTTTGCATTTCCCTTATGCACCAGATGCTTGGTTGTCTCCTCTCTCTCGGCCCCGTTCCTGCCCTTTGCACCTGGCATCTGTGTTTGGGCTCCGTATAGGGCAGCCAACGTCACAAACTGGAGAGATACAGAGGGGCAGAGAGACTGGGATTTAATGTTTTTTAATTACCATACAACTGATGAATTCTAACCACTCCAAGCCTCAACATCCTTATATTTAAAATAGCTTTGTGGCTATTACGAAGAGAGCACAGCATATCAATTATACACATACGATAAAAAGCAGATAGTATTTATTATCAACCAATTAGGTTTCCCTCAAGGACTTTGATGTGAAGTTGAACAGTCAGTTTTTCCTACTTCAGAATAACTTTGATAGATTACCCCGCTCTGGGATGCTATTGGAGACTCATTCTTGAGTCCTGTCTGTGGCTTCTGCCTCTGCCAGTGTATGTAGGCCCGGTAAGTGCGAGATTGGTATCAAGCCATTTACCATTCTTCCCAAGCTGACCAGGGGGGCTGAGAACACTCGAGGAAATCTTGAAGCCTATTGCAAGGCTAGTAAGAAAATAACCTTTTCCTCTTTTCTTTGTAAGATTAAATTGAATAAAAAAGCCCATTGATTCTTTGTGAAGAAATAAAAAAAAGTTTTAATTATTATAAAATGAAAAATATAGCTGCCTACATCTTTCAGCTGCTGAATTATCTTCCCATAGGCAAAGCCACATGGAGAGTCTTATCCTAGTCAGAAAGAATCATGGTGAGAATTACATTATTTCTTAATGCTCTGGTCCAGGCATTAGTTAATTCTGTCAGAAAATCATTACAAGAAAATATCTTCTTTATGAAATGAGGCTGGTTTTTATATAGTGCTTTTTATTGCTTGCCTCTTCTTTATCATGCTAAGAAAGTCTTCAAACATTTTCATTTTCAAATATAAATTGCAATACGTGGACCATATACAATATGGTAATATGCAGTATTTATTGTATGATTTTAATACTGTCACTGGCAGCGGCAGCATTTTTAGACTTTGATCAAAGTGGCTTCACATCTCTCCTAGGAAACTACACCCCAAATCAAAGACACAGTTGCCCGGAGGGGTCAACAGAGATCACATGGCTGCACACATTTCGAAGGGAATTATTGTAAAAAATACTCCAATTCAAGGTGTTTGTACAACTGGGGAGATTTTTGAAGTGTCCTTAATTAGTGTTTTCCTTGACATATTTCAGGCTATCACATTCCTTGTCTGGTGCACAGAATAAAGCAACAGAGCAGTAAAAGTGTATTGGTTTAGACTTACGGTGACTTACGATGACTCAGATTGATTCCATTTATTGAAAGAGCAACAAATTGTTCAATATTAGACGAGGAAAGAATCTTAATGATTTTTTAGGATTCATCTCCCCCAGTCCTAAGTCAACACACACGTCTCATTTGCAGATGGAGCACGAGAATGCTGGGGCTTGAGGAGTGAAGAGACTTCCAAAGTCACAGAACTACGGACCCATCCGCTGCTGATCCTGGGAGTCCACGTGGATGTTCCACATTTTTCCTGCATCTCCACCTGACATAAGTGTCTTCCTAAACTCCTCCACATATTTCACTATGTTTTGGATTAAAACTGAAGTATCAGTGTGAGGATCACAGCTCTTAGACTCTCAAAAAGGGCTATTTTCTACACGTTATAGGAAAATGAAAATAAAGGTTAATCGAAGTTCTTTCTGGGCACCTCCATGGCCAAGAACATTGCCCTCATTGATGTTCTTCTGGCCGCCTCCATGGTCAAGGACATTGCCCTCATTGATGTTCTTCTGGGCACCTCAAACACTGCTCAGGACCAGCTTGTCAATGCCACTTGAATCCTCTTGCCTCAGACATGGTTTCCTTCCATGCTGCTGTTGTATTTGGGACTCAGCGTGGATCAGAAGATGTTTTCAGAGAGATGTACCTAATCCAAGGTCCTGTTGGGCATTAGGAATATTCCCTCTAAACAGTGGAAGGACCCCTGAGAAGGACAGGAAGCTAAGCATTAGTTTCAAAGTCATAGCCAGAGGTTGTGAAACTTGAATCATTTGTTCATTCATTCTTTCCTTCATTCAACACTGGTTGGTTGCCCACCATGTGCCAGACACTGGACTCAGGCCTAGGAGTTCGGTCATTTTTTCTGCACATTGGCGGTTGGCAGAACTGGGCTGGTTGGTTGATAAGACAGACAACTAAGTAGTAATTACTGGTCTGGCAGGTAGGATCAATGGGAAATTCAGTGTCCTGTGGGAATGTTAGGAAGCGGTACCTAACCTGAGAGTAGGATGATGCCACGCTGCACGAGTGGAGTTAGCATGAGAAAGAGCAAACACCAGGGCAGCAGGCCCTGCATGTGAAACAGCCCTGTGACGTCAAGTGGGCTCAAGGAATTCCAAAACTCTCGTGTGGCTGCAGTGTCCAGAGCAAAAACAACGAAGCATGAGACAAGAGAGGCAGGCATTTCACATTGGATCACCAAACCAGCCTTTTCTGATACAAAGCAATGTCTGTAACATTACCAGTACTATACAGACACTTTCAAAATCACTTAAAATCTTACTGGAAAGGCAAAATTGCCATGCTTAAAACAGAAAAGCACAAATAAAAGATATCAAGTGGCAAAATGTTTAGCAGAAACAAAAAAAGTTTTAATGACAAGTTGGCGTATAGAGAGGGAGAAATCTAGGTGGCTCATCATTACTGAGGAATGGTTCCACGACAAAACTGAGTTGTAAATCACATGTTAGGATTGTATGTATTCAGTTGGTTTTTTTTTTTTTTTTTTAGTTTTCTAGGCAATTGACATACAATATCTTGTTCAGTCCTTGCAACAACCTGGTGACTAGGTATTGTGTTTCATATTACCTGCATTTCACTGAATGCAGGAAACTAGGACTCTAAAATGAAGAAATGTGTCTAAGTTCACAGAAAGTAAGTGGCAGAGAAGGGATTGAACCTACATCTGCCTCACTTGGGCACCCTTGATCTTCACGAGGTCACACACCTGTTTGGGTACTGTGGCTCAGCAGCAGGTCATAGTTTTCCACCACCATCGGTTTTCAGGTCTAAAGGGAAATTGTGGCCTTTCCCAGAAGGTGCCACGAGCCCCTGTGAAGGGTGGCCTTGAGTGGGGGGCAGGCATTGTATTCAGGACAGGCTACGCCTCCCTCAAAGATTAGGCATTTTGGTTTCTTAAGTGTCACACTTACAGATGTTTTATGCACCCAATTGGAAAGTTTGCCTATATATATAGTTTTACAGACTTGGTCAAACCAGTGAATTTATTTGATATATTAATTTGTTGCAAGCAGACACATTTCAGAAAAAATAATTGTTAAATATAAAATTTCTCACTGGACTTGTATCTCTTTCATTGGATTTTTTTTAAGAGGGAGGGAGAGACGATTTTAAATGTCACATACCCAGAGGCAACCATCGGGTCCAGGTGAGGGAAGGCACGGACAGTGAATCTGACATTTATTAGTCATTGTCCCCGGGTGAAGCATTTCACTTCAGAAAGCTGTTGGTGGAACTTGACAGATGTCTTTATCCTCCAAGCTACGAATTTCAAAACATTAACCATTGCCATCAATCTCTAGACTTGCAAAAAATTGTATAGAAAGGTAAGCTTATATCTTAATTACATGACTTGGTTTGGAATTTAGGTCAGAGAATGCACATTATGTTTGTAAGCTGTTCCTTTCACAGGAAACTAACACTTATAAAATTGTAAACTTTTGTGTGCTGTTTTGTGACTACCAATGATTTTCAAAGGTAATGAGGCATTTCACATCAATATTATTTTAAAGTCAGATTTAGAAACCTGACTAAATATGACATTTGTCCTAGATGTTTTATAGATTTCCATTTTTTGCGGTCATTCCCCTAAGTCATGGAATGTTAATATTCACGAAGTTATGGAATGGTATATTTGGTTTAATATTGAGAACTACATGCACCTAAATATTCCTTAGGTGTATATACTTTATATAACTTTATATTTGTATGATTTGTAAAAATATATATTTTATATTTGTATGATATATGAAAAATACTTTTACATATTTCATATACATCATTTCATGGATTCCAAAGGCTGGTCCATGGAGACTTGGGCTAAGTGCCTGTGCCAGGGTCCCCTGGTCTGCCGTGGCTTTGGAAACGAGCTCGAGTCAGGCCCATGGAGTCGCTCCCACTGTGTAAGCACAGCACAGTCTCTAGACGCCAGGCCCCGTGTGAGGCCTTACAGTGTTTCTGTAACCTGGCAATCTTAGCAAAAGAGAATGTATCATTTAGTTCATGTGTGATACTAATTTTATAACAGCTTGGATTTTAGAATGAAAAACAGGCAGAAAACTTTGAATAAATACAAATAAGTATCGGAAAGCATATGATATGCTAAGGGAGGCTTTATACCTTCTTAAGGACTAGAAAAGACACACATTTAAAAAAGAGAGAAATCTCATTGTTTTGTATTAAGGGATTGGGATTCTGTAAGGGATGGGGGGAGGAAGGAAACCCAAACCACATGTCTATCTGCAGAGGATGCTTTCTGAACGTGTCTAAGATATTATGGAGCAGAAAGGGAACACCCAGAACTCAGGGCTAAGCAGTTCCTTCTGTGGGGCACCAACTGTGGTGCCGGCAGCAGGCTTTACTGATTGTGGGGGTAGGCCGCCTATTCTAACTGGTGTTTCCGGAGGAATATCTGATTTTATGGGCCACTGTTCTTTTACACAAGGACTCTTTGAAGATCAGATTGAACTGAGCCAAAGGATATAAATTTTTGCACTGCTGAAGTTACTGTCTACTTGGAAAACCCAATAATATCTAGTATTACTAGAATCCCTCTGCTGACAAGCTTAAATATATTATATGAAGAAAAATGTTTTTCTGAACGTGCTATGATAAAAGAGCACAAACATTCAAGGCGATTTTGATTCATGTTAACTTTTGCCATTTTACTCAAGAAGTATTTTTCTGCCTCCACAGTTTATGTCCCTGTGCTAGGGAAATAAGTTTCATAAAAATATAACTACAAAGCATAAATGGGAAAGTCCTACCTGGACATTGAAATTCTCTTTTAGAGAAGGGAATTTTTTTTTTTAATGTTGAGTTATATTGTAAGAAGGCAATACTTGATCTACTTTCAGAGCAAAGATGTGTCTGGACATCCAAAGATTTAGGAACTTGAGAGAAGACACCATTTTTTCCTGACAGTTGATGGAAACCATGCGTACATCTCTGGTTGGATTTAAATCTGTTCCCAAGAACAATGCCACAGATTACATTGGTTTTTCTCAGGAACTAAATGCTCATTGCTTTTGCAAATCAAGACTTAAGGGTCAGATTCCACCTGAGGACACCATGCCCATGGTGCCTGCCGAGTGGGATGGCCCCATCCCATCGCTGGGTGTAGCCTGCAAACCAGGAGGGAAAGAGGGGACAGCTTTCCCAATATCTAACAAATACAACAGTGAATACTGCAGGAAATTTGACTAGTGGTAATTTATGAAATACACATGGCAATAAGTCATTTCTTCATTGTACATTTCAGTTATGGAGCACATCTTAAGGCAACTATGAGGTCATTTGAAATAACAGGCAGTGGGCACAGCCATGTGAGAATTGCCAGTGGCAGTGGCCGGGCCTAACGAAGCCAGGAGCAACTGGCAGCAGAGCTGAATTCACCAGGGTGTTTAGGGAGATGGGTTCCCAAGATGTCTGGGAAAAGGATCACCAATATGCTTGAGAGAATCAAAGGTTGAATTTCTAATAAAAACATTTTCAAGTCTTTTCCAAAGGGAACAGCAAGAGTGGGATCTGAAGCATCACCTGCAGGTATGTGCTGCGTACAGGGCCTGCAGGGACGGGGGTTGAGGGGTCATTTCTCAGGGCCTGTGACCCCCACGGTGGCCCCTTACAGTAGTCAGGCAGTCCTGGTGGGGCCCAGAGAAGCAGGGACAGGCACCCCTGGGGGTCTCTGTAAGTTCTTCTTGCAGGGACAAGGCAGAGTCTAACCACCAATGCCGGGAGGGCCGGCACTGCCTGAGCGCTTGTGGTGGGTTGGGCTCTGTGCAGACACACAATAAGACGTGAATACCACTGTGACCCCATTTTACATGTGAGAACACTGAGGCACAGAAGAGTTAAGTTACTGCAGAGGCAGGACTGAAACTAGGTCCAGAATGCCAAAGTCTGTGCCCTTAACAGCGACACTGTTTCGTCTCTCTCCACGGTACCCTCTCAGACCACAGCGGAATGAAACTAGAAATCAACTCCAAGAGAAACACTCAATTCTCACACAAAGTCATAGAAATTAAACAACCTGCTGCTGAATTATTATAGGGTCGATAGTGACATTAAGAACAAGATAAAAAGATTCCTCAAACTGAATGACAAAAGGGACATAAGCTATCAAAATATGTGGAATTCAGCAAAAGCAATCCTATGGGTAAAATTCATAGCCTTAAATGCCTACAACAAAAAGACAGAAAGATTACAAATTAAGAATCTAATGACACATCTCAAGGAACTAGAAAAGGAAGAGCTAACCAAACCCCAAGCCAGCAGAAAATATGAAATAACTAAGGTCAGAGAAGAACTAAATGAAATGGAAAACAAAACAAAACAAAAAATACAAAGGATCAATGAAACAAAAAGTTGGTTCTTTGAAAAGATAAACAAAACTGATAGACCTATTGCTAGAATAACCAGGAATAGAAAAGAAAGCACCCAAATACAGCCAATCAGAAATGAAAAAGGAGATATTCCAACTGATACCACAGAAATATGAAATATCTGTGAATACTATGAAAATCTTCATGAACATAAACTCGAAAACATAGAGGACATGGACAAATTCCTGGAAAAACACAACCTTTCAAGACTCAGTCAGGAAGAACTAGAACTCCTGAACAAACCAACAATGAGCAATGAGACTGAAGTAGTAATATAATCAAAGAGCTTCCAATGAAAAAAGCCCTGGACCATATTGAGCCACAGCCGAATATTGCCATACCTACAAAGAAAAGCTGGTACCCATACTGCAGAAATTATTCCATAACATCAATAAGAAGAGAATCCTTCCCAACTCATTCTATGAAGCCAGTATCACCTTGATACCAAAGCCAGGAAAGGACACAACAATAAAAGAAAACTAAAGACCAATATCCCTCATGAACATAGATGCAAAAATCCTCAATAAAATTCTAACGAACTGAATTCAATAGGACTTCAACAAAATAATCCACCATGACCAAGTGGGCTTCATCCCAGGGATACAAAGATGGTTCAACATACGTAAATCAATAGATGTGATTCACCACGTAAAGAGAAGCAAAAGTAAAGATCATATGATCATCTCAACAGATGCAGAAAAAGCATTCAACAAAATTCAGCATGCGTTTATGGTAAAAACCCTCAACAAACTAGGCACAGAAGGGGCATATTTCAAGATTATAAAAGCCATATATGGCAAATTCACAACCAACATGATACTGAACGGGGAAAATTTGAAAACATTCCCACTAAGAAGTGAAACAAGACAATGGTGCCCACTGTCACTTCTTCTATTCAACAGAGTACTGGAAGTCCTAGCCAGAGCAATCAGGCTAGAGAAACAAATAAAGTGTATTCATATTGGAAAAGAGGAGGTCAAACAATTGCTTTTTGCTGCCAATATGATCCTATATCTAGAATACCCCAAATATTCCACCAAGAGACCCCTGGAATTGATAAATTAATTTAGCAAGTCTCAGATTACAAAATCAATGTACACAAATCAGTAGCATTCATATGCACCAGTAACAGTCAAGCTGAAAGTCAAATCAAAGACTCAATACCATTCACAATAGCTACAAAGAAAATAAAATACCTAGGAATATACTTAACCAGGGAGGTGAAATATCTGTACAACAAGAACTATGAAACACTGAGGAAAGAAATTGCAGATAACACAACAAATGGAAAAACATATCATACTCATGGATAGGTAGAATCAACATTGTTGTAATGTCCATACTGCCCACAATGGTTTACAGATTCAATGAAATACTCATAAAAATACCAATGTCATATTTCAGAAATCTAGAAAAAATAATTCTATGCTTTGTATAGAACCAGAAAAGAGCCTGTATAGCCAAAGTAATCTTTAGCAAAAAGAACAAATCTGGAGGCATTACATTATCAGACTTTAAACTATACTACAAGGCTATGGTAACCTAAACAACATGGTACTGGCACAAAAATAGAGACAGAGACCAATGAAACAGAATGGAGAACCCAGATATAAAACCATCCACATACAGCCAAATGATCTTTGATAAAGAAGACAACAATATACATTGGGGAAAAGAAGCCATATTTAATTAATGCTGCTGGGAAAGTTGGATAGCCACATGCAGAAGAATGAAACATGATTTGTATCTGTCACCACTCACAAAAATTAATTGAAGATGGATTACAGACTTAAATGTAAGGCATGAAAACATAAGAACACTAGAAGAAAAGTTTGGAAAAACTCTTCCAGCTATCAGCCTAGGCAAAGAATTTATGAAGAAGACCCCAATGGCAATCACAGCAACAACAAAAAAAAATAAATGGGACTTGATTAAATAAAAAGCTTTGGCACAACTAAGGAAATAATCAATAGAGCAAACTGACAGCCTACAGAATGGGAGAATATTCACCAAGCTATATATCCGATAAAGGGTTAATTACCAGAATCTACAAAGAACTCAAGCAAATCAGCAAGAAAGAAATAAACCACCCCATTAAAAAGTCATAAACAAAAGTTTTTCAAAAGAAGATAGACAAATGGATAATAAATATGTGAAAAAATGTTGAATGTCACTAATTGTCAGGGAAATGCAAATTAAAACCACAATGAGATATCACCTTACCCCAGTTAGAATGGCTCTTATTAAAAGTCCAAAAACAATAGATGCTGACGTAGATGCAGAGAGAAAGGAACACTTATACACTGTTGGTGGACTGCAAATTAGTACAATCTCTGTGGAAAATAGTATGGAGATTCCTCAAGGAACTAAAAGTAGACCTACCATTTGATCCAGCAATTCCACTGCTGGGTATTTATCCAAAGGGAAAGAAATCATTTTATCAAAGAGGCACCTGCACTTGAATATTTATTGCAGCACAATTCACAATTGCAAAGATGTGGAATCAACCCAAGTGCCCATTGATTCATGAGTGGATTAACAAAATGTGTATATGTACACCATGAAGTACTACTTAGCCATGAAGAAGGATGAAGTAAGGCCTTTTGTAATAATTTAGATGGGACTGGAGACCATTATCCTAAGTGTAGTATCTAAAGAGTGGAAAAACAAACACCACATGCATTCACTATTAAATTGGAACTAACTGATGAGCACATATGTGCACAGAGGGAAGTAAAACTCAGTGGAAATCAAGCGGGGTGGGTGGGGGTGGGTGGGAGAAAACCTACCTAATGGGTACAATGAACACTATCTGGGTGATGGGCACACTTATAATCCTGACTCAAGCATAACAAAAGCGAGTCTTGTAACCAAAACATTTGTACCCCCATAATATTTTGAAATAAAAAAAGAAACAACTACATGCTTATAATGTTTTATGTACTTCCAAAGTGAGTAATCAAAATGTGTCTCTCAGATAGAAAAGAACTACAAGCAATTACACTCTAAAGAATATAGATTTTTTTTTGCATCTAGTTATGTTTGAGACAAACTTAACTAAAACCTTGACATTTTTAAGACCTTCAAGAACAAACTTGCAAATATCGCTTAATTTACATTCTCTGCATTTGTTGTAATTAGATGAGGACCTATGTGGAATGAGAGAAAGGAAACCCTGCTGAAATGCAAACAGTGGAGGCTGACTAGGTTTGCTCACTGCTTCCCAGACATGGAGATCCAATCTGTGCTTTAACAGTGTTTCTCATTGCAAATACCATGGACTACTGGGGTTATTTCCAAATAGAGGGAATTTATTACACCAGAAACTGCCATATTGGAACAATTATTGTAGCAAAAAAATTTCAGAATACCATGGGGAGAAATAATTCCAATTAAACAGTCAATCAAAATCACTTTCTGGGCACATGATATTACAAAATAGTGTACTGGTTTAAACAGTCACACGAAATTATCTAAGCTGCTATACAGTGTTATCGATGTCAAGGATTTTGCAAGCAAACCATGTAAAAAATCAAATTCACGATTTCCTCTATAAAAGTAAGGAATAGGCTTCGCTTTCCTGCCACACGCTAGGCTTCCATGGCTAACACACCCAACTACACAGTCACTGTCCCTTGCCTTATCTTGTTTCCATTCCAGTGGGACAGGCGGGCTTTTAGCATGCCGTGCCAGGTGTGCTGGTGAGGATCTCTCTAGCTTTGCGTGGTGCCAGTGATGGCAAAGGACAGAAGGAACATCACCAGCCACCATGTGGTTCTTGCAAATAAAAGACAACAGAGAGTCCAGTGAGTTGAGAGGAGCTGGGATTCTCTTGGGCCAAGGAAGATTCGGGTGTTACCAAGGCAAAGGTGGGTCTTCAGAGGAGATTCTCTTGTGGAGTAGGGAAAAAATGGACAATCAGGGAAGAATCATAATTTTGATCTGAAGGTAACAGCATATTTTCTGCAAGAGAAGCTATGCTCGTTGGGGGAAAATCCTGTGAAGCAAATCTGAAATATGCTACTCTGAGATTTAATCAGGCCCTTCGTCTGCCCCTGTGTTGTACTGTGTTGTCAGGTACGACCAGTGCTCATCGAAATGGAGAAATCTGTTGTGAGTCATGGTGTGGCTTGCTATACCGGTAAGCACAGATTCACTGGAGAGATGCTGCATTTGATCAACGTATCATCTTAACTTCTAGTATGTGGTGCTAATTCCAGAACTCCACCTCTTCCTTGGGGATATTAGCTTGTTACATGCAGAGTGTTAGGCAATAAGCTAAATTTATTTTCTAAATTTTGGGGTATGTCTTGTTTTCCCCAAGATGCCATCAGAATTTCAAAATAGCATTTTTGTTCAAGGACCAGATGAAAGCAGCAGTTTGCCAGAATTTGAATTTTCCTTCACAGCAGCCAGCAGCAAGCATGTGTGATGGCTTTTTGTGAATGTAAGACATCTTTAAAATAGAACTACAATGTTTTCTAGGCAGCATCAGGGAAAAGAATTAGAAACAAATGTGACCTAAATGTCTTGTGGCTAATTCTTCCTTCTTTTCAAGTTGCATGATTGGCGTTTGCCACCATTTACATTCTCAAGAAATAATGATCCAGCTTGAAAATTAAAAACAAACCTGATCTCAGGCACCATCTCTGAGAGCTGCTAACAATGCCTTTCAAAGATTTCCTTTTTCCTTTCAGTGGCTGAGAGATAAGAAGGCAGAGAGAAAATAGACTCCCAAGTCTCCCTCCTAGCCTGCTGGCAGAGAACGAGCCAGCGAGCTCAAATCCATTGATCGATTCCTCCTCCATTCGGATCCTTACCGAGAACTCCATTAATGACATGCTATGTCTGAACTTGCTCAATTACATTTCTCGGACCATCGCTAAAAACTTAGGTATCTTTAATTAGTTTTTATTGAGAAGCATAAATAAATTAAGTATTGACTCTCTTGGATTTAAATTCGGTTATTGGAAATAGTAAGGCATTCAGGCACTTTCATTGTCGCCTGTGAGTATCTGGTGAATCACTGTGGGATGGCTTTTTAAAGATATCCTATAAAAGTCTCCTGATCTGTTATATGAGGGACCTCTAAAAGCATGCTCTCCTTGTAATTGCGAGCTTAACAGTTTTAATCTGTTTCGATGTTGGCTGCATGAGGGGAGAAGGAAATCTAGATGTCTATTCTTTCTCTTTTATTCTTTGAACTTGAACAACCCCCTCACCCTTATCTCAAAAATCTTGATTCCTGTGGAAAGGACCCCACATATTTTGCAAACTGTCAAAGCGTCAGCCAAATTGTCTCATGTGTGACAGTGGCACAGAACACAGACACTGACACCTGAGATTCCTGCCATGCTGGGCACTCACGGCTGCTACTCACGGTTGTTAGTTAACCTGCACCCTACCGGGGTGTATTTTCTGAACCAAATGTTTGGTGAGAATGCTAGAATTGAACTTTCTAATTCTGAATCAGAGCAGACTCCTGAATGTTCAGCCTCTGACATTCAATGCGGATTGATTCAAAGGCAGGTTAGCCCTTGGTGCTCACCATTCACCCCCCGTAACCTGGCTTGCTATTTGTTTTTCCTTCTGAAACGCTCCAGGAAACTCTGGAGGCATGCCCACCGTCCAACAGCACACCTTACTGTGTGATTCCTTTCCAAATAGCTTGTGTGTGTATCTTGGAAATGAATATATTATCAACTTGCAAGAATACTTTTCAGCATTGAAAACCACATTTAGGAAATAAAGTCTGTATCTTGGTGTCTAGGCGGTCTAGAAATGAGGTCTACCTGGTGAAGAGAGGCAGTGTGCCGGACGGCTTTGATAAACCGGTCTGTGCCTTCACAGACCTTTCAAGGCTGCACACACATTGCTTCTCTGAAGATGGAGCCAGAGATATTTCACAAAGACAGCAGAGTTTATGAGAAAAGAAGGGAGATAAGCTCCTATCTTTTCTTGAAAAGAACTGATAAGCCATGTGTTTCTTGCTTGCAATTTTCAAGTTGGACATCTGTAGCTCATTAGTTATCCACAACTGTCATTCAAATCAATTAATTGAAAGAATTCAAAGTACATCTTAAGGATAAAAATAAATTTACTTTCTCCCTCATTTTCTCTTAAACTAATATCATACTGAGCCACATCCAACTACAAAGACGCATCACATTGTTTAAAATCTTTTGTCTTGTTTATATCACCATATTCTTTATTTCCTGAGAGTTACTATCTAGTATTTTCTTGAGTCTGAAAAAATGAAATTTTTTTCTTGTTGAGGACTTCTCTCTCTCTCCCTCTCTTTCTTTCCTTCTTTCCTTCTCCCTATCGCTCTAGCCTCTCCTGTAATTTTTTCTCAGACTACCTTCTCCAACCCTCTCATTCTCTATCTTTTCATGTGGGTGATATCACTGTTTTTCACCATGATCAGATATGATTGCAGAGAACAACCAAAATACTTAGATTTTGATTTACAAATTGAATTCTTAGAAAAATGGACACTGTCCCTTGCCCAGACTGTCTCTCAAAGGAAAGGAACTTGTAGGCTGCCTGATTTGACCATAGTTTCTTTTTTTTTTTTTTTT
>NW_012149019.1:2586091-2693520 GCF_000956105.1 Propithecus coquereli
TTTTTGATTTGATCTTCTGCTTGACTGTTGTTGGCATATATGAATGCCTCAGATTTGTGTGTATTGATTTTGTAGCCTGAGACTTTACTGAATTCGTTTATCAGTTCTAGGAGTCTCTTAGATGAGTCTCCTGTAGTTTCTTATATTGCTCAGGTTTTTGTTTTAAATTGATCAAACTTCTTGTGCTTTTTGCAAAATATTTCTTCAATGCTTTCACTATCAACTGAATATTAGAATTATTCGGCTCATTTCATACACTTAAATCAATAGAATCTTTGTGAAAGAATTAAACTATAGTGTGATAAAATCAGATTTTCCTGTTTGCAGCTTCTTTTAAAATGGCATCTATTAGGACTCCTGCTAATGTCAAAAGAATTAACTAATCTTGGAAATGAGAATAAATGGAGAGTTGGAAGAATATCCCTCACAGATCCTGCTTTTTAAGAATATGTCCTATGTAGGTATACACATATGTACCACACATATGTATACACACACACACATGCTTACTATACACATATAGCATATGAATAATATAATGTACCCTGTGACATACGTACTGTACACACATACTGCTTATTTCTGCCAAGGAAAAAATCCAAATAAATGCTTTCATACTCAGACACTGCAAATATGAACAATGATTACCCCTGGATGGCTCTCTGGGCTTGGTGTTAGCTGTGGGGCCTGACAGCAAATCTGGGAACAAAGCAGCTTTAACACTTGATGCAGTGGACCTTTGATGTATCATGCCTTACCACGTGAGCTAGGTCAGAAAACAGAGGTCTTGAAAACAACCTGGAGATGATTTGAAATGTCTATGTGCTCTAGGGGGGTAAGGGCACTTTTTGAAAGGGAAGATATGTGATTTACCTCTGTGTTCTAACATCAGTGTGGAGGATAGCTTGGATGCCCTGCGAATGCACCTCGAACAGCTTCCACGTTTGTCCTTTACTGTACTTAAGACACTGTAGCATCCTTATGTCTTGGTCCTGGTGGGTTACTTGTTGAATTGTGCTGACCCAGGATCACCTGTTCTGATTTGTCAATTATGCCACTGCGCATTGTCCTAAGATGGCATGGTGAAGATAATCCCCAAATCATGTGTTTATGAAACTCTTTATTGTTGAGTATCTCATAAGATAAATACAAGACTTACGTATCTCATAAATTTATTCAATCAGTCAATCACTTGTCCATTTATTTGTTGATTCATTCCAGAGCTATTTATTGAGCACCAACTATGTGCCAGGCACTCAGTAAGGCCCTGGGAACACAAGGAGAACACTGTGGTAAGCAGAGCGCAAGCCTATCAAAGGCTGAGAAGGACCCCCCCATAGGCTGCTAGTGACCTTCTAGAGAATCTTGTAAATCAGAAGGTTTTCCTCAGATAAATTCGGCAATGAAAGAGGATGTATTACAACAGATGCCTCAGAAATAAAAAGGACCATAAATTATTATTATGACTATTTCATGCCAACAAATTGGACAATGTAGAAGAAATAGATACATTTCTAGAAACATATAGCCTATTGAGACTGAATCAGAAGCAATAGAAAGCTTGAGCAGACCAATGACAAATAAGGACATGGGAATAATAATTAAAAACCTCTCAACAAAGAAAAGCCCAGGACCAGATGGGCTTCACTGATAGATTCTACTAAACATTCAAAGGAGAATTAATGCCCATCCTTTTAAAACTCTTCCAAAAAACAGAAGTAGAGGGAACACTTCCAATTTTATTTTATGACACTAGAATCATTCTGATACCAAAGTCAAACAAAAGCACCACAAGAAAAGAAAACTACAGGCCAATATGTTTCATAAATATAGATGCAAAAATCTTCAATAAAATACTAGCAAACTGAATTGAACAACACATCAAAAAGATTATACCCCATGACCAAGTGGGATTTATCCCTGGATACAAGTTTCATTTTACATATGCAAATCAATTAGTGAGCTATACCACATAAAAAAGAATGAAAAATAAAAACCACATGATCATCTCAATATCAGAAATGCAGAAAATGAATTTGATAAAGTTCAATATCCATTCATGATAAAAACTCTCAACAAAATAGGTACAGAAGGAAATTTCTTTAACACAATGTCATTTACGAAAAGCCCACGGTTAACATCCTGATCAATGGGGAAGAACTGAAAGTTTTTCTGCTATGATCCAGTACAAGGACAGGATGCCCACCTTCACTACTTCTATTCAACGAAATACCAGGAGTACTAGCAAGGGAAATACAACAGTAAAAATAAATAAAAGGCATTCAAATTATAAAGGAAGAAGTAAAATTAACTGTTTGTAGATGATTTGAATCTACATAGAGAAAACCTAAAGACTACAAAAAAACCTGTTAGAATTAATATATGACTTCAGTAGAGTTGCAGGATAAAAAATCAACATACAAAAATCAGTTGCCTTTCTTTACAATAACAACAAACTAGCTAAAAAGAAAATCAAAAAAATAATGCCATTTACAATAGCATAGCATCAAAAATGAATAAATGTAACCAAGGTGGTGAAAGATCTTACACTGAAAACTATAAAACATTGATGAAAAAAATGAAGAAGACACAAATAAATGAAAAAATAACTCATATTCATGGATTGGGAGAATTTATGTCATTAAAATGTGTTCTACCCAAAGCAATCTACAGATTCACTGCAATTCCTATCAAACTCCCAATGACATTTTCACAGAAAAAGAAAAATCAATTCTAAAATTCATGTGGAACTACAAGAGACCCAGAATAGCCAGAGCAGTCTTGAGTAAAAAGAAGAAACTTAAAGCAATATAGTTTGAAATCAGAAAGTATGATTTAAAACTATATTACAAATCTGTAGTAACCAAAACAAAGATACGTATAAAGACAGACACATAGGCAAATTTAAGAGAATAAACATCCCAGAAATAAACCCAATCATATATGGTCAATTATTTTTCTGCAAGGCCAATAAGAATACACAATGGAGAAAGTATACTATACTTACAGTCTGTTCAATAAATGGTGTTGGCAAAATTTGATATTCACATGCAAAATAATGAAATTAGACCCTTACCTTACAACATATCCAAAAATAACTCAAAGTGGTTTGAAGACTTAAACTTAAGACCTGAAACTATAAAACTCCTGGAAGAAAACATAGAGAAAAAGCTTTACAACATTGGTCTTGACAATGATTTTTTAAATGTGACATCAAAAGCTTAGGCAAGTAAAGCAAAAATAAACAAGTGGGACAGTATCAAACTAAAAAGCTTTTTCAAGTAAAGGAAACAATCAACAAAATGAAAAGTCAACCTAGAGATTGGAGAAAATATTTGCAAACCATATACTGGATAAGGGGTTAATATCCAAAATATATAAGGAACTTACACAACTAAATAGCAAAAACCTAAATAACCTGATTTAAAAAATGGGCAAAAGACTTAAATAGTCATTTTTTTTTAAAGAAGACATATAAATGGCCAAGAAGGACTTGAAAAGTTGCTCAATATTACTGATCATTAGGAAAATACAAATCAAAACCACAATGAGATATCACCTCACACCTGTTAGGACGGTAATTATCAAAAAGTCAAATGATAATGGAGAAAAGGGAATCTTTGTACACTGTTGGTGAGAATGTAAATTAGTACAGCTATTATGGAAAACAATATGAAGGTTCCACAATAAACTGAAAATGGATTTACCATGTGATCCAGCTATCTCTCTTCGGGGCATATAGTCACAGAAAATGATTTCAGCACCTTGAGGAAATATCTGCACACTCATGTTCATTGCAACATTATTCACAATAGTCAAGATGTGGAAACAACCTATATGTCCATCAACAGATGAGTGGATAAAGAAATTGTATATTATTCAGCCATAAAAACAAAGGGGATCCTGCCATTTGTGACAACATGGAAGAACCTGGAGGATATTATGCTAAGTGAAGTATAGAGAGAATAATACTACATGATCCCACTTATATGTGAAATCTAAAGAAGTCAAATACTTAGAAGCAGAAAGTAGAACAGTGGTCACTCAGGGGTTACAAAATTGCAGTTATATTGGATGAATACATCTAGACATTTAATGTACAATATGTTAACTATAGATAATAACACTGTATTTAATACTGGAAATTTGCTAAGAGTAGATTTCACTCTCACCACAATAAAAGTAACTATATGAGAAGACAGATATATTAATTTGCTTGACTTTGGTAATCATTTTACCATGTATATATATATTTCAAAACATCATGTTGTATATCTTAAATATAGATAATTTTTATTTAAAAAATATAAAAAGTTATTAAAAGCTCTTTGAGAAGGAAATAAATGACTTAAAAATATTACAGAAATTTGAATTGAAGTTGTAAGAGAGACAGAGAAGCCGATGGGAGCAACACTATAGGCTATATGAGAAAAAAATCGAGGGGAAGTGCTGTCCTTTGGAAGAAATAGAGACACATTATCCTAGTTGTTACTGAGTTGATGAGAATACAGTGGTATTTTGAAGTGTATACCAGAGTATATATATGAAGATGATCATGCATTTTTCTCCTGAAGGATAAGTACAGGACACTCAACATAAAGTGGTTTTGTTGAGAATTATGTGGCTTCCTGTCAGCGTGGAAGTCTTGCCCCTTTCTGAGAACACAGGGCTCCAGATGAGTAATGAGACAGTCATAAGACTGCATGCAGCCAGGCAAAGACAATGCAAGGATACTTTTTAAAATTTAAATTATCTGTACGTATAAAACTATTTTAAGGAAAACATTGTGTTTTAGGAACTATTTTGATAATTGACTTTTCCATTTTTTTCTATCAAAATTCATATGTCTTGTAATCATAGTTGAAATAGGTAGCCACATTTAAGACCAGAAATAATTATACCATTTATTTAGGCAAACTGCCAATGAACCCTCATTTAGAGCATTCTCTAAACAATGTTTAGAGATTAAAACAGGTTAGTAAATTTTTTCCTCTGAAACGTGGGGGACATTTCCAAAAAAAAAAAAAAAAAAAAACCCAGAAATCCTCTCAGGATTTATTACTAATTGGCCTGGTTTCAGCTCAGGAAATTGAGGTGGAAGCATAACATGCATCTTTCAGCAGAATTAATAAGAACTTCATGTACATAAAATTTACCAAAAAATGCCAACTGATGTTTATTAAGCACTTGTTATTTGCAAGATACTGTGCTCATTATTGTGGGGGTAAAAAAATTATGAGATTGTTCTCAAGAGAGAAAAAGTTTTTGTGAGGCTGAAGATTGAGAAATGACGATTTTTGGTTTGGTATAAAAGATGACCAGGGACCTCCAAAAATGTTTTAGTAGAGTGGCAGAAAAATAAGCCACATGACACAGGCATTGAGAGTACTAAGAAAGTCAAGACATGTGAGGAAGTCAGCATGAGACATCAAACTTGTCAAGGGGCTCTGAGAGTGCTTCTGAACTGGGCTGGAATGAATTGCTAGAGGTCCTGTCTCTTTGTGAACGCGTGTGTACGAGTGTGTGTCAGGAGCAAGAGATTAGAGGGTGTTGAGGTTGGTGCATATTTATATTCGGAGACAATAGGATCCCCAGGGCTGTTGCATCTTTGAAGTAGCTGGCCAAGGGACTAGCCTTTCTTTTTTGGAAGTGGGGAGATGCACGGATGTATGGTGATACAGAAAGAGCATGCCATTTGATGTCAAGTTTGAGTTTAGATTCCAGCTCTTCAGTTTACAAGGTGTGTAAGGTTGGTCAGGTTGCACAACTTCATTGGCTTCCCATTTTCTCGTGATGAAGTGGAATTATTAATACCTGAGATAATGAGTGTAAGCCCCCCACACACACACATAGTGAAGGCTCATTATATTCTAGCTCTTCCCTGACCAATATGGTAGCCACTAGCCACATGCTGCCGTTGACCACTGGAAATGAAAGTAGGACCACATATTGAAAGGATGATATTTTGAATATATTGGGTTCAATAAAATACATCATTTTAATTAATTTCTCTTTCTTTTTGTTTGTTTCAATGGGGCTGTTAGAAAATTAAAATTATGTGGCACTCGTGTTTTTACTGAATAGTGCTGTTCTAGGTATTCTCCTTATTTGAAAGAGGCTGATGACCTTAGTAAAATGTTAAGATGAGAACAGTGATCAGAAATCCCAACACACTAGGGAATAAGCTTGGCGACCACTCTGGAGCATGAAGGAGATGGCTGAGAAGGAAGGGACTGGGGTTCAGGGAGGGGATAGGTGTTTGGGAAAATGCTGACCAACAATTTCATTGACTTCAGCTGGGGGAAGGCACTACTTTACAATGGGTGAGCGGTGTGTCTTCTCCCTCTCTGAACTGTCATGAGCCAGGGGTGAGTGTTCCTGGGCAGTGGATTTGGAGCAGTCGGAGGATACAGACGTGTGTTTATGGAGAGTCCTGAGTCAGCTGGATCTGGTTTACCCTGAGGATGGCAGCAGGTGGCATGCACGGAAGAGGTGTCGAGGGGCAGCGCACGGTGCAGTGTTCCTCCTGTTGACACTCCCTGGGACCCCATGCCCCACAATTCAGTGGGTGTCCATGGAAGCCGAGGGGCTTACCACAATGGTTTGAACACTGCCTTGTAGAGCCTTGTGTCAGTAAGCGGGAAGAGATTGTATGCAGTTTGCTCTTTAAACTATAGTACATGGCAAAACATTTTTTTAGAAGCTCTGAAGAACTACGGAAAAATTAGATTACGGAAATATGAAAATATCTAATTATGGTTAAATTTAAAAAGTTCAACTTAAAGGCCAGAGGGAGAATGAAATTGAGATGAGAGTAAAAGATGCGCTTTAGACCTAACGCAGTTTGGTTTATAAGCTCAATTTGATTGTTCGCTTCCACAGTTTTCAGCATTTTATTGCCAGTTTTTTCCTCTCTCGGCTTGAAGTCAGTATTACCCGCTCAAGTGCAGATGGCCAGCGCTGGCTTGTTTTGCGATCATCGTTGGCCATTGGAAATCCACACAGACACTTCCTCTGCAGCCCTGCCCGGCACGCACCCCTCCTCTCTGCTCTCAGCTGGATTTACCCTGTGAATTAGGTCTTCAATTGCACATTCCTCTTTACCTCAGTGGGTGGGATCTTTGATGTAGAAACATTTTCAGATACACTTTTTTGGTTTGAATTTTGGCTTAAGCTTGTGTCTGTGAAGACACCCTGTAATCTAAAAGTAATGCCACAAATAGAATTGATAGATAAATTTAAATTCAATCCAGAAGTCTCAGAAGTAATCAAAGTGCATGGTGATAGAACAAGTGTGTTGGGCACCAAGAGAAAGGACAGGAAACTAGAGAAATAGAGTTATGGAAGCTTCTCTGTCCATGAAACCTAGTTGGCCCCAGTTTCCCCAGTTCTGCTGGGTGTTTTAGGGCCATCTAGGTTGAGCATAGTAATGTATCTCTGTGATCGTTTCACCAGCTTCTACCTCTGTAGAAGAGATTAAAACAGTGAGTTAGGATTATAGCTTCAGGCCTTTTGCGGAAGATAACCCTACTATCTCACCAACAGTGTATAGCCCTGACTTTCTGTGAGCACTGACAGATGCACACACGTGTCCCTGGGGAACAGGAGTGCCAGCTTTGGAAGCAGAGAGCACCAGGTGTACCTCATGCTGTGGCCGCTGGCTGGCTGCGTCATCATGGGCAGCTTCTTTCTCTCTTTAGGTACAATGTCCTCACCTGTAAAATAGAGATAATCATACCTGCTGTCCTGGGGCTTTTTAAACACAGAAGGAAAATGTCTTTGTAAATCACATGCCAGGGTTTGGTAGACTAGGTGCCTCATGAATCCTGGTTTTCCTTCCTGAACTCTTTGCTTATCTCTTACTGGTCACATTCTAAGCACAGCTAGATGGGGCTGGGCTTTGGTGTGTACCACTTACCAGCTCTTTGTGTGTGAGAAAATGAAATTTCTTCACCAAAGATGAATATATTATCTAGAACTCATGAATACATTATTCTAATAAAGTGAGAAGTGATGAGTATGTAGCATATTCTCAACTTAGTAGAATTGAAAAACCATAGTCCAGCCTTTATATTGATTTTTGAGCAAAGCGCACGTTTTATTCAGTGACTTAATTACACGCTTTTCTTGTGAAGTATAACCTACCCTCAATTGTTAGGCCACATTGTCACTCAAAACATCTCTTAAGCGTGACGTTTATTTTTTTCTTTACTAATAATAAATTTTGATTTTGAAAATCATGTGACTGTAGTATCAGTTGTAGAAATACAACCTTATAAATTACTAAAGGCAAGAGAGGCAAAAATCAGATATCTATATTTGCATTACTCTGAGAGAAACTCTCCTGACATTTGAGCTGAAAACCATTCAGTTTCTTTCTAAGCCTTTTGTCTCTATTTTTTTGCATAGTGCTAATCATCATGCAAATTCTGTCTGTCTTATCTCATTTTTTACATTTTCTGTTAAGCCAGTTTTTCCCATATGGTAGAGTATTTACAATTATAATTTTTTAATTCTAGTGAGTGGATATCCTTCATTTATTTAACTATTTCTTTATTTTTGATCATTTATTTTTTTCTAGTTTTGTACTGTGATTATATAATACTGAAATGAGGATATTGCACATGTAATTATTCTCATGTTACCTCTGAGAGGTGGAATTAATTATTCAAAAGTATGAATAGTTTTATTTTTCTAGATATATACTGCCAATAAACCATAATAATTTATAGAGCAATTTTTAAACAGTACTTACGTTCCATCTTATAATATATGTCCCCCTGTGTATATGTCTGTCTGTCTGTCAACTATCTAGTAGCGATCTCTGTGTGGGCATGCGAGCGGAATAGGAGAGGAGGGAAGCCCATTATGCACTTTACATGTCATCCTTTCAACTTGATGACATCAACCTCTCTCAATTTAGTATCACAATCTTACCTTGGCACTGTGTCCACTTGCTTTTCTTTTTACCTGAGTAGTTTCTTCCATCAGGGTCAAATTAACTGGTTCCTGTTTCTCCCCTGCAGTGCCCTAGGGCTCAGTCTTGGATTCCTTCTCCCATTGATTATGTTTACCTCCTGGATGATCTCTCAGAGCCCTGTGGCTTTATATACCACCTATAAGTACTATTTGTACAGGACACTTGAAATTTACATTAGAATTCTATATCTGACAGCCAACGCAGATCTCCACTTGGATGTGTAATAGGCATCTCAAAATGTTCACTACCAATCTTAAGACCATTTTCCCTAAACTGCTCCATCACAGTCCTGCCATTTGCTCATGCCAAGGACCTTGGAGTCATCATTGACTCCTTGTTGTCACTCTGATCAGGCAAGCAATCCATCAGTAAATCCAGCTGGCCCCTTTATAAAAATAGATCCAGAGCCCATCACCCAATTACCCACTACTCTGCCATCCACTTCTCCAAGCCACCGTCATCTCCTGCCTGGATTGCTGATCCCTCTCCTTCCATCCTTAGCCCCTCCAGTCAACCAAAAACACAGCTGCCAGCATGATCCTATTAAAAAGCAAGCCAGGCCGTGTTATTTCTCCGCTCAAAACCCTCTGGTAGATATTCATTTTATTTAGAATGCAAATGAAAGAACAATGGCCACCAAGGCCAAACCTTGCAAGACCTCATCTCCCAACACGCTCTTGTCATTCCCATTTGTGGTCATGCCTGTTTCTGCCCCATTCTGCCCCGTTCTTGCACGTGCGGGCTGTGTCTGAATGCTGGTTCGCATGTGCACATGGCTCTCGCTAATCCGCTGCGTGCAGGTGAGCGCTTTTGTCTGTTCTGCTCCCTGGTGTATCCCCACTGCTGGGAAATATGCCTGGCACATAGTAGGTGCCAAATATATGTTTGTTGAATGGGTAGTAAGGAAACTATACAGGTTAGTTAAATCACTCGAGAGTCACAACCTATTACTTGGAAGATTTAGAGATTGAACCTAGGTCTGGCTGACACCATGGCCATATGACATAAAATAATTTGGAATAGTCTCACTTTTCTAGTCTTTGAATTTACCTTTTCCTTGAAACTTTGGTAAAATCATTTGTAAAATCACTGGGGTTGGTGTTCTATTGGAATAAAGAATCACATTCTTTAATAGTTATATGACTATTATGCTTTTCTACTTCTTTTTTTTTATTTCAGCATATTATGAGGGTACAGATGTTTAGATTACGTATGTTGCCCTTGCTCCCCCTTCCCCGCTAAGTCCGAGTTTCAAATATGTCCATCCTTTGGGTGGTGCGCATTGCACTCTTTGTGTATGCAAATACCTGTCCCATCCTCCCTGCTCCCCCTCTCCCTCCCCCTCCTCCTTGCCCAACATCCACTAGATGTTGTTCTTATATGTGCATTTATGTGTTGATCAGTTAATACCAATTTGATGGTGAGTACATGTGATGCTTCTCTTTCCATTCTTGGGATACCTCACTTAATAGAATGTGTTCCAGCTCTATCCAGGAGTATACAAGAGGTGCTATATCACCATTGTTTTTTAAAGCAAAATAGTACTCCATGGTATACATATACCACATTTTATTAATCCACTCATGTATTGATAGACATTTGGGTTGTTTCCACATCTTTGCAATTGTGAATTGTGCTGCTATAAACATTCAGGTGCAGGAGTCTTTCTTATACAATATCATTTGTTCTTTTGGGTAGATGCCCAGCAATGGGATTGCTGAATCGAATGGTACTTCTACTTGTATCTCTTTAAGATATCTCCACATTGCTTTCCACAGAGGTTGCACTAGTTTGCAATCCCACCAACAGTGCATGAGCGTTCCTATCTCTCTGCATCCATGCCAACATTTATTGTTCTGGGACTTTTTGATAAAGGCCAGTCTCACTGGAGATAAGTGATATCTCATTGTGGTTTTAATTTGCATTTCCCTGATGATTAGAGATGTTGAGCATTTTTTCATATGTTTTTTGCCCATTATTCTGTCTTCTTTTGAAAAGTTTCTGTTCATGTCCTTTGCCCACTTTTTGATTGGGTGGTTTGATTTTTTCTTGTTGATTTTCCCAAGTTCTAAGTAGATTCTGGTTATCAGCCCTTTATTGGATTTGTAGCATGCAAAAATTTTCTCCCTTTCTGTAGGTTGCCTGTTTGCTCTTGTGACCGTTTCTTTGGCCGTGCAGAAGCTTTTTAATTTGATCAGGTCCCATTTATTTATTTTGGTTGTTGCTGTGATTGCCTTTGGAGTCTTCTTCATAAATTCTTTGCCTAGGCCAATGTCTAGAAGAGTATTTCCAACATCTTCCTCTAGAATTCTAATAGTTTCACTCGTTAGGTTTAAATCTGTTACCCAGTGTGAGTTGATTTTTGTGAGAGGTGAAAGGTGTGGATCCTGCTTCAGTCTTCTACATGTGGCTATCCAGTTTTCCCAGTACCATTTATTGAATAAGGATTCATTTCTCCAGTGTATGTTTTTGTCTGCTTTGTCAAAGATTAGGTGGCTATATGAGGATGGTTTTATATCTGGGTTCTCAGTTCTGTTCCACTGGTCAATGGCTCTATTTTTGTGCCAGTACCAAGCTGTTTTGATTACTACAGTCTTATAATAAGGTTTGAAGTCTGGTAAGTTGATACCTCCCATTTTGTTTTTATTGCCTAGAATTGTTTTTGCTATGCGGGGTCTTCTCTGGTTCCATACAAAGCGTAAAATCAAATTTTCTACATCTGTGAAGAATGATGTTGGTATTTTAATAGGGATTGCATTGAATCTGTAGATCACTTTGGGTAGTATAGACATCTTAACGATGTTGATTCTGCCGACCCACAAGCACGGTATGGTTTTCCACCTGTTTATGTCCTCGACTATTTCCTTCCTCAATGTTTCATAGTTCTCCCTGTAGAGGTCTTTTACCTCCTTAGTTAAATATATTCCTAGATACTTTATTTTCTTAGTTGCTATTGTGAAGGGAATTGAGTCTTTGATTTGGTTCTCGGTATGACTGCTGTTGGCATATATGAAAGCCTCTGATTTGTGTGTGTTGATTTTATATCCTGAGACTTTCCTGAATTCATTTATCAATTCCAGGAGCCTCTTGGTTGAATCCATGGGGTTTTCTAGATATAATATCATATCATCAGCAAATAGTGAGAGTTTGATCTCTTTCTACTTCTTTTTGAGTCATTTTTCAAAGACATATTTTCTAAAAATTTATTTTTTCTAAGTATTTACATTTAATGTTATAAAATTGTGTATAGTTGTTTCAGGAGTCCCAGGACCACTCACCAGTTTAGTGGTTTACTTGCAGCACGAACACACTCCAACCTGAAGTTGTACTCACACATGGGATGTTTTTCCTGGGACAACAGGAAAAACATAAATGCATAAGCAAAGGCCAGAAGGTCAAGTGTAGCCTTCTAAGTCCTCTCCCTTTAACGGTTGCATGGCCATGCTTTTCTCTCCAGCTGCAAACCACAAAGATTGACGTGAGATTTCTTCACCCAGGGAAGCCCACTAAATCTTGCAGTTCAGAGTTTGTTAAAAGTTTTAAGGTATCTGTGTGGCCCCAGACCAGATACTCTTTATGTATCTTCCTGATTACTTTAAATCATGTCGACGGTCTGATCCATCCTGACCCACTGACTTGGGCATGCAGAATAGCATCCTAATCACTAACTGCTTAAACATTCCAAGAGTTAAGTTCTCAGAATTTGACCAAACAGTGCCAGAGTTCCAGTTGTCCCTGGAGAACTGAGAAAAGCAGACTTGCTATGTTCACTTTTCCCTCTTATATTTATTACCACAGCATCTATAGTTGTCTCTTTTTAATTCATAATATTGTCAGAATTTTATACTCCTTATTTCAAAATAACAAGTTTTGCTTTTATTGATACTCTGTAACAGTAACATAAAGCTAAATATTCTATAAAATATATATTATAAAAACCAAAATTTTATAATATGTAATACATACTGTATAACTATATTTGATATTCTGTAATATATTCTGTACATGTTCTACATGAATTATAAATATAATACACCTACTCTACTATAATATATTTTATATTATTTATTGCTTCTTTCATTTTTATTACTTTTTTCCTTCTATTTTCTTTGGTATTACTTTGTTAGACTTGATTTATGTCCTGATATTTAGCTACATTTTGGTAAGTATTGCATGTGTGTTTGAAAATTATGCGTATTATTTAACTGTTAGATGCAATGTTCTAAATATGTGTATTAGATAAAACTTGTTAATGTTGTTCTAATCTTTTATAGAATTCCTGTTTTTTGTGTGTGTGTTTGTTTTCTTGCTTGATTTATAAAACACCAAAAGCTGTGTATTAAAAATCTTTCCTCATAGGTTAATTTGCTAATTTCTCCTCATAGTCCTATCATTTTTTGTTACATATTTTGATAATATATTACTCCATGCACAGTTTACAATGGTTTATCTAATGATTCTATGAAGCCTTTCTCATTATACATTGATACTTTATGTTTAGAAATGAACTTTGGTTTAAATTCTCTTTTGTTTGACATAAGTATTGCTGCAGTAGCATTCTTTTGGTCATCTTTACCTGAATATTTCTTGATCATTTTACCTTGAAATGTTTATATCTTTTGAGCACCGATTGTATAACTATATTTGACAACTTGGTAAAGACCTTCCCTAGGTTTACGTACATATTTTCTTATCCATTTGTGTGGGGCTATCTTTAAGAACTATACCCACCAGTAAAAATTTTGAAGATAATGTAACAGATATTTTAAATTTGACTCAATACTGCTAAATGGAATGTCTGGAATGCCTGCAATGGTGTACATTCTCCACAACAGAACAAGTGGGTTTACTTCTGTACACTTCCATATCTGCTGAAACTTGACATTTTCTAGTTCTCCAAATTTTGTAAATCTCATTTGTATATAACGATAGGTCATTTTTGCTGTAATTTGTATTTCTTCGATTGCTATTCAATTTGAGCAAATTTTCTTTTTTTTCTTACTTTTAGGTTTTCTTATCTTTAAATTATCTTCATATCTTTATCCATGATTAAATTAGAAAGCTTTTTTATTTATTTTTTGCAAGATTTACCTATTCTAGATTTCAATCCCTTTCATTTCGGGCATTAGAAATATCTTCTCCCAATGTGAAATTTTTCTATAAATTTTGTTGAATGGGTATAAAGTTTCAGTTATGTAAGACAAATAAGTTCTAGAGATCTGCTGCACAACATAGAGCCTATACTCAAAAATATAGGATCATGCACTTCAAAATCTGTTAAGAGAGTAGATCTCATGTAAAGTGCTCTTACCATAAAAACTAACAGTGGAACACAAAGCAACTTTGGGAGTTGCTGGATATGTCTCTTATGTTGATTGTGGTGACGGTATTATAGGTGCTTGTATGTGCAAACTCATCAAATTACACTCAGTAAATTTATGTAAGTCTTTGTATATCAATTACACATTAATAAAGGTGTTAAAAATAAGGAGAACTCATTACATTTTATGTAATAAAATATACTACTGTTTTGGTTATGGTGTATGCTTTTGAAATTTTGTCTCATAAGTCTTCTTCTGCTCTATCAGAAACATTTTCCACCAATGATATTTTTCCATTAACTTACTTTTATTAATAATTCGAATGTTTACTTTCACCATAGTTGACTTTTATATATGACCTTAGGTAGGAGATCATTTTTATTTGTTAAAGTTTTAAACATTATCTTAAGTTACTCATCTTTTCCTCATTTAATTCAGGTTGCATCTTTACCAAATGTGAAATTTACATATACACATAAGCGTATATCTTTGCACATACATCCTGTTTCATTGATCAATTAGACTGTTCTTGAGGCCCCAAAAATATATGTATTTTACCAAGCCTTTGTGATATATCCTAACATTTGGGAGGGAAAGCCTTTCCACTTTCCTTTTGTTTTGCAACGTTGACTTAGAGAGTATTTTTATTATTATTTCAGAGTATTACGGGGGTACAAATGCTTTGGTTACATAAATTGCCTTTGCACCACCCGAGTAAGAGCTACAAGCACACTTGTCCCTCAGAGAGTGCACATTGCCCCCATTAGGTATGAATTCACTCATCCCCATCCCCCCCACCTGCCTGACACCCTATGAAAGTTATTTCCCACATGTGCACATTTGTGTTGATCGATTAGTATCAATTTAATAGTAAGTACTTGTGGTGTTGTTTTTCCGTTCCTGTGATACTTCACCTAGAAGAATGCACTCCAGCTCCATCCAGTATAATACAATTGTTAGTTCACCATTTTTTATGGCTGAGTAGTACTCCATGGTATACATATACCACATTTTGTTAATCCATTTATGTATTGTTGGGCACTTGGGTAGTTTCCACATCTTTGCAATTGTGAATTGTGCTGCTATAAAAATTTGAGTGCAGAGGTCTTTTTTATAGAATGTCTTTTTTTCCTTTGGGTAGACACCCAGTAGTGGGATTACTGGGTCAAATGGTAGTTCTACTTTTAGTTCTTTGAGGTATCTCCATACTACTTTCCACAGAGGTTGTACTAGTTTTCAGTCCCACCAGCAGTGTATGAGTGTTCCTATCTCTCTGCATCCATGCCGACATTTATCGTTTTGGGACTTTTTGATAGAGGCCATTGTCACTGGAGTTAAGTGATATCTCATTGTGTTGGGATTTCTCTGATGATTAGAGATGTTGAACATTTTTTCATATGCTTGTTGGCCATAAGTCTATATTCTTTTGAAAAGTTTCTGTTTATGTCCTTTGCCTACTTTTTAATGGGGTTGTTTGATTTTTTCTTGCTGAGTTCTATATAGATTCTGGTTATCAGCCCTTTATCTGATGAATAGCATGCAAATATCTTCTCCCAATTCTGTAGGTTGTCTGTTTGCTCTCGTGATAGTTTCCTTGGCTGTGCAGAAGCTTTTAATTTTATCAGGCCCTATTTATTTATCTTTGTTGTTGCTGTGATTGCTTTTGGGGTCTTCTTCATAAATTTTTTGCCTAGGCCAATGTCCAGAAGAATTTTTCCAACATTTTCTTCTAGAATTCTTACAGTTTCATGCCATAGGTTTAAATCTGTTCTCTATTGTGAGTTGATTTTTGTGAGAGGTGAGAGGTGTGGATCCTGTTTCAGTCTTCTTCATGTGGCTATCCAATTTTTCCAGCACCATTTACTGAATAGGGATTCTTTTCCTCAGTGTATGTTTTTGTCTGCTTTGTCAAAGATCAGTTGGCTATATGAGGATGGCTTTATTTCTGGGTTCTCAATTCTGTTCCATTGATTTACGTCTCTGTTCTTTTGCTAGTACCATGCTGTTTTGATGACTATAGCCTTGTAGTGTAGCTTGAAGTCTGGTAAATTGATACCTCTCAATTTGTTCTTTTTGCTTAAGGTTGCTTTGGCTATATGGGATCTTTTGTGGAGTGGTTGATTTAGAGAGTTTTCATTAACAATGTTATCTTTAATTTCAGCCATTTTCCTTGTACATATTTTCACATATAAAACAGCATTATATTTTCACATATTTTAAAGAAATTTAGGTCACAGTGTACATGATTTTGAGCCTATTTTTTTTACTGATCTTTTCCTTTATTTCATTTGGTATTCTCATACATGTCTGCTAATCACTCTCTTGAATTTCATCATAGTTTATATGTTCCATATTTTAAAAACCAATCTCTTATTGGAAGCCATTTAGGTTGTTTCTAATTTATCACTATTATAAATTACACTGCAAAGAACAGAGTTGCACATGCATCTTTTTAAACATCTGTGATTGATTCCTTAGGACAAATTGCTAGAAATAAAACTCCTTCATCAAAGCGTGTGCTGTTTTTGAGGCTTTCTCCTTGTGCTGCCTAATTGCCCTCCAGGCCATGTATACTGAGATACACTTTCATTGCAGGACAGGAGGGCCCATGTCCTTATGCACCATAATGCTGAGAATAATTATCATTGCAATTGTTATAAAAGTTTCTATTTATGTAGAAAAATTGTATAGAAATAAGTGTATTATTACTAGAAGATGTTGAATATTTTAAGAATATTTATTGATCATTTGAATTTACATGTATTCATTTCTTCTGTTCAGCTTTCTTCTGAGATGCCCATTATCTTATTTTTATTTATTTATTTTTTTGAGACAGAGTCTTGCTCTGTTGCCCTGACTGGAGTGCAGTGGTGTCATCATAGCTCACTGCAACCTTAAACTCTTAGGCTAAAGCAATCCTCTTGCCTCAGCCTCCTGAGTAGCTGGGACTACAGGCGCACCAGCACACCCGACTAATTTTTTCTATTTTTAGTAGAGACAGGGTCTTGCTCTTGCTCAGGCTGGTCTGCACTCCTGAGCTCAAGCAAACCTCCTCTTCAGACTCCCAGAGGGCTAGGATTACAGGTGTGAGCCACCGCTCCCAGCCATCTTATTCATTTTTAAGAAGTTTTACTTCTATTATTTAAGGGATACCAAGATTCTCACTCTCTCTCTCTCTCTCTTTGTCTCTTACACACACACACACACACACACACACACACACACACAGAAACAAACACACAAACACATACCCACATGTTGCTGACATATTTTCTAGTTTGTAATTGGCCTCTTGTTTTGTAAAATTTACTTTCACACAGTTCCTAACATTTCATCTAGTTGAGTTTGTAATTTTTCCTTTTTAATTTGTTTGTTTGTATCAATATTTAGATAGCTGTTTTCCTCCCTGAGATCAGTTAAATATTGGCCATATTTTCTTATTTTTGTAATGTTTTTACTTTTATGTTTAGATTATTTTATCCCAATTTTGTTGCTATTTACAGATTTTATTTTAGATTTTGTTTATTTTTTGTACAAGGGTTACTTCTTATATTTGCATTAGGTTTCATTCACATGTTAACGACATTTAATTATGCAACTCTGTGCTATACAGATACTATTGCTGGGGCCAGTCTACTCTGCCAATGCCTGCCTGACTTGAATTTTTTTATTGGCTTATTTAACCAAAGTGCATCTGAATAACTACTCACTTTGAAAGCTAAAACTTTTGATTCCTGCTTACATGGCCACACATGGCAACATTTAACTGGGGATAAAATATGTTGCTCCCAGTTGTTTCTCACAAAACTCTAGAGTCATAAATGAGTTGTCTCGGACAGTTAGTGTCTGGAGGAGGCTGTGACTCATTTTATTTGTTTGTTTATTTACTGGTAACATTTTTCTTTACCTCACTTCTATGATTTTTTTTAAACTTGTAATTAAAAAGTGCCAGAATATCTGTGAAAATATAGTTGTTTCCCTCTGTTATGAAGTTAACCATCAGTTATCTTTTTCAATCTTCATAGGCTATATTAAGCTGAGAAAAGTTATCTTCAATGCATTCTTCCATCCATCCATCTGTCCACCCGCCTGTCCAACAATATTCACTGTAACCTGTTACATTCTAGCTGCTTGAGACGCCACAGGGCGGGGTTTTCCACCTCAGCACTGTGGGCATTTTGGACTGGACAATTGTTCATGGTGGGGCTCTGTCCTGTGCATTGTAGGATGCTCAGCAGTGCTTCTGGCCCTTGTCAACTAGATGCCAGTAGCACCCCCTCTCCCCTCAAGTTGTGTGTAGAAAACAAAAATATTTCCAGGCATCGTCTAGTGCTCCTTTTAAGGCAAAATTATGCCTGATCGAGAACCACTACACTAGGGAATAAAGCAGACAATGTGCCTGTCTTTATGGGGTAGTTAAGAAACATAAAACAAGCAAATGCATTAATACACAATGTGTTCTCTGAGAGGACTGCTGTGGAGACAAACAGAGCAGGTGGTGGAATAGGGTCCCTGGGAAGAACCCACATGCCAGGGTTGAGTGGGGCAGCCCAGGGGGACGTGAGTGACTGGGTCAGGTAATGAGCAGTGCAGGGTCTCTGAGCAGGGAAGGTGCTCATGAATGGAGCTCGGTGGTCCCCATGCATGAAGGCGCCATTGCTCCTGGGCCCAGTGGGGAAGCAGTGGCCATACTGTGGACGTCCTCATGGGCTGGGCAGGGATTTCCATTTACTCTAAGTGAGAAGGGAATCCACTGGAAAACGGTGGATTGGGAGAGCTGTGCTGTTATATCTTGGATTATTATTTCACCCCTTTTTCTTTACTTTGTGGCTCTCTATTATAAGTAGAGTGGCTTTTCTGGTGCTCTCTTTCTGCTTGTTTTATATGCTTATGTATGTTTACTTTTATACGTTAAGCTTTGTATAGTCTTTTACGCTTTAGGATGATTTCTTTTACTCGTGTTCTACTTTACTAATTCAGCTTCTGAGCATCTAATCAAACATTCCTTGCCCCATTGAAATTTTAAATTTGGCAACTATAGCTTTTTGTTTCCATTTGATCCTTTTGACCTCAAGTTGCTTTATCTTCATGACTGTCTTTAATAGTTTCATATGTACTCTTGAACACTGTGGAAGATGCTATTCCTAGACTTCATCACATTTCCTCTTGTTTCTCTCAAAAAAAAAATCTATATAGATCTCTGTATTGATTTCTCTATCTTGCCCCTCTTTTCATAGCTAGTCCTTTTTACGTGTATATTTTCAGAGAAGAAAGTCTATGCTTTTCAAACAGGCATTCCAGATTGCTTATTGATAGGGAAAAGTTTAAATGTGCTGAAATTTTATTTTCAGTTCAGAATCTTTATTTCAGTGAGTCTCGTTTGTGTCTTTGGTGTGGTAACACAAGGTGGGTAGAGCCTCGTTGTCTGATCATCTCCACTGCAGTCTTCAGAATGATGCGGGAGCTGGGCGTGTGCAGGGCCACATCCGGGGCCACCTCTGTGCAGCTGGCTGGATGCTTTCAGGATTACTGGAGGGTCCAGAGGAGCTATGTGTACCCCTTTCTTGCAGTTCCTGCCTTCCTTAAATGGGAGTGGTAATGAGCTTCCACTGCATCTGTTTTTCTTCCTTCCCAGAAAACATTGCTCCTTTCTTCAGTTACATCCTCTGCACCATATACAGCAGGCATTTCTTATATTTTCTTGTATGAACTGTCTCACTTCTTCAGTTTTTAGCATTGGTCGGGGAGAGGTTTCTCTCTTCTTATATTCTGTTATTTTGATGGTTATCTCAGAGGGTAGGAATCTGACTCGTGCCCACTCTATGATCTTACCTGGAAGATTCTTTATCATACTCCATCTGTTTATTTCAGGGGTATGCATTTCTATGTGGAAACAGCAGCATACTACCCAGGTGTTTGAGTGAGCATCATTTGACACAGGTGACATGCGAAGGGACAGATCACTGAGGAGAGTAGTTGCCAAGCTGCAAACCTCAAAAGAAGATATGAAGCCTGAACAGCTCTCGGAGACAGCTGACTTTCTCAAGACAGAGTCTGAAACAACTGATTGTTGATAGCCCTGTTTGACCAGGACTGCAAGGACCTTTGCACACGGCATGCTGTTCTAACCAGCAGGATTCAAGCTTGGGTGACATTTCAAATCTTCCATTACCCCATTATTTTCCACTATTTTGAGCTGTGTACAGTTCTTTTATGTAGAATTTTCTTCTCTACAACAAAAATAGATTTATTCTTTTACTTACGATTTTAAATAAAATGAAAAAATATTAAATACTAGAAGAAAGTTAAAGCAATATCCATCCAGAGATTGACATTTTAATAAAGGTCTTTGCAGATATTTTCTCTCCTTTTCTCTCTCACCATATATAGCACGATATTATTATACATGGTAATTTTAACATTATTTTCCTGTCAAATAAATTCCTAGATATCTCCTCATATGGATAAATTAGTCTGCATCATCAGCTGTGATGGATGAAGCTTCTTCTTTGGTTGGATATGCCATAATTTATTTGCATTGATTGAGAGTGATTTCCAGTTATTCATGATTATAACATAGCTTCAATAGCCATTTTATATTTACCTATGTATGTTTGTTCAATTACCACTACAGGAAAAATTCTTGAAAGTGGCTTCATGAGGTCGAAAACTGTACAGACACACACATGCATTTGTGAGTGTGTGTGATATATGTATGTATATATAAATTATGTATATTTTGCTGTTAATTGCCTTCCAGGAAAATGTACTTATTGATGCTTCTTAGAACACTTTAAAGATAATGTAACCTACAACTATTTGTATAATCGGCCTTTATACAATGAAAAAAGTTGTCCCCAAATTGCCTTAGGATGCTTTTGAACAGCAACTCAACCAAAAATTGTTAAGGTAAAGACTTCAAACCCCATGAATTTATAGCCATCTCTTATGTCTGATACACTATCATTAGCATAATAGAATACTGAAAGAAATTAGGTCTGGAAGGATTTTTTTTTGACAAGTTGCTAGCTCCCTAATGAGCTTTTAGTTACTTTAAATGTTGTAGGCACAGGGACTTGTTTCCACATTAATTTTCTCTAGAACATTTATTTAAATGCTAGTCACTTATGATGTTCTCTGTAAGTGCTTCTAGTCACGCTAGAGGGATACATTTGCCAAACACACAAAATTCATTCCACTCATACGAAATATCTTGCTGGGGGCAAAAGTACTGTTAATGAATGTGAGAATTAGAACAAGGATAATAGAATTTAGCACTTGTGCCTTCAATCATACAAAAGGGGGAAACCTGGATTGTGTTTAGCGGGAGTTGTATAACATGTATTTAACTGTTAACTTAAAAATATTGTGCTCTAGGTAAAAGATACATCATTCATGATAGCACATGATATGCATGGCATCTGTCTCTTATTTTCCCAGGAAACAGTATTGTCTAATAGCCAAAGAATGAGGTGGTGGAAGTTTTTTGAAAGCTCTTTGGTTATCCCTTCCCTTTCAGCAACAGACCCTGGCTTCCACTAGCAATCCCTCAGATTGAGCATGGAGAAATGGTCTCGAGTGAATGGGTATGAAATTCAGGGACACAGAGCGACAGACAAAATGTCCATGGGCACTGGATTTTCTTGCTAAAATTATGTACTTCTCTCCCTAATTAATTCAAGCTTTTTTTCCACCTACCAAATATACAATACACTCCTGACCTCCCAAGAGGGAGGAAATCCTGTCAATGGTTAAATGTGAAGTCTCATCAAGTGGAATCAATTAGCACTAATCAACAGAATCTTTAATTTTTTTTTTAGCCTGCCTGACCCATTAAGGTGTTTAAAGGTCTGAGAACTGTGGATGAGCAGCCCCTTGTTGCAGTTCTGGGAGGTAACTGGTCCAATTAGTGAGCCCACGCATGGCCGCCATGGTCAAGGATGACACTGACCTCTCCTGCACCGTGATTTTCCACCTCTCTCTGACTTTGCAAAAACACATTCTCTCCTGGTGCCTTGAACTGTATGCTTAAAGTCTGTTATTTCTAATTCTGTCTGCAGTCTTACCCTTTTCTGAGTGAAGGAAGTCAAGAGGTTTTGGGCTTTTTTTTTGCCTGAGAGAGTAAAGGTGAAGGAAGAGGGAGTGTGAAAAAATTGTCAGGGAACTAGAAAGCCGGGAGGAATTGGCCTCCATGAACTGTTACATAAATTCCACAGTGTTAGGACTCATATGAGTCCCCAAGTCTGCTATGATGAAAATGAAAATACTATTGATTTTGAATTTTTTCTCTCTATTATTTCTGTGATGCAGCTGTTTAATGACAATGATTACTTATTAATTGGTGATAATTTAATACATTAAATAGATACTTTATGTCAAAACAAAAATGGAAGGATCAATCATCTTTTTGTTTATATAAATAGAAACTGGTGATATATTTCAAAAATATTTAAACCTGAAAAACTTCCTCTGCCAACGATTGGGTCTGTTCTCTCTCCTCCCCAAGAGTCAGGTTGTGAACATGTAGGCATGAGCAAACTGGTGCTCTGCCTGTCTGTCTTGCTAAGAGTGCACATTGGTATCTGTTCACTGGAAGAATTGGGGAACTTTTGCAAATGGTGACAATTTCTTGGGTCTTCCACACTACATAATCATCTCAATAGCTAATGAAAATCTTCACTCTTCTTGCATAAATACACGTACACTCAAAATACCCCAGGGCTTAAGGACCACCTTGAAGCTGATCCATGAACCCCAGCATAAGAACCGTGGCTGCAAAGTAAGCTCTCTGACAGTGGGTAACAGATGCTATACAAATCTGCTTGAGCTCACTTTGATGGAGAGGCATATATTAGCTGTGGAATTGATATATTTTATCCTTTCCCAATTCTCTACATTGGTAACACTATCAAAACCTTTTCAAAACTCTACCACAAGTCTGACCAGAGATCTCTGGGATATATAATGGGTGTAAATAAAGACAGTTTATTGCTCCAACTTATCCCTTCTAATTTTTCCCTTCCAAATGAAGTTGCTGGAGGGACACAGGTGCCAATATCCTGTTGTAATTTCTTGAATTCCAGCCATCAGGCTAATTTTTATACTTTATGTCTAAGTATATATGATTTACATGATTCTGACTGGATACAACAATTTCCTCTCTTATTCAGTTCACAAATAGTTATGAGCACTTATCCATGTCATTCTGTACAGGAAGTACAGGAAGTAGAAAAGTGACCATGAGACACATTACCCTCACCGTCAGGAAAATCAACACCTATAATGACCACTAGTTTGGAATTTGCAGAGACAGGAAATAATTATTTTATGACTCATGGATTAATGGTTCATTCTAATGTTGTGAGTACAACTCATTATGAGGAATTCTTTACCACGATAAGCACCCCCGCTGCATGTTGCCTTGTCTTGAAGGTTGCAGGCGTCATTCCAATCTTACTGTAGTAGCCACTCCACCAGATTCTACCTGAGTCTATACCTTGTGCATGATGGCCCCCCGAAGACAAGTGCTGATTGATCAAAGATAAATCATTTTCTCCACTGGCACTTTCATTTAACCCAACATCTCAGCACAATGGCTAGTTTCTGAGATTTAGAGTCTATGCTGTTAGCTAAATTGGGTGCATGGATAGAAAAAATAGAACTGATTTAGATTTTGAGGTTAGTGTAGCAATCTTACCTCAGACCAGAGTTAATTTACCGCAAAAATGATCAGAAATGCTAAGTCAGGAAAATATTTCTGGGTGTTAGTAGACATAGCTTTAGGTATTTTACTGAAAGCAGGGAACTTCCATTTTCTGGTACTACGTGGAAGGTGCTTGGAAGTCATCATTCCTAAGAAAAGAATCTGAACAAAGGAAAAGTCAACAACTTGGCTTAGATCTATCAGAAAATTGAAGTCACAGGCCAAACTGCTGCTCTGAAATCTGGAGAGACAGACAGGCAGGTACAGAAAATCACAGCATGAAGGGAAGAGAAGACCCAGAGCAGAGCAGCCAGTTAAAGCTGGAGTCTGTAGGAATACTTTACACTGTAATTGATGAGCTGCTGGAGGATCAGTGTGGATAGGTTAACAGCTAACTCTGAAGGGGCTCAGTCTTAGGGGTCTCCACTTTTTTGAGTTTATCTACCCAATCCCTACCAGTTCCTTATAGTGAATGTTGGGAAAAACTGCCCCCGAGCTTCTGGCAGGGAGAGGGGAAAATAACCATTTTAAAATACATCCAGATTTTCTATTGTTCTTAATTAGGCCTCCCCTCATGGGTAACTATTTCAACAGAGCTGAACCTACTCTGTTTTACTAAAGTCTCACCTACCTGGAGGAAAGGAAACACCCAACTCCAGCCTTATCTAGTCTTTGAAGTGGGAGAAGTGATTCAAACTCATTAAAAAGACTGAGACCTAACATAGGACCACAGGATGCTGCTTCCCTTCCCTCACACATCACCAGCACAGCAACAGAGACCCTGTGTAGGAACAAGGGATTACAACTCCTACTTGGAGTTTCTAGGGACACCCAAAGACAATAGCGTGAGAAAAACAAGGACACAAGGGGGAATTTCAGCCTCTGAAAACATAGTTACAGTAAACAGTAAGCACAGCCTAACTCCTAGCCAGATGAACATAAAAACACACACTAAAGCCATGCCTATCTTAGTTCCTATTTCCCAGAACATCATATATAGCTTTCACCAAAAATTACAAGGCATTCTGAAAGGGAAAAAAATAATTGAAAAAAGACAAACCAAGCGTCAGATTCAAACTAAGATTTGGCAGGGATTTTGGACTTGTCAGACCAGGAATATAACATAACCATGATTAATGTGCTAAGAGTTCTAAAGACAAGAGTGGACAATATGCAAGAATGCTAGGGAAAGAGTCGGTGAGCTTTGAGATATGTCAGTAGAAACTTCTAACACTGAAATGCAGAGAGTAAAAAAAAAAGAAATAGTTCAGAATATCCAATAACTATTGGACAATTATAAGAGATACATCATGTGTAAAGGCATGACCAGAAAGAGAAGAAAAGTGCAGAAAAATTATTTGAGGTAAGAATGGTTGAGATTTTTCTAAAATTAGTGATAGAAAACAAACCACAGATCCAGGAAAATCAGAGAACACCAAGAAGGACAAATAACAAAGATCCATGCCAGTGTATGTCATATTCAAACTGCAGACAAAGACAAAGAGAAAATATGAAAAGAAGCTGGGGAGGGGAGCATCTTACCAGTGAAAGAACAAAGAAAAGGATGAAATTGAACATCCCTTCAGAAGCAACGCAAGTGAGCAGAGAGTGGACTACAGTACTTACAGTGTTGACCCCACCAATCTCACCAACTTAGAATTCTGTACCCAGAAAAGTTATCCTTTAAAAGTGAAGGAGAAATAAAGACTTTCTCAGACAAGCAAAAATTGAGGAAATTTGTCAGAAGTAGATCAGCACTGTAGGAAGTGTTAAAAAGAAGTTCTTCGGAAAGAAAGAAAATGGCATAGGTCAGAAACTCAAATGTACATAATGAAAGGAAGAGTGTTACAGAAGGAATAACCGACGGTGAAAGAAAATGTTTTACTTTCCTTATTCTTGATTGATTTGACAGATGACAGGGGCAATATATTTGGTGACTATAATGTGGATAAAGGAAATGATTTACAGCAATGTTCTAAGGGATGGGAGCGAGGAACTGGGAACATGCTGCTATAAGGTATTTTCACTTCCTGGGAAGTGGTATAGTGTTATTTTAAAGTGGACTTGGGTTAGTCATACATGCATATTGCAAACTTCAGGGCTACCACTAAGAAAATTGCAAAAGAAGTATGATTTATATGCTAAGACAACAGACAAAATAAAATGCTATAAAATATATATATATATATGTATATGTTGTCTACAAGAAACCCACTTTAAATATAACAACACAGATAGACTGAATATAAAGGAAAGGAGAAAGATATACCATGCTATCACTAATAAAAGAAAGATGGAATAGGTATATTAATTTCAGTTAAAGCAAATATCAGAGCAAGGGAAATTATCAATAATAAAGAAGGGCATTACATAATATAATAAAAGGGTCAATTCTCCAAGAAGACATAACCGTTCAATATAATGACAGATTATTAAAATTCATGAGGCAAATCTGATAGGATTGCATGGAGAAATGTCAAATTCACTATTATTGTTGGAAGCCTCTAACACCCCTCTATCAGTAATTGACAAATCCAACAGATAGAAAATCAGTAAGGACGGAGTTGAACTGAACAGCACCATCCATCAACTGCATCTAATTGACATGTACAGATAAATTCAACCAACAACAGCAGAATACACATTCTTCTCAAGATTACATGTAACATTCACTGTGATAGACCACATTCTAGACTGTAAAATATACCTGAACAGATAGAGGAAAAAATGGTGGATTAGTTGTGGCCTCTTGGCTCACTGCTCCCAGAGAAGGAGGTGAAGAACTTGGACAGCTACACATGAATGGATCACTCCTCCCCAAGAACAGCTTTGCAAATCTACTGAGAAACAGCATGGGACACACAGTGCAAGGAAAGAAAAGGTGAAAGGAAGATATGTTCACAAAGACTGGAGAATGAGAGATATGCAATTGGGAATAGAGCATGGGAGGGCTGTGCCTGCCCAGCCAGCCAACACTGTGCAATCTGACTCACAGGAGGACACCTGGCTCCCCCGCAGACATACACACACACACACACACATACACACACACACACACAGGAAAACACTTGAAGTTGGTGCAAAGTCGTAGCACAGGATGCAGGCTCTGTAGAGAGGAGACAGTAGGGGGAATCATTTTGAACTCTCCGATGTTCTGGGCTGGGACCACACTGGTCAGGGGAGGGACTGGTCTGAGTGGTTACTTCCTGTGACCTCAACCATGTGAGGGAGTTTGAAGACAAGCAACTCACCTCTGATGCTCAGTAGGAGCAGACAACAGGAGGTGAACACTGAAAAGGGGGCTCTGCCCCTGGAAACCACTAATGATTCAACTGGCTCAGGGTGGGACAAAAAGATCAAGAGCCTCTGCAAAGCAGACAGGAGACTACAGAACTGTGATGCAGAGGTGACAGTGGGTGTTCTGTTGATTCAGCCCACTGGACCGGCATCTGCCAAATCCTGAGTGGTCACCCCCAACGCTAGTTCTCCAGGGATGGGCAGCCACTGTCATTGGGGTCCCCAGCCCAGAGACACTGCGGTGCATGCAATTTCAGGCAACAGCCCTCCCCCAGCCCAAGGACTGTCATGCCGAGTGTGGTGGGCTCCGCCCTTGGAGGCGGGGAGAAGTGAGAAAAGCCACTTTGTGTAACTGGTGCCAAATAAATGAACTAAATGAAATAGAGAACAAAAGAACCACACAGAAGATTAATGAAATCAAAAGTTGGTTTTTTGAAAAGATAAACAAAATTGAAAGCCCTCTTGCTAGATTGACAAGAACTAGAAAGGAAAGGACTGTACAAACTCAAGTAGAAATGAAAAAGGAGAGGTCACTACAGACATAATGGAAAAACAAAACATTATCTTTGAAAACTATAAAAATCTATTTGCCCCCAAACTACAAAATGTGGAGGAACTGGACAAATTCTTAGAAACACACAACCTCATAGGCTTAATCAGGAAGAAATAGAATTCTTGAACAGACCAATATCAAGCACAGAAATTGAAGCAGCAATTAAAAATATTCCAAGAAAAAAAAGTCCTGGACCAGATGGGTTCACACCTGGATTTTACCAAACTTAACAAAGAAGAACTCATACCTATATTGCAGAAATTATTCCACAACATTGAGAAGAATGGTATCCTCCCCAACTCATTCTATGAAGCCAATATCACCTTGATACCAAAGCGAGGAAAGGACACACCAAAAAAAGAAAACTACAGACCTATATTCCTCATGAACATAGATACGAAAATCCTCAACAAAATTTTAGGAAACTGAAGCCAACGGCGCATCAAAAAAATAATTCATAATGACCAGGTGGGCTTTATCCCAAAGATGCAAGGCTGGTTCAACATATGCAAATCTACGAATGCAATTCACCACATATTCACCACAATTCTCTCACATATTGGATGTGAGAGATCAATATAGGGAGAAGTACCAAACACTGAGAAAAGAAATTGTAGAAGTGTAAGCAGATGGAAAACCCTGCCATGCTCATGGATCCATAGAATCAACATTGTTAAAATATCCATACTACCTAAAGTGATCTACAGAATTAATGCAATCTGTATCAAAATGCCATCATGATTCTTTACAAATCTAGAAGAAATAATTATATGCTTCATGTGGAACCAGAGAAGACCTTGTATAGCCAAACAATCTTAAGCAAAAAGAACAAATTGGGAGACATCAGCACATCACGTAAGCTCTCTGAAATTCGGTGTTTCACATATGGAATGTGAGCTTAACCATGTTTTCCTTGAAGGATTGGGAATAGTAGCTGGAAAAAAATAGTCATTAAATAACCTGGTACTTTTTATTATTTTGTTCTTAATAATTTATTAATGACAATTTTCTTTTTGGCAACTAAGGAAGGATTGCTCACTAGACATGGCTTATTAGAGTTGGGGCCTCTATTCTGCTTTTCTGCCCGACTTATACTTTTTATATCTTCGCCCTTTTCTCCACCAGACTACTAGACACATTTGTAGCTGCCTCTCAGATCTCAGAATCTGAAATCTCTCTTCAGTTTCCTGTTGTTGCCTACTTGAGCTTCATTTGTGAAGAGTGAGCCCAGCAGTCAAATTGACTCATGGCCACGTTTTCTGTCACTCTTATCAATTTAACTTACATCCTCCCAACATGGCCTGGGTTGTCCTCCAAGTCTGGTAGCTCAAGGGTGGGGAGCAGGTGGGGGTGGTACAACAAGAACTAGGCCAACCTCAAAACAAAAGCCTCACAGAAACCTTTGCTTGAGCATCCAAAATTTCTAATTTCAATACAGTTTGTGGGTCCTATTATAGAAATTAGGAACATTTTCTTTTTGCCCATTTTAAGTTGTGGTACTATTATTGGAAAACAAAGCAAAGCAAAACTAGACAAAAAAGACTCCTATTCCCTCATTGTTTCTGATAATTGTATTGCTATTTTCAAATTAGAGAATGACCTTTGATTTTCTGTTAACTGTTTTTCTGAAATGTTTTCATTATTCTACACTTGGAATAGGGCTGTGGCCTGGAAAAAGATTTGCTCTGTGAGTAGCTCGAAAATGCCAGATGGCTTTAAGCGTTTCAGAACCAAAGCTCCTCATCATAATTGTCTTCTTTATGTTTACACTATTTCTTCAGTGTAGTTCTTGTTAAACTGAATACAGGAAGGCACAAAATAACCCTTAAAAGCCATCCATGATTTCTCCTTCTATAGCTTGTAATCTTGTATTGAGTTCTTCATTATGGTCTGCTTTGTGTCAGAGTCACCTATCCATCTACTCATTTTCTACCAGTCCATCTATCTGTCTCTATCTATCTGTCATATCTATCTTTCATCTCTATCAATAATCTATCTTCTATCTACCCATCTTTCATATCTATCTATCCATCCATCCATCCATACACCCATCCATCCCGCCATCCATCCATCCCGCTATCCATCCACCCACCCATCCATCCACCCACCTATCCACCCACCCATCCATCCACCCACCTATCCACCTACTATCTATCTACTACTGTGTGGTTGTCTGGTGGGGGCCTCTTCTTTTTTAGGTCTCACAGATACAACACCATGTTTTATAAAGACTATGACTTTAAAATGCTTTTTTGGTTGCTTTTAATTGAAATAAACAAACATATAAAACAATTTAGCCTTTCATCAAATACTTTTGTGCCCATCCTTTCTGTCTCTTATTTCCTACAACAAAAGATCTTTTTGCACAGCACCTTCAGGACTATAGTGCAAAAAGGGCATCCAAAGAAATCAGCAGGAAGTGATGAGTCGGGAAAGTGCCAATTGGATAGTGTAAGGGGAAACAGCAATAAAATTCTGACATATCCTGGCAAGAATCAGGAAGAGTTATGCCCAAGGCCCTGCAGGAAGGAAAGGATATTACTGTAAAAACTAAGACTGAAAATTGTTATGTTTATGAATTTTCAATGCCAATTGTGTTTGTTAATATAATAAACACATTTTTCATTTTCTGAATTTTTAAAGGAAGCATCATGTCTGTACAAGTCAACGTTGTTGCAAAGGGAAGGCTTTTCTTTGAGGAAACAAAAATTCAACTGGAGGAGGCTTAAATGTCATTTTTAGTGAAGTGCCTCAATTTCAGATCATCATTTAGTGCCATGCTTGAGGCATCGGCATTTGAATCTCACATGTAGTTGAAAAACTGGGGATAAGACAACTGTGAGGGTTTGAAGAACTGAAGCATTGCTGTGCTCACAAATACCATGGGGAGACAACTTGGTTTTCTTCTTTGTAGTTAAAATTATGAGGATTCCAAGTGAGACTTTCTGAACCAGGTTGGAGGCTATCGTCTCATTCATTCACTCCTTCCTTATTGTTGACAGCTGCCAATTGCTGCCCTACTGCTCGTCTGCCACCTACTAGGCAAATATTTGTTGAATATAATAGAATTAAAGCAATGGACATTTATGTAACAGATCTAATACTAGATACCAGAATATAAAGTCTTTCCTTTCAAAGAGGTCATTATTCGGAAATAGAGTGATCAGTTTATTATTAATTGCAAATGAGAGTGTCATCTAATAGGTACACAGAATCAAGGCAGAGGGATTTTCAGTGAATTTTGAATGTTGGAGAAGGATAATCTTTATGGAATAAAAAAGGACTTTTCATTATATTAGCAGGGATGAGAAAAGCCATTGCTGTGTGGAGGAGCAGGGCGTTTAGGGAAGATGGAGAAGTTCACTGAGTGCTTATAGCATGGCCCATCGCAGGAGACTGTGGCCACGAGGAGGGAGGTATAATCTGAGAACCCAGGCCATGTTTCAGATCCAGGTTTGGGTTTGTTCTGCAGGTGACAAGGATGCACTGAAGCCTGGCAGTATGAAAATACGGGCAAAGGTGCTTTCTCTCTAGGTAGTGAAGATGTGACCCAGAGGAGAGCACATAGAAGGGTGTCTCTATGGGGCTCTCAGTCCTCTGCTGCTGGGACTGGTTCATCTGAGGTGCCACTGTGTCTCTTTCTCCTTTGCAGCACAGGGGCAGTAGCCTGCAACTGCCACCACATGTGACAGTGAGCCCCAACCAACAGGAGGGAATCTATTTTCACCACATGCTTATTATAACATTTTTGAAAACTGCAGAAAAGTTAATAATAAAACAAACACCCATTTACTTACCACCTAGATTCAACAATTATTAAAATTTTGCTTATTTGTTTTATTTTCATTGTATGTGTTAATTACCTGGGTTGTCACTTATGTCTTTTTTGTAGCTCCTCTATTTTTTATGAACTTATAATTAAGTATAAAGACTACATTAGACTGAAATTTAATATTTTTGCCAAGAAAATTGTATTGCTTATGCTATAAATAGTGTTTTGTGTTATATGAGAAAGTAGGTAGTAATAGTCTACCCTTTGGACTTATTTATGTCTTTAAACATATCCCTGACTTTCGGTCCAAAATACCCAAAGTTCATCTTATAATTTTCTTGCCTAATTCCTGTTAGTGAGGAATATTATTTAGAAACCAAAATCTGAATGCTTGGGCTAGTCATTGATACTGGGATCACATTGCTTCGATGTTTGTGCTATGGTTGGAGCTAGGAAATATATATATATACATATATATATGTATATATATGAAAAATAATGTATATATATTTACATTTTCAATTCAAATTTAACAAAGTAGTGTATTTTTGTAGAATTTCTTTGATTTTATCTCTTTTCTACACTGAAAAATCTGGTTCCTTCACAAATTGGCATTTTTACTTACTCTTCATCACAACATGCATATTTTAAAAATGATAATATTAATACTACTATTAACAAAATCATTGAAAGAGTCTTCGTATTTATTTACAGTTCTCCTTGTGTATTGAATATATCCTAATAAGAATGGAAAAATGTACAGCCAGCCTAATAGTTTATATTTGCAAAAAAATTTCTATTTGAATAAAGAAGAAAACATAATAAGAGTCAGAATGGGGTGGAGGGTGAGGGATTGGATTGAGACTTCTCTGAGTGTATCCTTTGTATAATATTGAATGGGGTATTTTACCCCAGTCAAAAAAATATATTTAAATCACTGCCAGGGGAAAAAAAACATACAATTTTAAAAAAACTAAAAGAAATGAGTCTACATATATCAAAACTATAAGAACACATTGACTCACAGATTTAGGAATTACTAGAGACTCCATGTAGAATTAAAAACAAAGCAAAACAAAACTCGAGGCACGTCACAGTAAAAGTGCTAAAAACAAAAGTAAAAGAGATGCTCTAACAAGCAGCTAGAACTAAAAACAATTTGAAAGTGCAATAGAGCAATGGTGTCTTAGAGTAAACTTCTTAACAGTATGTACGTCTAACGAAAATGGAATCACATGTTTCAGGTGTGTAAACAAAAGAATTCAATCTAGACTTTTACATGTAGTGAAAATGTCCTTCAAAAAATTTTAAAATAAAGAAAATTTCAGGCAAATAAAAACCTAACACACACTATAGGCTGTTCTTTAGGCTGAAGGCAAATGCGTCTAGATGAAAGATCACAGAGGAAAAAACTGAATAATAAGAGCATAAAAGATGTTGTGCCTCAAATGATTTCATAGAATTAAGACTTTCCAATTATAGCCACCAAACGTCCTACTTCATTGTATTTCTGCTTTGATAATGAAGCCACAAGGTTTTGATGAAATCCCATCCCTTGCGCACCTGTGAGTACTTTGTTGCAATCGAGATAGTGCCAATGGGTAGAGGGAGAGAGAACAGGTGGTTATGAAGGAGAGGAAATGACGAGAGTGGCAAGATTCCCATATAGGATGATCTCTTCATAGAATGAAAGTTGGAGATTTGCAAAATCCTTCTATCACTGGACTCACTTCGGAGGAAGTTAGGAATACAGGTTAACATGCGTAATAGCTTGAACACGAAACACACAAGTAGAGTTAATGAAGGATGGCTCTTGTGAGTGCTAAAATCACATGTACAGAATTGAAATTGTGAAAATGTTTCTGAGGGTGGGATATGTTTTATTTTAACAGTCATTATATTTTTCTTATAAGCCTACCTGATTTTTTAAAAAATCTAGCATTTGAAACAATTGCATTTTCTCTTTTATTCAACACATTTAAAATTTTGTTTACAATTGACACTTAATTTTGCAAGTTTGTGGTGCACAGGTAATGCATGTGTGTATTACCTTGTATAATGACTAAATCAGAAGGATTAGCATATCCATCACCTCAATTCTTTGTCATTTCTTTGTGGTGATAACTTTCAAGGTGTTCTTTTTTTTCTATTTTGAAATGTAAAATGCATTGTTAGGAGTTATAGGCACCCTACTATGTAATAGAACACCAGAGCTTATTCTTCCTATTTAACGATAATTTTGTACCAACCTCTCCCCATTCTCCCCTGCCCCACCCCTCCCCATACCATGGTGACCACAATTCTACTCTCCTACTTTTGTAAGATCAATTTATATAGATTCTGCATATGAGGGAGATCATAGAGTGTTTGTCTTTCTGTGCCTGGCTTATTTAATTTAACATTGCATCCTCCAGGTTTATCCATGATGCCACAAATGACAGAATTTCATTCTTTTTATAGCTGGATAGTATTCCATTGTGTATATATACCAAATTTTCTTTTTCCATTTATCTGTTGGTGGACATTTAGGTGGATGCCCTCTCCAGCCTACTGTGAATAGTGCCATAATAAACACTGGAGTGTGATATCTCTTTGACATACTGATTTCAATTCCTTTGGATATATATTCATCAGTGGAATTGCTGGATTATATGGTAGTTCCATTTTTAGTTTTTCATAATGGAAACGTCTTTCTGTTTTTCATAATGGCTGTACTAGTTTACATTCTCACCAACAGTCTATATGAGTTCCTCTTTCTCTACATCCTCACCAGTATTTGTTATTTTTTGTCTTTTTGATAACGGCCATTCTAATGTGGGTAAGATGATAACCTCATTGTGGTTTTGATTTGCATTTCCATGATGGTTAGTGATGTTGAGTATTTTTTCATATATCTGTTGACAATTTGTATATCTTGGTTTGAGAAATATCTATTCATATCTGTTGCCCATTTCTTAACCAGATTATTCATTTTTTGTTAGTGAGTCATTTAAGTTCCTTATATATTTTGGATATTAACCACTTGTTGGATACACAATTTGCAAATATTTTCTGTCATTTTATAGACTCTCTCTTCCCTTTTTTGATTGTCCATTTTGCTGTGTAGAAGCTTTTAGTTTGGTGCAATCTCATTTGTGTCTTTTTGCTTTTGTTTCCTGTGCTTTTGAGGTCCTATCCCCAAAATCCCTGCACAGAACCATGTCATGAAGCATGTTCCCTATGTTTTCTTCTACTATTTTTACCATTTCAGGTCTTACGTTTAAGTCTTTAATCCAGTTGATTTTTTTATATGGTGAGAGATAGAGGGTCTAATTTCATTCTTCCATGTTCCAGTTTTCCCAGCCAGCATGGTTTATTAAAAAGATTGTCCTTCCCCCAATGTGTGTTCTTGGCACCTCTGTTGAAAATCAATTGGCTGCAAATGTGAGGATTTATTTCTGGGTTCTCTATTCTATCCCATTTGTCTAGGTGTCTGTTTTTGTGCTGGTACCACACTCTTTGGTCAGCATGGCTTTGTAGTATATTTTGAAGTCAGGTAGTTCAATGCCTCTGGCTTTGTTCTTTCTTTATTCAATATATTTAAATGGGATTTATTTTAAAAAGCATTTTCTGAGAACTTATTGTGTGTCTGACATTGTGTAAGTTACAAGAGGTAGAGCAAAACTAAAATTTTGTTTTTTATGCTCACGAAGTTTATAATCTGGTGAAGGAGTCATTAAAACGAGAAAAAAACAAACTACAGCACAAAGTGTTAATAGGTGATAATTGAAGATAGTGTTGTTCCTATGACAGCACAGAGAAGCTGATTAAGGTCCATCCGAGGGAAGGATTTTCCTCATTTTCTTAGGGGAGATGATATGGAAGAGAGTCATCCAGTACCAGAGAGGTTTGTGTGTGAGTGGCAAGGGTGGTGCAGACAGAGAGAAGAGCATGTACGAAGGCTACCAGGTGTGAAGCTGTGGATTAAGACAACGAGGAGAGTCTCAGCGTCTTGGAGCATGCTCTGCATGGGCCTGTGTCAGGATACGAAATAGAACAGGAATACATCAGCCTTCTTTAACTTGAGTGATTTTAAAGAAGACAGTAATAAAGTTAGTGCATTTTAGAAATGTGATTCTGGCCATTGTATGAGGGCTGTAAGTCTGGAAACAAAACTCAAAAAGAGGTAGTTTCAGTTGTGAATATAAACTATGTTGGGAGCCAGAACTACGAACATCCAAAAATTAGAGAGGTCTTATTTTTTATCCCATTTCATAATAAACCCAGGGGTCTTATGGCAAATTCAAATCTTAGGTCATGAGCTTAAGTTTGCTTAGGTATACAATGAATTCAACTTTATTTGTTCTGTATTTACTCTCGAATGCTTTGAAACCCCTTCCACTAGTACTGGAGATGCAATTTCAGTTAATTGGGTAAACCCTGGCCACTGAGCTCCTTCCTGACGTCCACCACAGCCTTTTAGCTGAGGGTGTTTCAGTTCTGAATAGCTGATGTTGGGGGTACGGGGACATTGCCATCTCTTTTCTAAGCTGAAATCCTCTGAGTCATCCTTACTCCGTGTCAGTCGCTGGGAGGTTATTTGCTTGGGTCACATCCAGACCTTTGTGTCTTATGCCTGGACTTCAGCTTAAAAACTTCAAAGCCAACGTTGGCCTATTTGCTATAGCATTTTACCTTTCATTTTGTGAAAGCATTTCCTTGCAGCAAGGGCTGCCTTGTGATCTAGCTGCTGAATAGGCACGACTACAGGGGAACAAGAAATCATGCAGAAAATTGTGTCAGTTGATGCTCCAAAATTTTACATCAACACATTTTCATCCCCATGTTTACACGTGAAGAGACAACAATTAACAAAATATCTTCCAGGCAGTCAGAGCTATGAGAAAGAGGTGAGAGGACAGATTTGGGAGAGATTTAATGTTTAGATTCGCCTTTGGAATTACGTGGTTTGGAGAAAAGGTGTACGCCTTGAATAAGGAGCCAATGTCAACAGAAAGCCAGGTTGTAAAAACACATAAACAAGTAATTCAGCCAAATTATCTTTTCAGAATCAAAATGGGGGGTGAGGAAATGTATGAGTTGATAATTATGTTGCTATGGTTATTTTTCCTGATTGGAACAATGCTATTGAAGAGTTGGTTATTTTAGGTTGACATCAGGTAACAATTAACTTATTGAGGAAAAGAACCTGATTTGCACCCAGATGTTTATTTTAAAATTATTATTTCTATTGCATTTTGGTCTAGGTATGTAAACCAAAATCAGAAATTAGTTGTTTACTGTTTTAGACTTCTTAAAAGTAAATATATATTCACACTTCAAGAAAACAAGGCTGAATATTTTACATACTGAGGAAGATTATCACACAGGTAGTAATGGAAATACCATAAGGTTGGAAAGAAATGTGGCCATGTCCTATTTTCACTGCCTACTAAGCATACAACCAAGCCCAAGGTAATAAACTCCTTGAACCTTAGTTTTCTAATTTACGGAGCACTGTAACATTCTCTTACATGTAATAAGACACGCAGTGTTCTGCTGAGACCCTGTTTCCATTATCTTAGACTGCCATTCCTGCAGTTACAGCAATTGAAATGATATCCACAGAAAATGGAAGAAAATAATTAGCCTCAATTCACTTCCAAACATGGTATTATGGGTTAAAAATTAACCATAAAGCATAAATGTAATTTTGCATGATGCATCCAAGGGAATATTTAAAGGCATTGTGAGTTTGCTATTAAATTTATGTCATGATGGAAAAATCTTTCTTTCCCATGCAAATTAACTTGCATCACTGTGTTAAATATACACTTATTGAACCCTTTCTTTGTATATGGCACATTGCAAGGATTGGGAAAATAGGGTTGGCATTGCATAGTAGTTGCCTTAAAGTGACATTGTCCTAAATAGGAGATATTATAAGGCCTAGGAGAAGTGCCATGGCAACCCAAATTAGAGCCTGAGGCAAAAAAATCAATAATATTGATCCTGTCCTTATTTACAATTTTTATATTTTGTTTATTGTGATGGTTGATTTTATGTGTTAACTTGACTGGGCCATGAGGAGCCCAGATATTTGGTCAAGCATTATGTTGGGAGTTTCTCTGAGGGTGTTTTTGGATGAGATTAATATTTAAATTAGTTGACCGAGTACAGAAGATTGCCCTCTTTAATGTGGATGGGCCGCATCCAATCGGTGGAAGGCCTGAATAGAACAAAAAGGCTCCCCAAGTAAGAGAGAACTCATCCTGCCTGATGACTTTCAGACTGAGACATCAACATTTTTTCTGCCTTCGTACCTGAACTGGAACATTGGTCCTCCGTGGGTCTCTAGCCTGTCAGCCTTTAGGTTGGAACTTACACCGTCTGCTCTCCTGGGCCTCAGCCTTGGACGCAGACTAGAACTACGTCATCAGCTCTCCTGGGTCTCCAGCTTGCAAACCCACCTGCAGATCCTGGGGCTTGTCAGCTGCCATAGTCACCTGAGCCAATTTCTCATAATCTCTCTCTTTCTGTCTCTCTCAATTCTGACTAATGAATTCATCATAGATTTTTACATTGCTATCAATTTTTTGAAATATTGAATTATAGTATCGTGTCTTCATTACTGAGTCTTTTAGTGCTTTTTAAAATTGTGCACCCGAGGTGAGTGTCTCATTCACCTTAGCGTGGCCCTGGACTTGCATGGAGCTGTGGACGTGCCCTCCTCATCAAATTGCTTCCTTAGACATGCAGAACTTCTCCCTGCCTTCCTCCTGTCCCAAACTCTACAATTCCTCCCATCGTGTCTGTCAAATCCATCCCTCTCTCCTTCCCCACTGCCAGCGTCTCTAAATCTCACCCGAATAATTGTAATAGTTTTCTGTTTGGTTTATTTTCCTCCAGGCATGTAACCCTTCAATCCATTCTCCACACACTTTTGAGGGGTTATCTTTCTAAAACACTATTCTGATTGCATCAATATTCTGCTTAAAATGCCTTCTTTACTCATCATTTCCAGTCTTCTTCGCACTGTACGTAACTTGTTTCCAACTTCGTTTCATGCCTTTTGCTCTTGATAATATCCAGATAATTCAAATCACACTAAAGTGCTCGCCGAGACCAGACAGGCAACGCTGTTCAACTGCGCCAGCTCTGCTCGCAGGCAGCTTCTCCTGCCAGGTGTTGGACGAACCTACTTACTTTTCACCACCCTGCCTAATTGTTACTGCCTCAGATTTGATTTTTATTCCCTCTACTTTGAAAAGTTTGACCTCTCTCCCCTGTGCTTTCATAGTACTTATCATTATCTTAAAAATAATAGTACTTGTCATTCTGAAATTCTAATTAGATGCTTAGGAATTTATCTCTCCAAATAAATTGTTGGGGAGAGAAAGAGAGTGTCTTCCTTATTTTTATGAATCTTTTACTTATCTCAGTGTCCAGCCTGGAGGAGATCAATTGCTAAGCAAACGAATACTGTAAGGTAGGAAGTCATAAGTGCTATGAAAGAGATACGGCTTTAGGATTTTCGGATGATGCAAGAAATAGGTTGAATGACAGGGGAAAAAACTCTTGAAATGAGAAGTCTCCAGAAGCTTGGTGCCTGATATTTAGTACATCTGGTGCCAAATGACAGTGATATGTTTGAGATTTTATAGTCAAGTATCTTACGCAATGTTAAAACAAGAAATAAGAGATCCACACCATTTGTCTTGTCTGCAATTAATATATATATATATATATATGTCCAAATTTCTATTCAAATCGAAAGATAAAAAACAATGTTTAAAAGAATGGGAAACTTGAAAAGCTTTTAGCCAACTGACATGGAATTTGAACTTCTTAATTTTGCATTTACTATACTTTGTTCTAAAAAACTGGAGCTCTAGTTATCTAAACACTGAACTTGCTTTGTTATAGAACAGTCTCACCACTACTCGATTCTATCTCTCCACAATTTTTCTACCTGAATCTATGTTAATTACCCTGGAATAGTTTGCCTGTCCTCACTGCCTCCAGCCAGCACCCCGTTTCTGCCTGTGTGTGAGTTGTTTTCCATAACGGATCCTTACTTCTTTCCTTAGACTCTGAGTGTGAGTTCTGTTCTGTAACTCTCCCTGTGGTTTTCTTATGTTCAGGGAGCTCCAGGAATCCATCTTTTCCTATGATGCTAAATTCCAATCAAGATAAATGCAGCATTGCTGGTTTATGTCCCCTGCTTTTGGTTCCAGGTTTAATATTATTTGTAAATCTTGAACAACCATTAAATAATCAGCTCACACTGGCTAAAAACTCTGCATCTGCATATGCTGAAGCCAGATTCTATTCATTTAAAAGTTCTAATTCCCCTTAAAGAAACCAAAGATTTTGCATACTATATCTTTCATTTCTTAAAAAGGAAAAATGAAAATCCAGATTCTTCTTCAGTAGAGATTTTAATTAGTGCAAGTATGTGACACATTGCTTTCCTGGCCTTTTTGAGATCTGAAGTCCTGTGATCATGAAACCTCCGCAGGTAGCACTGTGCACATTCATTTAAAGTGTGTGCTTTAATTCAAGTGCCTCAGATATATTTTTTCAATGCCATGCATTCTGAGGGAGAAAGAGTGTGTTATTTTATACACATCCTTTTACACTTTAGAATAATACTTTTTATTTGTACAGTTTTTAAATACTAGGTAAGTCATGAATAATTGTTTCCAAATTACAGATGAGGTTAAGAGACCTATAGTTCAGGTCTAACAGAAGATAAGAGCCAGAACTATAACTGGAGCTTAGATACTATGACTGCAAGTGCAATATCCCTCATAAAGTTCTATTGTATAATCTTCTCTCTCAGGGAGATAGGAGATTTTAGGTTTAAAAAATCAGTTAGAATTCTTGACTTTAAATATTTGTTGATTGCAATCACCAAATCCTTTTCTACCACAAATGTTCACTTTTTGAAAAAGCAAGGTATAAGTTTATGTTTTCTTTTTAAAAATCCCAGAACACCCACCTGGGGCCTATAGTTACAGCTACCCAGGAGACTGAGGCAGGAGGATGGCTTGAGCCCAGGAGTTGAGGGCTATAGTGCACTGTGCCAGTCGGGTGCTCGCTCTGAGTTTGGCATCAATACGGTGACCTCCTTGCAGAAGGGGCACACCAGGTTGCCTAAGGAGGGTGAACTTGCCCAGGTCAGGAACAGAGCAGGTCAAAACTCCCGTGCTAATATGAAGCAGGATCGCATGTATGAATAGCCACTGCACTCCAGCTTGGGAAAAATAGCCCCCTCTCTTAAAAAAATCCCAGAACAGGATACACTAATTTGCCTTAGCAGGGTGAAGGGCTGGCCTCTCTTCTAGAGGTGACGTGCAAAAAGTCAAATGCAATTCTCGTCCAGCGCACAGAGAGAGGCCATCCGCAGCGATTTGAGTAGTTGCACAAAATGCGCCTCTTCGCCCGTGAGACTTGCAACACTTGAATTCTGCCTTGGGGCCGGGGAAAGCGCGCCCCTTTGTCTCACCCGCACATGCCTCCCACTTCCCTCAGCCTTTCCTGAGGCCCTGCGCCACGTTGGTCTTCTCTCGAGAAGCTGTGCCTCAGCCTCAGAGTGGCACTTATTTCCAGGTAAAAACCTGACTAACGACTGCGGGGGTGAGTCCCCTGGCAGTATTTGGCACCGCGGCTGCCAATTCGGCATCTCGAGGCTCAGAGACAATTCCCTCCTCCACTAGCACTGTCTTCTCTACCACCGCGGGTGTCTGAGCTGCCCGTGGTGCCAGGTTATGTCTTATTTACTCACTCACTTCCCTTCTACAGGTTGATCCCAAGAATATTTAACAGCGACTCAATAGTTCACTCCTGTTCAATCAACAAAATCACTACCTCACCATGGTGCTCAACAATAAGCATTTCCCAACGTTAGCATCGTCCACGGGCATTTGCTGACTGCTTACTACGTGATGGTTTTTGCTGAGAAAAACACATTAAAGCTTGGCTCTGAAATCCACGAATCAAAGGTTTTGTTAGGATGGAAAATATATTCCACAAAATTATGCCTCCAGGCAGCCTAAGCTCCTCATCATACTAGAACTAAGATGCTACCACTTTCCACCCTTTTTACAGAATTAGGTGTTCCCAGTAAGTGAACATTACAGTTATTAAATTCTGGAGTTATCCAGGAAAATTACTCAGATCTATATGTCCTAAGAGTGATTATTGAACGACCCCCAAATATGCAATAGCAACAGAAGTTAATAGAATATTTTCTTTATAAAATTGAGGTTATAACCCTTGCCCCTCACAAGCTTTGTTGTCTTGTGCAAAACTGTTGACTTGCAGATTTGTAGCACTAAAAATAATAACTCTAGAAAAGTAGCAGTCATTGCACATAAAATTGATGTTTTAATTCAAGTGAATATATAAGAAACATATTAGTAAGAGATTTGTATTTCAGAGATGAGATAAGCCTTTTGGCTTCTGTGGGCCATGCTGGGTCTCTCTGGAGCGTTGCTCTCACATTCGGGTCTTTACTATCTACATGTTCATAGTTCTCAAATCTGTATCTCTAGCCACGACATTTGAGCATGAGACTAAGTGTCCTGTTCAGCTTGGGCTGCTGTAACAAATGATCGGAGACTTAAACAACATTCATTTCTCACAGCTCTGGAGGCCGGAAAGTCTAAGAGCAAGGAACCATCAGATGCAGTGTCTGGTGAGGCTCTTCTTCCTGGGTTGAGATGGTACCTTCCCCTTGATCCTCACGTGTCAGGGAGAAAGACGGCAAGAAGAGAGAGAGAGAGAAAGTACAAAAGTTAGCTCCAGAGTGTCCTCATAGAAGGGCATAGTCCCATCACTTTTAAAACTTAATCACCTCCCAAAGCCCCACATCCGAATACCATCATGTTGGGGGTTGGGGATTCAACAGTTAAAGTTGTGGGGGCACAAACATTCAGTCCACAGCACTAACACACCCGTAACCAGTATCTCCTTGGATAATGTCCTTTGGGGGATATCCCTGCAGCACGTGTAAAACCCTGAGCTCCACATCCTTTTCCTCAACTCCTTTTTCTGTTTTCTCCACTGTGATGATGTTGCTGCCTTCAACTCAGGTTACTGGGACAAATCCTGACAGCCTTCCATCTCCTCCTCTCAGTCACTCATCTCCCAAATAGGTCACAAATTCGTGACAATTATATTGCTCAAGGGTCTCTTGAGGGTGCCATCTCCTCTCATGAAAAAATATGGTCTTAGTTCAGTATTTTCTTGGGGATTTTTGCACCAATGTTCACAAGAGCTATTAGTCTGTAGTTTGCTTTTTTTGTACAGTCTTGGTCTGACTTCGGTATTAGGGTTATGCTGGCCTTATAGGGTGAGTTAGGAAATGTTTCTTCCTCTTTGATTTTTTGTAAAATCTTTAATAAATGTTTGGTAGAACTCACCAGTGAAGCTATCAGGGTAAGGACTTTCTTTTGCTAGAAAGAATCTTTTTTGATTCTTTATTCAATATCCTTACTAGTTATAGGAATATTCAGGATTCCCTTTATTCCATGATGCGGTCTTGGTAGGTTTTGTGTCTCTAGTAATTTGTCCATTCCCTCTAGGTTACCCAACTTGTTGGTGTACAATTGTTCATAGTACCCTTTCATAATTTTTTATTATGTATCATTGGTAATAATGTTTCCATTTCCATTTCTAATTTTAGTAATTTGAGTCTTCTCTTTTTTCTTTGTCAATCTAGCTAAAGATTTTTCAGTGTTGCTGATTTTTTCAAAGACAAAACTATTGATTTTGTTGATTTTCCATTTTTTAAAAAATTTCATTTCAGAATATTACGGGGTGCAAACACTTTGGTTACATATATTGCCTTTGCACTGCCCAAGTCAGAGCTACAAGGGTGCCCATCACTGAGAAACTGTGCTCCGCATCCATTAGATATGGATTTACCCATCCCCTCCTCTGCCCCCCACCTGCCCAACACCTGATGAATGTTACTTCCATATGTGCACTCAAGTGTTGATCAGTGAGTGCCAATTTAATGGTGAGTGCATGTGGGAGTGGATTTTGTTGGTTGTCTCTATAGTTTTTCTGTTTCCTATTTCATTTATCTCTGCTTTAATCTTTATTATTCTCCTCCTGCTAGCTTTCGCTTTAGTTTGTTCTTTGTAAGTTGCTGATTTTACATCTTTCTTCTTTTTGAATGTTAAGAGTTTATAGCTATAAATCTTCCCCTTAACACTGCATCTCATAAGGTTTAGTAAGTTGTGTTTTCATTGTCATTGTCTCAAGATATTTTCTAGTTTCTCTTTTGATTTTTTTTGATCCACCAGTTTTTTGAGAGTGTGTTGTTTAATTTCCACAAATTTGTTAGATTCGATTGGTTTATCTCCCCAACGCTTTTGTCCATAATGTTTAAACTCATTAGTGAGGCATTCACCTCCTTTGGAGTCAGCCTCTTAACAACTGGCCAGACTCACCTCCCACCGGGCCCAAGCCCATTGTATACAACGGCCACGCAGAATCACCTGCCAATCTGCTTGAGACTTGCCCTTTCATTCCTTGTCATCTCCACCCAGCGTCTCCTTTCTCCATTCTCTACTCACCAATTCTAAAGCCTCTTTTAAGACTCAGAACAAAAGAGGGAAAATTTTGGACCTCTACAGGTTCATTTGGAGTCCCTTTCTCTGCTCCCTTAGCATTCTGTTCCAGCCTCCCTTAGGTATGTATCACTCTGTATTGTAAATGTTTGAAATGTCCATACCTTTTTACTTTTTTTTTAATTCCTAGTGCTAGTACCAAATTGGCTGCATAATTAGAAAATATTTGTTTTATGAATTGAGTTATAGAATTTCACATATCCTTTTATTGTTAAATGACTATCCTCAACTGGTGAAAATTTAAAGGCAGGAACAGTATTAAATCAATAGAATTCTTATTGTTCATTCCCTACCACCACCACCCCCAGAAAAAAACACAATGGGGACACAAAAATCACTAAACGAAAGTTTAATGAATCAAAGGTCCTGTTGTCTTCTTAGTTCAAAGCTTCTTTGGCCATGCACATATGTCTTATGGTTTTCCTGCTCTCTGGGTGAAGGATCAAGGGTGTTTCCATTGCTTGTTGTGTTGAAGGAAGGAGGGTTTAGCTCTGAGAGTCTCTGGGGTTCTTATTTGATGAGTTCATCTGCTCATTGCTCACTGATTAGAAAATTCTGTCACATTATAGGATAGCTGAGAGTTCAAGATTATTGGGACTATGGGCATACAGACTTTCCAGTTTAAAATTGCAATGAAATGGAACATTAAGCTTTGTATAGATCACATTTCAATATCATTCCTAGCTCTCTGAAACTTGCATAATTAGCCATTGTAAAATCTGGTCTGCTATATAACCAGTGAGCTGCAAAAGGACACCATCGAGGAAGGAAACATCATTGGAGCCATGAAATTTTATTATGTGCTGGGGACAACTAGTACTGGACATAGGAAAGCACATAAGTGTGCATGACAGTCTTCCTTCACTGCCTCGTCTGACAATTCCTGTCCGTTAGAACTGGCCAAGGAAAACGAGATGGGGAAGGGATACAAGACTGCATTTTTGAAATGAGATGAGTGTGTTCAAGGTGGCACAGCTATAGACAGGACTGTACTTTTCATGAGTTAATGTTGATGCGTGCACTGCCAATCTTTCTCTCATTTCTTGGGGCTTGAACTCCAGAAGACAAGCATGACAGATTTTGACACTCATGCTACTAACTTTCTAGTAAGGAATGGTGAGAAACAGGGAGCCAGCTGGATCCCAAATCATTGATTTGGGATTATCTGTAGCATCACAAATGTGGAATCCAGATGTTCTTGTAATTGTTTAATTAGGCTTTCTCTTCTGTTCTCCACATTTCCCCTGCCCAAGAGTCCTACCCCTATCTTTGTCGCATAGGGAGCATCCTAGTTTCTAGGAGATCACCTTTCCTTACCCCACTCTCGGAATGCTTGCAACATACGGTAAATCCTCTGTTCTGGTTTCATATGACACAGACATTCTGAAGAAGAAACCCTAAAGTAAAAATTAGGTCTTGTGATAACCCAAAACATTACACATGTGCTATGTTCTGATCCTTGGATGCTTCTTGTTATCTATTGCTATATTAAAAACATCAAACGTAGTGGATTACAACAGTGGCTTATTGTCCCTCATAATTTTGAGGGTTTGCTGAGCTTTGATGACCAACTCTTCTGCTCCACTTTGTATTGGCTGGGATTGCTCATGCCTCTACCATCGGCTGAGGCTTGGTTGGGTCTGGAACTCTCAAAAAGACCTTGCTCACATGCCTAGCAGTTGATACTGCTTAAGAGATCACTCTTCCTCCGGCAGTCTCCACTTGCTTCCCTAGACTATAGTGACAGGGACCCAAGAGAGTGAAAGCAAAAGCTACCGGTTCTGTGGAGGGCTAGACCTAAAACTGGCACTTGTCAAACAAGTCAAAACGTGAACCCAGATTCAGGAAAAGGGAGAATAGACATGATTTCTTGGTGGAGGAGCGGCATGCACATACAGAGAAGGGAGCAATTGTTGGAGGCCATCTTTCAGGACAATGGACACTCCAGTCCGGTTCAGAGACTCCCCCAGCACAGCTTGACTGGGTCCTGTAGACCCCCTCCCAGGACATGAGTAGGGGCAGGATGTCATGGCTGGGTGTGTATGGAGCCTTCGCACATCTCACACACAAAAAGTCAGGATGAGAATCAGGCCCCACTGCACCGTGCTGTCATCCATCCAAAGCATCTTTAGTGGACGCTTCTACTGAAACATGGGAACACTGATTGCAGGTAGTTTGCTGAGACATTTTTTGAAAGGGGATGTAGTTTTCACTTTGAAGAAACTTCTTACGCTAAACCACTGGTTTTCCCTTTATACAGAATCCCTGAAGCGGAGGGTGGCAGTCTGCCCTCCCCTTATACCTCTCCTGGCATTACCTGACTCTTCCAGTCATCGGGAATGCTATTTCCTTAGACAGGTTGCCCAACTTCTCTTGGCCTCTTTTCTTGCATGTAAAACCAAGAGATTTGTGTTCTACAAAAATGTCAGAAACTGATTGCATTTTCCAGGCTTCACCTTCACTCTATAGTCAATCATCTGGATGTTTTTATCCGAAGTCTTCATTTAGCTGAGTCTGGCCTCGATAGAGAAACATGGGGGATGACTGGCTGAATATTTTATTTTTCCTACAAATGCATTAGGCTTATGAAGACATGGACATAGTGTGCACACAAGCTCAGAAGGAACGGCCAATTTTTGTTTTCGAAAAACCAACTAAACCTGTTAGGAATTCAATTCTAGATAATTTTGCCTGGCACTGTACCTCGATGAATAATTCAGCTAATTTTCACTGTAGTTATTTGTACATTATGAGTGCACATGCTTTGAAAGTATTTCTGTAACTTTGCCATATTGCCTATTAAATGTGTTCTGAAAATGGAATGCCACATATGAATATAAGTCCACGTTTACAAAGTATGTGAATTGACACCGTGGGACCTTGTGAACAATCTTTGACACTTTTACAGACTATTTTTAATGATCATGGCTAGAAAACAGACTCTCCTTTTTAAAGGTTTTGAGAATAAAATTCTGTCAATTTGAATATATGTGTTTGGGGAAGAATAAATGTCTTGGTTCTGTAGCACTATTGTATTTTGTGGTTATGCCTCTAGTATCTATCAATTAATGTGTTGAATTTTTAGGGTTAATTTAATAAGCTCCCTTTAGTTATTGGCACTAGTTAATAAGTTCTGTCAGTTGCTCCCAGGAGTGAGCAAGTGTGAGTGAGTGACAGAAAGAGGAAGCAGAGAAAGGCGAGAACTTGCTGGCTCTGTCCCTGAGGTCATGGGTTTTACTGTTCTGTGTCCCTGCACCCCAGCACCTGACACAGGGACAGGCTGAAAACACAAGGATGAACAGATGAGTCCCTGGACTTTTCGCATCAGAAACCGTACAATTGGCACAAGCAAAGAAACTGTTTCTCCTTGGGCGTGTCACCAGCTACATATGCAGAAGAAGTCCAGATCATTTTGTAGCTCATACACATGATGATTGGGTTTTCATGCCCATGTGTGAGATGTGCCTCCCTCAAACCTTGTTATGACATGGGCACATTATCTGTCAGACATTACAAAAGAAAAGAAAAATAAAGAAAAATATTTTGTTCAGGATGCTTTTTCTCTTCTGTGTTGTAGTTTTGTACTGAAAATTACATGCGTTATATTGTAGGTGAGTTGTGACATTTTTGTTTTGCAATCTATACTTTCTACATAATACACAATTATTAATATTTTCCAATAAAAATGTGATCGAAATATTCACAAACCAATCTTGACATCGAATAGAAAACATGCCTACTGATGTGTGCCTCTATGTTCTTTTGTGTGTCTCATGTGTGCCTCTTATTCTCTTTAGCCAGTATTTACAGTGAAATTTTGATAGAGATTTTCTAAGTCACTTTTTTTGGCTGTTATTTTTTCCAACTTTGATTTTTATCTGTTTGCACAGATGGTCCGCAATGTACGATGTTTTGACTTAACAATTTTTCAGCTTTACCGGGGGTTTATCAGAACATAACTCCATTGTCACTTGAAGAGCATCTGGACTTACAATGGTCCAACTTGCAATTTTTTGACTTTACAATGGGTTTATTAGAGCATTAAATGCATTTTTAAGATACCATACATTTGACTTTCTATGGGTTAATGGGATGTAACCCCATCAGAAGTCAAGGAGCTTCTGTACATCTCAGTTGTTCTTGACTCATGGGGAAATGCATATCACTGTGGAGGCACTTGACATAGTTCAAGAAAACAATCCAAAATATAATTTAAATATTATTTTTAGAATTATTTTGTATACGTGGGCATGAGACAATTTTCACAGAAAGAAAATTTATATTATCATAAATCAAATTGGGACTTTTTAATCATAAAGGATACTTAATTTAGCACAATAAACTTGCATCCTAAAATGACAAAATGCCATTTCACTTCTCAATCATCTGTAATTAATAGTATTGCCAAACCTCTCTCCACTTTTATTTAGGTCAGTTTCCTATCACTGTGGCTTATGTAATGAAATCTGTTATTGCCACAATTCTCTTTCACCCTTTCCAACAACCTAGCCCATCAGCCTTTCTGAGAAAGCCACCGTAGAGCAAACCGTTAAGTACTTTATCCAACATAAGAAAATACGAAAAATAAATGTAAAGGCAGAAGACAGCTTAATCATGAAAACTCTTACGTTATCTTGTTTGGAATTTTGACCAGGAAAGTTGGAGAACAGGGACATTTACAATCGTCTTAAATGGCGGAAGCAACACGTGTCTGGAATTTATAACAGGTGAGGCATTGAGCTGAGCTGGATTTCTTCGCAACAGCTTGGGAAGTGAGCCTGCTAAGAGGATGAACACCTGGGACACTGACCTATCATTCGCCTAAACTCAAAATAAGTATTTAGCAAGTGTGGGGTTGCTACTATTCATTTTGCAGTTACTCCCACAATGGACGAGTAAGCACTTTGCCAGAGATTCCAGGGTGGTTGAGAAGTGCCAAGGGGGCACAGAAGTGCCTGTAGGGATGGCCAAGGGAGCTTTTCCCGGGGGCCTTACACTGGGATCTCCCCTCAGTTATAGTCCAGACATGGACAGCCCAGGACTCGCATGGGAAATGTGCTCATGGGAAGCTGACCCTCAGGCGGAATGTGCTCCGGGCAGATGTCCTTGTGTCCAGCTGGTCCTTCATCTTTGTCTGCAGGTGTCTTTCTTGCCATCACGATGATAGATATGATTCATACGGATGCGGAGGCTCAGGGATGTTAGAAATGCCGCCTGACGACAAGGAGGTAAGAGTTCAGGACCACATTCGGTTGGAACTTTCTACTGCTCATGTTTCTTACTTTACTGTTGTCCTTGCTGAGTTTCTTAATCCAGTGTCTGGGAACCTCCAGGTCATCAAATGTATTTACATTTAAATTCCAGGTGTAAATAAATGTGACTTCTAGATTTTGCTCCATCTTGGTAATCCATTCCACAGCTCTATCCAATTACCATGAGTGGCTTAGAGGTGACAATCGTGGGGAGAATGCACTGATGGGTAATTTTGACTTTTGTTATTTTCTGAAAGTGTTAAAGACCTGGAGACTTTTAAATGATAGTGAGAAGTGCATAACCAAAAATTATTGTGGATTTTTTTGAGAAATGATGGCATTATTTCACATGAATTCTCTACTTAAAAATAGAGGCAGAGAATTTAAAAAAACCAGAAAGGTAACCTTTAATTTGAAATTGGATGCATTGTAATACTTGTGCTGTAAAAATCTGATGGTGTATTAATGTCCTCACATATATTATCTCAAATTGTACCTTTCAGTTATAATGGCTGTTCCAATAACATAATAGCCACTCACCTGTAATTATAAGTTTTCAAAGCCTGAAATGATTCCAATTGTTTTTCTCTGTACTTTCCATGTACGGAGAACTTGTAACTGCTTTGTGCAGCTGCAAGTTCCAAAAGGCTTATTTCAACTTTCCCTATTTCCCTCTGTTGTATCGTGTTGCAATTTAAATTAGTCTTGGGTGCATACGGACCCTGGGGACAGCACCAAGGACGTTTACCGGATGAAACTTCAACCGTGAGGAATTCAGTGTCTGTGTCAGCCACCCCCAGCGTTCACCTGCACACAACTAATTCCCATTTTCTTTTTAATGGATTTAACCCCAATCTTGCTCACTGTGCTTCTGTATCTCATCATGAAATATATCCAGGCCACCCCCTCGTTTGGCCCCTTGGCCAGCCCCTCAGAAGTGGGCTGCCCCTGTGGGTGGAGCAAGGAGCTGAAAAGTAATTTCTCCAGCAGGCTCGAGGCTCCCCGTCTCCCAGAAGACATGCCTGAGAAAAGGTGGGGAAGAGCCTTTCCCAGTGCCGGACCCCTTTCCTTTCTTGACTCCCCTCTCTAAACATATCCCTAACTCTGCAACAGCAAAGAGAGGGCACCTGCAAGAACCCCGGAGAGAGAAGTGGGGAGGGAGCTCCGTTCAGGTGCCAGAACCTCTCTCAGGAGGGCTCCTGGGGCCCAGCCGGCTCCCTAGCACCCAGGTCCTTGTCATGTGGAACAGCATAGTCAGGCTGACGGCTGGGAGGAGGGAAGACAGGACTTTTGAGGCATGATTAGCAGAAATGGAAAGAGCTAACTTGTGTCAATAGCATGAGACAATGAGCATTGCTTCCTCATCCTCCTGACACCACATGGCATGCGCGGGGTGTGCAAGCACACACGTGCACACACACATACACACACTCACACGCATGCACTCACACACATGCATGCACACAGGTGTGTAATATTCCAGAGCTAAGTTCAGGACTCATTCTGTATTATCTCTCTTGACCACAACGTCAGATCTGGGTTTAGCTTCTACTGCTTAGTAGCTGGATGGATGATTCTAGGTGCTTCTGTGTGAACCTCAGTTTCCTTCTTGTAAAATGAGATGACAGTCTCTACTTTGTAGTGTAAGGACCTGGTCTACTGTCCACACTCTATGTCTGTTCCTGCCTTTCGGAGAACCTGTAAATGTGCAGCTCTCTCTCTCCACTCCAACCAGCCCGTGTTTATGCAGAAGAGCCGTTGTTTTCTCATGTTAATGTCTCTCTTGCAGGGTGGTGGCAAAGAACAAAAGAGGGAATGAATTAGAGCTCCCAGCAGCCTGTCTGGCTCAAAACAATGGTTTTATTTATTTAAAAATCATGATCCTAAGTTGACAAAGGCACCGGGAGGAACTGCAGGCCATCTGGAGTCAGCTCACGCTGGCTGGTTACACGGGAGCTCGGGAGGACGCGGGAATGTGGCGCTGTTATTCCAGCACTTGAAGAAAGGTGGGGCTGCTAACTATGCCCTCACCCTCAACCCCCCAACCCCCAGCCCCTCATGTTTTTCACCCCAGAATCATAGATTCACTTAGTTGTTTCGTGAGCATCCTTAAAGACCTCCTTGCAAAACATTTCAAACATAGAAATATTTTCCAAAATTGAAATCGAATCATGCTAAACCTCTTCTTGTTTTATGGCTTGCTTTTTATTCACAAAACAGCATAGATCAACTTGTTCCCATGTCTGTGCTATATCCTATCTCATGGTTGCCGCATGGTGTTCCATTATGCATTTCTTACATAACTTATTAACTATCCCTACACTGATGAACGGTGTGTTCTTAACATTGCCAGAAGCTTGAAGGCTGTTGATGAGGTACAATAATACTAAGCAGGTGTCAGGGAATTGGGGGTCAAATCCTGCCTCCACCCACGTTGCCTCGCTGGCGACTCTCTGAGGGTCTCAGAGTCTATTTCTGCTTTTGTGGAAGAGATACTTAGCTCAATAAAAAGACTTAGCTCACAGGTTTGTAGGAGGCTTAAAATATTATAACACTTAGTCAAGAGCTTTGGAAATTAAAAAGCAAAGTATTGTTATATCTTTGCTGATCACAGCTACTGTATTAAATAATGATTTTGTTCTTCTTTCTAAACTTGTCACCTGAAAATGGGAGAGAGCGTGTCCGGAATAAATTGCGAGACTTTCAAAGGCTGGCACGGAGGCGAAGCGTGCCTAGCTGGTGGGGCGCGTTGCTAAGTGCCCTCGGTCGCTGGGGTATCTCAGAGCACTCCTGCTGCTCCCACGGAATTCTGCAGCCCCGGGTCTGTGTCTGCCCAGGACTGGCTCCGGTCCATCCAATGGGCTTTCATTCCCAGAGTGAATCAATACCGAGAGAGTGATTTTCAAAGGGCTCAAGTCATTTGTAGTCTATTTGTGTCCAGAATGTTATTTCAGCTTCTCTCCCACAGAGCAAATATCACCAGAGGCAAGACCATATCTTTTTCATATCTACACTGAAAAAAATATGACAGTTAAGCACCCTCAGTAAAAGATATAAAGATTTGAGTGAGAGTTTTTATGTTTTCTTCCCCTGAGAATTTGAGAAAGTGAAGCCCAAGTGCAGAGATGCCCCCAGTGATGACTGCATGTGCCCGGCACGTGCTTGGCAGGGCGGGCTTTCAGCGGGACGGATACCTGGCGTGGACGGCCCGCCGGCTCCTCTTGGTCTCAACACAGTTCTCAAGAACAGTGACTTTCTCTTCCCACCACCCACACGCTGAATTTCAGGTAAAGGACCTGTAATCAGCATCCACACGCCTGGATGAAAAGCAAAATCAATTAAACACGAGAGAATCTGTTCTGTGTGATGCCACGTAGACCTGTGAGCCTCTGCATTTGATGAACTTTCGCGTTTTTACTGAGAGGGAAGAAAGCAAATATTGACAGACATGTAATAGCGTTTGTATAATGCTTCTTTTATTTCCTGCTGCCATCTGTAAGCATTGTACAAACAAGCACTGTGAGCCCAGGGTGGTTAAGCAACTTGCCCCACGGTGAAGAGACCGGAAGCGAGTGGCGTGTTTCAGAGAAACTCTCCGTGGGCTTCGGCAATTCTCCTTCCACCTTGGGCCACGTGGGGGCCATGCCGATGTGGAGGAGACACGAATACAGCTCACCTGTGTCCTGGCGTTTCAATTTCTGTTTAGACTGTAAGACGATCTGAGAAGTGCGCCTTCGTATGACCATAGTCACTTGTTGGAGATACACGTCTGAATCTCTTTTGAATAAACGGAGCTACATACAGCGCCAAGTCACCTACCTAATTCTTGAGGAAAATATGCACGATTCTGTGTACAATGTCGTTGCTAGTTAGTGTCCTGTTGACAGCAAGAGTCCTGTACTTAGGGAGCATACTTCATTTTCAAATAGCAATGTAGCCAACTGCCTAGCAGTTTAGCATTTTAGTAAGAAAAGAGAAAACTGGCATTTCCTGAGTGCCAGACATTTTCACGTATCCTTTCTGAAACCCTGCATCCTGATGCTATTTACACTAGACTATTTTAAACAAAGCAGAAACTGAGGCCTGGCTGGGTTAGGCCATTTGCTCAGTGTCACACAGCTAGAATGAGGCCACTGAGGTCAGACTGTAGTCTCCTAAATTCAAAGCTCATAATGTGGTATGATCCTTGTCTTTTCATGTGAATGAAGGAGTGTTGGGTTTTATCTCTTCAAATCCTTAATTATTTTTATAGCTGTATTGAGACATAATTGGCATTCCATAAAATTTCCCACTCAGTGGTTCTCAGCATATCCATAGGCAGGTGTGACCATCACCACAGTCAACTTTTAGAATGTGGATATCATTTAAAAAACAAAAGAAACTAATTTTTACATATTGGAAAACTCAATGCAAAGGATTTGCCCAAAATTATACATAAAATAAGCTTTATTTTCTATTATATTCTAATTTTATGGCTTATGACTACATAAAAATGGCTAAAAAAAGTCATAGCATCTACTGTTCGCTATGCTAGAGCCATTGGTACTGATGTTCTGCTCTGAAAGGAAGTGTGGCTGGGGGGACAGGAGAGTTAGGCCGAGTGGAGGCTGGAGCTCTGGGATTTCTTCTCTCTGCACCGTGTGGTTTCCTCACTGATAGGTGGATTTTATGATGCTGGCTCTATGGACAGAAGGAGCCTGGCAGTGCCCCCACCTTCCCAGCTCCTATTCGGTTACGATGTCCTGGGAGTTGCCTATTTGATGTTGCTAAGTTCCAGGTTCTTCACATTCATAGTTTCTGTAGCCCTGGTATCTGTGAGATAGCCACTGTCACCACTGAATTCTAAATAAAAGGTCCCCAACTCCATGAGATAGAACTGAATCTCCCAAGGCCTCCCAAAGAGAAAGTGATGGGGACTGGGTTTGAACAATGCCAGGATTGTCCCTAGATAACATCATTTTTGATAATAAAGAGATTTTTAGATACACGGTTGAGAAAGAAAGAACAATTCCAATTTGATGAGGCAACAGAGCAGGTATTCTTAGACTATTTACTTTCCTATTCATGACCATTCATAGGGACAAACTATTTTATTTACACATTGGGAAAACAAGCGTACACATTCTATTTCATAGGCTAACACCTGAGCTGATTGTGAGTGCACAGAATGACTGCAGTGTCTAAAATGCTTTTTTAAGCCAGGTGCAGTGGTGTACGCCTGTAGTCCCAGCTACGCGGGAAGCTGAGACAGGAGGATTGCTCAGGAGTTGGAGGTTTCAGTGAGCTATGATGACACCACTGCACTCCAGACTGGGCAACAGAGTGAGATCCTGTCTCAAAACAAAAAAAGCTTTTTTTTTGTCTCAAGCATGGTGAACATTTAAGCTGGCTAAAAGAGTTGGTTGGCATTTACCTTTTACTTTTATTAGCTCCCTTGGATGCAGCTTCTTATTTGACTCATGTCTGGCTGCCTGCCATGGGGCAGCAGACTCTGATAATGTCACCCTTGTTTCGCCAGACTCTGAGGTCTTGGTTCTAATGGACTGAGACACCCCAGCCTTGCCTTCAGGTCCCATTACCCGCTTCACTTTGGGGTGCAGGCTTGTCACTGCCTACCAGGAGCTAGCTCAGGCAGCCATGTGTGCAGTGTGGACAGGGCCTGAGACAGAGACAGGGCTGGCCCGTCTTACAGATTGCCCCAGGGAGACCTCAGCCTAGCTTTGTTTGCCCCCATCGGGGAGGCAGGGATGGAGGTTGTGACCGCACGTCACAGCCCTTGTCTCATCTCAGCGTCACGCTCTGCTCGCATGCTTGGGAGCAGCGAGCCTTCTTCAGAAATTCTCCCCCTCCTGGACCACACTTATTTTAGCTTTCTCTAAAGGCTTCACCTCTCCTCTGGCCACCATGCTTTAAATTCTGATCTGCCACTTGGGAGCTAAGTTGCTTTGCCCAGTCACTTAACTTTCTGAGACTTATTTTCCTCATCTTGGCGGTGGAGGGTTGCTGTGTGATACGATGATGTAGTCACACAACGTCTGTGAAGGCATTTCAAAAGCACTGCCTATACTGGTATTTGACAAATATCAGTTTTCTAATTCGCATTCATCCCTTCGTTTCCTTTTCCTCATATATCTTGAGATCCTACTGTCACTAACTGTTCGTAATCTTCATGTTGGATGTTGCCACTATTTAAACAGCTGGGTACTGACCATGATTGCAGTTAGTTTTCCTCTTTATCTTGTAAAGCCTTGGGTTTCAAGAGTTGCTGAACATGTGCCTCCATGCCGAACATGTGTGTCCTCCTGTGCAATAGAAGTGTCCGGGCTGTGATGGTCTCATAGCTATCTATAGTCAGGCACTGCCCGGGGGAAGGAGGACCACAGTTGAGAATGAGCTTTTACCCCAATGTAAGGGGAAATGGAGCTCTCTCTGCCCAGGAGTGCCTGGGGGATGGAGGATGCTGAGGGAACGGCATTTGCAGAGGGATAGACTGCAACCTCCAGCTCTGCTGCACCCTGGGAATTCTAGACTCCGCTCCCGCCTGTGCCAGGAGCTCCTGGGGAGGGGTTCCCTGAGCAGGAGCTGTGGGAGGACCCTGGAGGGAGCCAGTGAAGCCTGCTGGGGCTCGGAGGATGTGGGGGCTGGGCATTACGCCACCAGGAGTTGCCATGTGGCCTTCAAGGACAGGCACAGGAGCTGGAGAGGTGTAAGTGACCTCGAGGAGCCACCTTCCGAGTAGGGCGAGGGCTCCTGTTGTCGCAGGTACCTCCAGAACAGCGCCATTCCTGCCCTGGACTCCCGCTGTAAGAGGCGAGCTGCTGCCACATCCGCTCAGCATCCTGAAGGGAGAGCGGACTGCGCTGCTCTCCCGGTGATGTTCTTACCCAGCAGACAGGTAACACATTTTCAGCAAGAAATACTACGGGACTGGTACCTCAGGAACTTCTGGTAGGAGCTTGAATCAGTTATCAAGAAATAGTCACCCGGTCCTTTGAACATTCTTTTCATGTCTTTTATAGATAAATACATAAAATATAAATAAATTTGTGTGTATGCATATTTATATAAAATAAAATATACTACTCAGATACAAGAGGAAACTTCATTCCGACAGATGTATTTTGGAAAGACCATGTTCGTCTGAGATGGAGGCCCATGGAGAATGCAGCTAGGGAGAGTGACCAACGCTGGAGGGAAGGAAAAGAAAAGGAAAAGATACGTGTCTAAGAAAGAATCTGAGCTTTTCTGAGGAAACGTGTACTTTTTGAGAGCTATGGACCAGGGGGTGACTGCGGGCTTCACGGAGATTTTAGGGAAGGAAGACAGGAGACCTCAGATCATTTTTCTACATTGATTTGTTACTATTTAGAAAAATAAATATTAAAAAAAATGTCATGCTTAGGAAAGGTAATGCCCAATGCAGGCAGCGATACAATAAAGCTGGCAATTGCACAGTGCTGGTGGCAGTATGAACCGGCACAGACCTTTTGGAAAGCAATTTGACAGCATAGGTTAAAAGCCATTAAGGGCACATTCATTATAACTCAGAAACTGAATTTGGCTGTTTTTTTTCACCAAAAAACATAGAAAAGTAGTTTGCACAAAGATGATATTGATAAGAATTTTTCATAATTTTTTAAGGGAAATAAATCGAATACATGTCTATGGTGGAATGATTAAATAAATACCATGTCTACTCATTGGAATTTTAAGCAGCAAGTTAAAGGAATATACAGCAATGTTGAAAATGTCTGATTTTATCTTAAACGAACAAGTAGATTATGTACTGCAAAATAAATGAATGCCTATTATTAAAACAGAATTATAAACTGACCAGAAACTTTTAAATCCACCACATGTGATACATGCCCCAGAGTCTTTAATGCAGTTGCTCTGAAAGCCACATTACTGTGGAGCAGCTAAGCTAATAGAGAGACAATTCTTGCTAAGCTAGAATAATAAACTCCCAGTCTTGGACTAGTTATGGTCCTCTGTGTACAAACAGGGAGGTGGAAAGCTGAAGAATGCCTGTGTTTTAAAATTTTACAAAGGACCCAGAAAGTCTAGTCTTAAGTATCTACCAAAGTGGGGAAAACAATAACATATGTCTATACAAGGACTCGCATGTGATTGTTTACAGTAAGATTATTTATAACAACCCAAAAGTGGAAGTGATCCAAATGTCCATCAACTGGTGGATGGATAAACAAAAATGGCATATCCGTACAGTGGGATATTATTCAGCAATAGACGGGAATGAAATACATGATTCATTCACAGCATGAAGCATGCTACAACAGGTGTGAACCTCAAGAACATGCTAAGTGAAGGAAGCCAGAGGCAAAAGATATATATGTGATTTGTTTTGTATGATTTGATTCATGTGAAGTGTCCATATAAGACAAACATACAGAGACGTAGAGTGAACTTAGCTCTCAAAAGGGGCCTGGGCTGGGCATGGGAAAGACATTAACTCTAACTGACAAAGGGATGTTATGGGAAAGATGAGAATAGTGGTGGTGCTTGTGCCACTCAGTAAATTTACTAAGCCATAGAATTTCATATTTAAAATAAGTATTTTATGGTATATGATTTTAGTTCAACAATATTGTTGAAAAAATATGTTTTTCCCATCTGATATAGTCAATAGCAAAATTAGAATGAACTTCTGAGGCTTTCCTTGGAGCACTGAGGTAGCCGGTGCAGAATATTGCAGGCTAGAGTAAGCGCCTTCTGTACAAATGCGAAGTGTCCTTCATCTTCTCTCGCCTACAGCTCATCTGACCCTGTCTCACAAGCGCCCACGTGAAACCCGGGGCCTCGGCCCGCGGTACAGCTCAGGCAGCTGAGACCCGGAGGGACGAGGCTGTCATTCTGCTGGTGCCCGCAGAGCTGCGGTGCAAGCTCAGCGCCACCAACTGTACTCTCTTCTAAGTTACGAAACACTTCAAAATGCAGCAACGTACCAAAAGTTATATGATGGAATCATTGAACCCACTACTCAGATTTGGGGAATGTTAACATTTTTGTGATCTTCATTGCATATTTTTGACAAATAAAAACTCTGATTTGGCGAAGGCACCCTGCCGCCACCTTTCTCTCCCTCCCTCCCACTGCACGGGTAAACACACACTGGAAGTTGGGGCGCACTTTTGCTGGGTATGTTTTTGTAATTTGTCCCATATGTGTTTCTGTATCAGTCTGCTCATTGCTGGAGTGACAGATTCCCTAACTGCATGAGGTGTCCCCTGTAAACAGGTGTTAGGCCACTTGGCAAGAGGCCCGCAGCCACCACAGGAGAGCGGTGGGGTAGGTCAACCACGGTCTCCATGCACCCCACTCAGGACTGCAGCTCAGCACCACTCCCTCCCGCAGTAAATGGAAAATCTGAAAAGCAAGGGAGAGTTCTCCTCACAAGAGACTCAATTTTCATCAAGAGCAAAAACATTGGAAGTCTCCAAAAGATTTCTCTTCAGTGTCTTTTACCAGGTTTGGGTCATATGTTCACGCTAATGGTAGGTTGGACACAAAGATGATGCTGATATTCCTGCCCTTGGTGGGCACACCATGTGTGATCGCCTGTCTTGAGGGTGGGTGCAATCTGTGAACATGACTCCTGTGCACAGGCTACAAATCAGTCACCACCGAGTTGCTCAAAAAAGAGACCACCCTGGGTGGGCCTGCCCTAATCAGGGGATCCTTTAAAAGAAGGTGAAGGAAGCATCAGAGAATTGAGCTTTTAAAGCCAACAGTCAGGTCAGGAACTGCCTATGTGAGCTGTGTGGCAGGAAACAGTGGTGGCTCCTAGTTGCTAAGAGAAGTCACCAACCTATAAGAAAATAAAGATCTTAGTTCTACAACCACTAGGAAATGAATGATGAATTCTGCCAACAACCAGTGAATTTGGAAGAGGACCCTGACTCTCAGATGAGACCCTGGCCCTGGCTGACAGCTGGATTTCAGCCTGGTGAGACCCTGAGCCAAGGACCCAGCTAACCTGTGCCCAGACTTCTGACCTACAGACATTGTGAGCTATAAATATGTAAATGTGTATTGTTTTAAGCTGCTAAATCTCTGGCAATTTGTTAAGCAACAATATAATACAAATACATCCCTAAACAAATCACTGGCAACAGTGATTAGATCAACCATGATTCATCACTTGAGGACTTCAGAGAGGTTTGTCTTCCTTGGGTTTATTTCCATCACGTTATTTTATACTTTCTATTTTCCATGTATTTCTTTTGCTTCTTAGGTTTTCTTTCCTGCTTTTAATTATATTGATCAAATTTTCTCTATTCACCCACATATACTTTTATTCTTCTACTGATATTTATTTTCATTTTTATAGTGGGTGGGACACAATAAATAACCTTGATTTAATAAGATGTAAAGTTAAGCAGTGTCACTATAATTTTCACTCTCTTCCCATCTTTCATGGCATTATTGTGCAGTATTTTAATCCTGCTTTGTTTCAATCCTATCTACATAGTAACTATAATAATTATTGTGCTCATAGTGAACACATACTGAGATTTATTTACATGTTTACCAGTAATCTATTTGCTCACCATAACTCCTTGCATCTCGCTCTTTGTTCTTGGTTCAGTTTCCTTCTTGCTGCCATATAATCTTCAGTCGCAGGGCTGGGGTAGGATGAGGCAAGCCAGGCAATTGCCTTGGGTGACAAAACCCTCAATAATCACAATAATTCACATAGTAATTCAACAATTAGAAATGTCAGAATTAGTGCAAAACATTTTTGGTGACAACTGTCAGAATTTTACAGAAATACAGGTTGTTGTTGTTTGTTTGTCTCACAACCGTGCATCATTATGCCACAGGGCAGGCGTCTCCGGTCTGCCCTGTTTTGGGCCTGTGAGGCTGATGATGGGGCGGGAACACAGTGGGTAACGCAGGGCTTTATGTAGAGCACTGTCATTTTATTTATAGATATTTTGATGACTCTTCCACCTGGTCCAAAATCAGGGTGGGTATTTGGTAAGTGCCACATTTTCCATTATCCCCCAGCCCCAGTGGGACTCAGCATGGACAGTGCTCAGGGGTGTGGACATCACAGATCGGAGAGGACTGAAGTCTCATAGTTTTTGTCTGAAAATGCTACGGTGCTGCCTTATCTCCTGAATGACAGTTTCCGGGGACACGGTGAGAATGCGGTGATCGGGCTGTGGGCTTCTGGTGCTGTGCTCGCACGGGAACGGAGTCTGCAGGAGAGGCATCAGAAAGCCGTTCTCTTTTGAAGGCGGTCTGTGCCTGATTCCCAGTAAGCCGTCGCTGCTCGCGCCACCTTCCCACGCTACACCATCGTTAACCAAGATCTCTTCTGATTCCACCAGCCAGGTGCCCCAGAATTCACAGAGAATACCACTGAAAGCTGTAAATGCATCTCAAGGCATTTTATCAACATTGCCGGTATTCATTGTTGATGTCTAAAGACTCTGACTGTAATCACGAATAAAAAGAGACGTATATGCAGGGAGAATAGAAAAAAAGGTACACCAAAATGCTCAGGGCGTTTGCATTAGTATAATAGAATCTGATTTCTTTTCTTATAATCAGCCATTTTCCAAAAAGTTTTAAATTCTAGCTATGTTAAGTTCACAATGAAAATGTGTGCTAAAAAGATTAGGATGCGAAGGGTCATTTATAATGCATGAACCAGGGTCGGGGATCCCGGCCCTTGCTGCTGGCGGCGTGTCGGTACTTCCAGCAGCTTCTCCTTATTCTCTGAATGCCGTGGGGATTTCATTAGCTTAAGCTCCACAGATATGATTCCTATATAATTGTAAAATAATCGAAATTCAGTAAACAACTCATAGTAGGCACTGTGTACAATCATAAAATGTCAGGGCTCAAGAAAACAGTGCCAGGTTCTGACTTTTAATAGGATCACTGTCACTTTTTAATAAAAACATGTGTTTAGCATCGCAAACATGCGAGGCATTGAGCATCCTTGCTTAGGGTTGCTGGCATAAGGATGAGATTGCCTTGGCTCTCATCCTGAGATTTGCAACTGTCACTTTCTCACAAAGCGGTAGGATTCCCAGGCTTGCCGCTGCGTCCACTACTACACCACGGAAAGGCAAAATTCTCCTGTCTCCTTTGCAGCTAGCTAGCTGTGACCATTTGACTAATGCAAATATGCAAGATAGGACTCAAATGAGTGCAGCTCTGGGGGCCTGTGCCTAAATGATGCGTCTGCCCTTTTCCTGCCTCCACGACTCCATGCTGGGCCCTGAACTTGGGTGTGCTGGTGCGTCATCTCACGCAGAGAGCAAGGGCCTTACTCTAGGGCAGGGATCCGCAAACTATTCCTGGAAAGGGCCAGACATTAGACTTCAGACTTTGTGTAGGCTTCTCTCTTACAGTCTTGACCTGAGAGAAACAGACCACCTGGCTGGGGTAAGCCGTTGCTGCTTGTGTCTTTGTGACACGCAGTCAGCCTGCAGCAAACCAACACAGACGTGTTTCTTCAGTGCAGGTTTGGTGAAGCTGCGTTAGGGACGCAGTCTGGTTTGGAAGCTCGCCCAGGATTTCAGCCGAGTCCAGAATTCGTTATCGCCTTTCAGAAATAGGAAAAATAATTCCAAGTTTAGGTGGAAGTTGTGGAAATAAAGATATCATCAATGTCTCGTTTTTTTCTTCTTTCAATTTGCAGTTAGATATCGTGGAAGGCATGCTATGCGACGGGTGGAGCATGGAACAGTTCAAATCTGCCCTGTTTTATGGGGCTGTTCACCGCAGGTTGGGTGAGAGGTGGGCTGGTGCTGGGTGACCCTGAGGTAGACGCTGGACAGGTCAGTGAACACCCAAGTCGCCCCTATGCAATTTTTCTGATGAAATGACAGTGGATGGTCTGATTCTTGCCCTCAGTGGGCTTGGGATTGGGAAAAAAATCAAATGTAGACATTGAGGAAGTGAATACCTTTATTTTCCTACTTGCCTCGGAACAACGTTGAGCTGCAAAGCAGCGCTCCCGAGGTGGCCTTTCCTGATGCTCATTTCAGCTTCCCTTTCCCTTTCTCCTGTGCTTAATGTTCTTCGATGTCCTCTTCTTCCCCTGTCATCGTAAGGATGCATCGAATTGCCTCGAATTCTGTTTGAAACGGCGGCAGTGTAGGTGCGTCCAGAGACGGCATGACGGAGAGGGGGAGGGAGGGAGACGGGGAACGTGCCTTTGCGAGCCTCTTACTGTAGTCGTTTGTATTTAGACCATACTGCGGTCATTTTATATACATATCTGAAGAAATAATTACAAAGCAAAGATAGATAAAATAGAAGAGAGAGAGAGAGAAACAATGAAACCTTAACGTTTTTCTTCTCCGCGCAGTGCTAGAGGAACTGAAATGCAGTACTGATGCAGTTTCCTCTTTGTTTTATATTAAAACAGGACAAACAGGGCAAAGGTTGGTATTCCTTTTCCAATGACTGTGAGATTTTATTGGCACAACTGACACTATTTTTGTCATTGGTTTCACCTTGCAATATAAATGCAGTTGAAGGTCTCCTCCAGTAAATTCCAAATGTGTTTAAACAGCTGGTTCTTTAGAAATATATTTACACTGGCATATATTTTAATGTAAAATTTATAAAAGAGGAAGGGAAAAGATCAAATGTTTTACACATGATGGCATTCTCATCGTAGACATTTGGTCTATTTTTTTTTTTTTTAAAGAAATTATCAGGCAGACAACTGAATTTTGAAACTGTGAATGATGAAATTTACTCAGTGTCAGGAAAAGTGCTTGAAGTAAAGGCTATGCTGGTTGCGTGAGTTCCTGATGGATTCTGCGGCGTTATCTGATAACTCGAAATGGAGAGCCGGATAGCAGTGATGATGCAGGCTTTATCTATCTTTCCTTTCTCTTTTTGCATCTCTTATTACAATCTTCCAATATACAGCTTTCCCCAAAGTGTTTGTTTCACAAAATACAAGTCTTGCAAGCTCTTCTAGCAGAACAACTAAAATGGGCTCTACATTTACGTGTTCGAGCCTGGCAGGGAAGCGATTCCCCTTTGGGGGTGTCTAATGCATACCTTGTAGTACAGTCCATGATGTGTATATAATCTTGTTGCCACCATTTGCCTGCCAAGAGGTGACAGATTCATTTCCACCAATTACAAATATGTTTTCTTAAATGGTGATCATTGGGGGTATTGCCAAAATCCTTATGAACACTGGCTACTCAGCCTTTTTAATTGGTATTCTCTTCTGAATGTTCAAACAGAGACACTCCTTCCCTTTTAATGCACACCTTCTCTGCTCTTCAAGAGTTTAAACTTTACAGCCTCATTTATTGTGCCAGACACAGCAGAAGAGCTTTTAGTTGATTGTTGTCAAGTGCTCAGTAATTGATTGAGGAGATTTGAAGATTTTGAACAACAGTCTAGTTTAGTTGAATGTATCTTCTCTAAGTTATGGTAATTCTCTCCTTGCAAGTTTAAAACTCTGTGAATGAAGCTATCTCATCAATGTCACCCCCTCCACTCGGAGGAGAATCTGATTGAATTGATTTTAGAGACAAGGGAAGGATCCTTGAATTTTCTAATATTTCCATGCTGCGCTCTATGTGGTCATTAATTTGCTGATTTAACCCTGCGCTTCTGGCTACTTGACTTCATGTCTAACAGACACCCCTGCCCCCCGTCCCTGAGAGGCACACTCTGGTTTTAAGTGTTTGGTATGATGGACTATGTTATTGTCTTCGAGAGTGTAATTTCTACAAGGAGAATTTCTTCTTATAGAAGGGGAACCAAGATAAAATCTTCTCAGTTCACAGATGAAAGGATACTAATACTAATTAGCCCCAAATCAATCTAAAACTCAACATTATGCATCTGAACATTTCCTATACAGCACAGAGCAAAGGCCACTCACCTCTAAGTTAAAATATTAATTTTTCTATCACTATCAATATACATTATTATATATGATACAAAAATTTTATATAAATATTGCTTTAATTTTACAACGCAATTCATATGTTGTTTCTGAATTACTATCTTATTAAACAGTTACAATTAGAATTTTGTTCTTTTCAGGGAATAGAAGAGATATTTCACAAAAATGACATTTCTTTCCTGAATAAAAAACTTTACAAGCTCACTGAAGTAAAATTTAGTAACACAAAAAAGTAAAAATATGGAGAATAAGTCTCTCTGCAATGCTATGATTGAGAGGAAGAGAATAATTTAATTTTATTCTATAAATGTGTATGTGTATCTATGCATTTCATAAAATTAGAATCATACTGTTTTCAGATACATTCCACATTTGTTTAAATACGAGCGCAATTTTTCTCCGTGACATTACAGTCTTCCCTGGGTATCCACAGGGGCGGGTTCCAGGTGCCTCTGGGATACCCAGATCCACGACTCTCAAGTCCCTGATAGAGCCTAAGCAATCCTCTTTGTGCTTTAAATCATCTCTAAATTACTTATAATACCTAATACAATGTAAATACTATGCATAATTATATGTACATAGTTATTATACTATGTTGATTTTTAATTTGTATTATTTTTATTGTTGTATTGCTAATTATTTTTTTATCCAATAATTTCGATCAGTGGTTGGTAGAATCCGTGAATGCAGAACCTGTGGATACTGTATCTCTCTCTTTAATATTAATATAAATTTTAATTCTGGAGTCCAATTATTTGGAATTTTTATTTATTTATTTATTTATTTTTATTTCAGGGTATTATGAAGGTAAAAATATTTTGGTTACATTTTATGTCTTTGCCTCAACCAAGTGAGGATTAGAGGCATGCCCTACCCCTCTACAATGCTCATGACATCCATTAGTTGTGAATTTACCCCCCCAACCCCCCAATCCTTGGAGAATATTACTACCATGTGAGCACCATCGTGTTGGTCAGTCAGTGCCAATTTGATGGCGAGTACATGTGGAGCCCGTTCTTCTGATCTTGTGATACTTCATTTTGGATAATGGGTGCAAGCTCAATCCAGGAAAATATAAGAGGTGCTAGATCACTGTCATTTCTTAAAACTGAGTGATACCCCATTGTATACATATATTGAATTTTAATAATTCACTCATGAATTGACAGGCACTTGGGTTGTTTCCACATCCTTGCAATGGTGAATTGTGCTGCCATAAACATTCGGGTGCAGATGTCTTTGTTATAGAATGTCTTTTGGTCTTTTGGGTAGATGCTTAATAGTGTTATTGCTGGATCGAATGGTATTTCTATTTTTAGCTCTTTGAGGTATCTCCAAATTCTTTTCCACAGAGGTTGCACTAATTTGCAGTCCCACCAGCAGTGTAAGAGTGTTCCTGTTTCTCCACATCCTCGCCAACATTCGTTGTTTTGGGATTTTTTGATAGAGGCCAATCTCACTGGGGTTAGGTGATATCTCATTGTGGTTTTGATTTGCATTTCTCTAATGATTAGAGATGTTGAGCATTTTTTATATGCTTGCTGGCCATTATTCTGTCCTCTTTTGAAAAGTTTCTGTTCATTTCCTTTGCCCATTTATTGATGGGGTTGTTTGATTTTTTCTTGTTGATTTTTTTAAGTTCTAGATAGATTCTTGTTATCAGCCCTTTATTGAATGTATAGAGAGCAAATATTTTCTCCCATTCTGTGGGCTGTCTATTCACTCTAATGATAGTTTCCTTGGCTGTGCAATGAAATTAATTTGATTGGATCCCATTTATTTATTTTTGTTGCTGCAGTGATTGCTTTGGGGGTCTTCTTCAAAAATTCTTTGCCTAGGCTGATGTCTGAAAGGGTCTTCCCAACATCTTCTTCTAGAATTCTTAAGGTTTCATGCCTTAGGTTTAAGTCTGTTATCCATCATGAATTGATTTTTGTGAGAGGTGAGGGGTGGGGATCCAGTTTCATTCTTCTGCATATAGCTATCCAGTTTTCCCAGCATCATTTATTGAAAAGAGATTCTTTTCCCTGGTGTATATTTTTGTCTTCTTTTTCAAAGATTAGACTACCATATGCAGATGGTTTCATCTCTGGATTCTCAGTCCTGTTCCAAAGGTCTATGTCTCTGTTCTTGTGCCAGTACCATGCTGTTTTAGTTACTATAGCCCTGTAGTACAGCTTGAAGTTTGGTAGACTGATAGCTCCCAGTTGTTCTTTTTACTTAAGATTGCTTTGGCTAAATGAGGTCTTCTCTGGTTCCATACAAAGCATAGAATTATTTTTTCTAGATCTGTAAAGAATGATGATGGTGCTTTGATAGGGATTGCATTAATTCTGTAGATCATTTTAGGTAGTATGGACATTTTAATGATATCGATTCTACCAATCCATGAGCAAGGTAGATTTTTCCATCTGTTTACATCTTCTACAATTTCTTTTCTTAGTGTTTTGTAGTTCTCCCTGTATATGTCTCTCACATCTTTAGTTAAATATATTCCTAGATATTTAATTTTCTTTGAAGCTATTGTAAAAGGTATCGCGTTTTGATTTGAATTTTGGTTTGACTGTTATTGATGTATATAAATTCCTCTGATTTATCTTCATAAATTTTTAAAAGACAAAGTCCTGCTCTGTTGCCCAGGCTGGAGTGCGGTGGTGTGATCACAGCTCACTGAAGCCTCGAATCCCTGGACTCAAGCTATCTTCCTGCTTCAGCCTCCCCAGTAGCTAGGACTACAGGCATGTGCCATAGCCTGGATGATTAAAAAAATTTTTTTATAGAGACAGGATTTGGCTATGTTGCCCAAGCTTGTCTTGAACTCCTTGCCTCAGGCAATCTTCCTGCCTCAGCCTCCCAAACTTCTGGGATTACAGGCGTGAGCCACTGTGCCCAGCCTATTTGGAACATTTTTAAGGAACACATCTACCATATTATAAGAGAAAAGAATTCATGTGCTACTATTTCTGTCCACTTTTTTGGTGCTTTGTTTCTTTCAGTTCATTTCATTTCTTTCCTATCTGCTTACATATATTCTCTTTAATTATTTATTTTCCCTTGACATTTAGAAGTCGTACACCCCCCTTTAAATTCTTTTATAGGCTACTTTAAAGATATTTTTTGAAGCAAACTTAATTAATAGTATTGGCTAACATCCACAGAGAGACGTGATTTAGCCTACAGTTTAAAAATTATCAGTGCTAAAAATGAAATATTTCTACAAACCAGAATGGGAGGTAAATTTGCCCCCTCACATCTCTCTTGGGTGCTGTGGTGCAAGCTGAGATGGTCTTATTTATTAATGTTTAATTGTGTGTCTTTTCTCTCAAGAATCTTTTGCTTTGTTTTTTTGTTTGAAAGCATACTCAAATCAATGATTTAGTTCTTATTATTTGTTTACCTTGTTGCAATGGTCACTGTTACTCATTTTATTGTAACACTACCATTCTTGAGGGTTTTTTTTAATTGATTCAAATTTTTGTAAGTTCAAGTGTTCTTAGCAATAGTTTCAGGAAAGGTGTATTGATGGCATGTTTATCAGACCTTCAGACACCTTGGAACATATTTTGTTGTCTGCATGCCTGGACTGAGACCTGTCAGTTCTCTTCAAACTCCTGGATATAGCCTTCAGTTGTCTCATGTTTCAGTATAATAACAAGAGTAATACTAAGGCATCTATGGCAACTCTCAGCACTGTAGACCACAAAGCCATGCCCTGTGTGCCCACAATCTTCCTTCCAGCTCAGGGCACCTGCCCTCATTATTGTGATGGGTCTTCTTTGAGAATCACCTTCTCTGGTGATGTATCCAATGTCATCTCACCAGAACTTTCTAGTGCTTCCCTGGCCGAGTCCTCTCCTGCCAAGTCAAGGGCATCATCTCAGCAGTTCTGGTGTCAGCATCTTTTCTCTCTCTAATGGATCCTTCCTCTCACCTCCCCACATCCCACCTTATTTCCCCATTGTACTCTACCACCAATTCTTGAAAGCTGCTCATCATCTCAGAAATCTCTCCTTCACATCTCTCCCAAACTTCCTGCAATGTGACATTCACCCCCACCACTGCCAAAGTCACAAAACCTTAATCTTCACTTCTAAGTTCTCATCTTCATTGCACCCAAATCATCACTAGAAACAGCTAATGTCCGCTTTCACCTTGAAACCTTTCATCACGTGCTTTCTAAGACACCACACTTTACTGATTCCCACAGGTCACTCATACTTCTTTTCTATATATATTTTCTGTACTCTCATTTCTCCAAAGTCTTAACATTAGAATGTCTCAGTTCTCCATCTGTGGAGCTCTATATCATGCCAGACTCACAGATCAACTACAGAGCTGACATCTCCACTCAGATGTCTAAATGGTCATCTCATCTATCCCCTGACCAGAAGAGATCTCTTGATTTTTCTGCTCCAAATCTGTGCCTCCATCTCAATATTCTTCCCCTTCTCAGTTGTTAGCAGCTCTATCTTTATTTGGTAGGCAAAACGGTCTTGGAATCATTGTGCTCTTTCTTTCAAACCCCATATCCAATCTACCAGCAAATCCTCTACTCTCAAAGCATGTCCAAAATTTGGCCACTTCTCTCAATCTCCACCCCTGTAGCCCTGTTGCAACCCAATGTACCTTCTTAACTAGGGTGTTGGAATAATCTCCTGACTGGTCTTCCAACTTCTGGCCTTGCTCTCTGCCCCATCCTTGTCCATCCTTGGCACAGTGGTCATTTAATTTCCTGCTACAATGCACCTCAGGAAATGCCATTCCTCTACCTCAAACTTCCAATGTCTTCCCCCACCAACATCTGAATGTACAAAGACCTTGCAGTGGCCTTAGTGGCACCGGAGTGTCTGACCTCCTCTCACACCCTCCTCCCAGTCCTCCTGTGATCTCCCTTGCTCATCCTGCTGCAGCCACGCCAGCCTCAGGGCTGTTTCTCTCACCTGGCAAGTGCCTGCTCATGCCAGAGCTCTTCCCCTGCTGCTTCCTCTCCCTGGGGTGGTCTTTGCCCAGACACATCAGAGCGTGCTCCTGTCCAAACCTTTTCAATTTTTTCTTCTACTTTGCCTTTTAAGTAAGGCCTTTCTTAAATTCATCTTTTTAAATTACAAAAGAAGTTTAAATCAAAGCTAGTTTTATTTTTCACATCCTATTTCACCCTGTTTCCAAGTACATAATAGGAAAACAAAAACTAATAACAAAAACCCTTGGAGAATCTGAAAATATCCTTATTTCTTTCCGTATAGAAAAGAGTGAATGAATAACTATAGTCTTTAGTTTGCAAAATATATCAAACCTATTTATCACAGATTATCTTTTTGACTGTCTTGAATATAAGGTATGACGTATCTACTTCCATCTCTGGAGTTGTTCCATGCACTGGGATTTTAGTATGAAGACTTGATGTATAAACATAAGGATTTATAGCAACAAAATAATGTAGACCCTTAAGAGGAAAAGAGCAACTTTCAATAGCTGCCTGATTTGAGGTGCTGTGCTTTTGGCTCAGTGGTCCAGAGGAGGTGTTGATGAGACACAGGTCAAATTATCACCCTGTGGCCAATGGATTTGTTCTATTCTAGAAAGAATAGTGAAAAATTATTAGCGTAAGCTGAAAATTATAGCAATTTACATGTCATCTTTATATACCTTGAAATTTATAGAAATTCTGTTTCAATTCTGGAAATAATTTGGATACATTCCTAGTCCAGGGGTGGGGGTGTTATTCTAGGAGCCATTGTAGTCCAGTGTTTAAAATTTTGATAACTGGGATCAAACAGACTTGGGTTTGAATTTCGATTCCTCAGTCTTCTGGTTCCATGATGTAGAAAGTTAGAATTCCATACATACATACATAGGTTTTCTTATTTATAAAACTAAAATAATCTTGTAAAGTTCACAATTGGTTGAGATAATGCTTATAAATAACTTATCACAGAAGTGGCATATGGCAGGCATGAAATATATGCTGGTGATTATTATCAATAGATTATTCATGGTCATAATTGCTATTTTGGTGAAATGTAGGCAATTGAGTATTGAATTTTTATCTGGATAGTGTCTTACAATGAGCACTTTTTCCATTCTTTTGTTATTTTTCTTTTTGTTTTTAGAAATGCCTGAAACAGAGTTGATCAGCAGGGTTACTATAGTTTAATGTCATCATGGGAATATAACTCCAGCAGTTATCTGTTCCAGCAGAAATATGTGGCTCTGTGGGTGAGAAAAAAGGAAAAGATTAGCCCAACTTGTAGACTCTTCTATTTTATTGGAGAAAATAAAGTTGGAATCAGTGTGTTCAGTCAAAGGTGGACCAATAATTCATTCCCTGTATCAGAAATTGTACTATATATTTGAGTACATAAACTATTCCCCTCCTAAAATCAATTGTGTAAACATGGACTGTTTTATCATATCAAATATATATTAGGTTTTCTTATAGAACTAACTTCTCAGTAAAGAAATAATAGTTACACCATCTTTATCTAGCATTAGAAAATCAGATACAACATTCCTTCAGCTGATGTAAAAGAATGTTAGGTTTTTATTTCTTACCGGACACTTTTAGGGGCTCATCCCAATTAGACACAAAACACACAGGGAAGTGTGCTTAACACCCTTTAAGTTATACCCCAAAGCAAATTTTCCATGACCACAATCTGCATGCCTGTTCATATTAACCCTCCCTAAAATTTTCCTGAGAAGCCACAGAAGGAAATCACACTTCACACAGAGCACATTTGCCAAGCAAAATTCAAGAGCTGGATCAGTCCATGGACACCATTCTCTGAAAGATGAGATTAAAATGGCACTTTGTGTGCATAAGGAAAAGGAGGGTGGACTCGCCAATCACATGGCCTCCACTTGGCAGAGCGCTTGCATGGCTGTTGTTATTCCACTAATATGCAAAAGTAAACCCCAGGCCTGTGGGTTTGGTTTCAGATAGCTCATCAATAATTCTGAGCATGGAATATTAGAAAGTGATTAACAACTCTATGTGCTTTCATCTCAAGACTGTTATTTTCTCTCCTCGCAGGGACAAAGCCCAGGCAGCTGTACCCTGTTATTTATGAAGCTGTGGTGTAGTATCTGGAGATTTTGCCATCTTAATCTGCTCCATTTCAGTGAAATAATAAATGTATAGGGGGAAATTTCAGAAAAGAGAGGAAGCAAAATAACACTACAGTTCAAAGCCTATGGCATTAAGCAAATCTTAACTCCTCAAATATTTAAATTATAAACAGCAACAGGTGGTGAAGAAGAAGATTTTATTAATGCACACATACGTGTATGCACAGACCCACGCTCACAATTGAAGACAATTATTTTGTCTTGGAACACACACACACATACACACGGTTTGTTTCTGTCCTCTTTGTATACACACATATATATACATAGAGTCATGCATCACTTAAGAATGAGGGTATCTCTGAGAAATTCATCCTCAGGTGATTTCATCATTGTCCAAACAGCATAGAGTGCACTCACACAAACCTGACGGCACAGCCTACTACACACCCAGACTATGTGGTGTAGCCTATTGCTCCTAGGCTGCAAACCTGCACAGCAGGTTACTCTACTGAATACTGCAGGCAATTGTAACACAATGGCAAGCATTTTTGTATCTAAACATAGGACAGGTACAGTAAACATATGATTTATATGTTTTATAAACCATATAATCTCATGGGACCACCATCATATATGTGGTTCATGGTTGACCAAAATGTCATTATGAAACACAGTATTATATACATGTGTGCTTTGTTTCATTTTATATAATTTTTAATTTGAATAGCGTGATATGGAAAAGGTAGATTTAGAGAGTCAGTGCTGTGAATACATAGGCAAGATATCACAACCTTCTTTTTAATACATGATGGATTTTAGGGGCCAATAAAAGAAAAGCAATGTGTCCAGAGAAGGTGGTATCAGAGACTAGGGAGACATTGTGTTGTTTTATTTTAGTTGAACTTGTAGCTCTATGCATGAAAATCCAAAATATTTGAAATGTTTCCATTTAGGAATGAAGAATTTCCAAGACCGAAGTAAGATTTTTGTTTTTCAAAACTTTAAAATGAATTTGATGTTATTTTACAAAACTTTTTGAGAAGGTTGATACCCACCTCTAATCTCTCTTTTTCTCCAGGTGCATCTATACATGTGTATGTATGTGTGAGTGTGTGTGTATATATATATATATATATATATATATATATATATATATATATATGTTGATATCCATTTCACCAGTACTTAAAAACCCTTTAGCCCTGCTCTCATTATTTTTCCATTAATATTTTAATGTATAGGAAGAAAAACATGGGAAACAGAGGCCCAGGGAGAAGAGACATCAAGAGACCATGAAGTAGCCCAGGAGGAAGATGTCTTTGTGGTCACTGCAGCATTTAGACTGTTTGCCAGGCCTTTGAACTCATGATACTAGTTGGGGAGACATAGTTTTAGGGCCATGGGCTTTGATCAGATTAGCATAGAATAAGGGATAAAGAAATATATCAGGTAATTCAACAAAAAGTTTATTTGCCACTGTATTATTTATCTGGATTTCTTTAATCATAGAATGATGCTGAAGTTTTTCTTTCTTCTCTGTAACATTCTTTATTTTTACCTATTTTCATCAGTATTTAATTTTGAAAAAATTCAAACATAAAAATTTGAAAAGAATAGTAAAATGATCATCTTTACCCACCTACGTTCAACAACTGTGGGTGTTTTGCAATAATCGCTCTGTCTTGTATATTTCTGTCAATCTCTCTCTATCTACTTGTCTATCTGCAACAAGCCATTTGAATGTCTCTAAACCAAGAAACAAATTAAGCTTCACCCATCACATAACATTTGTTCCTAGATTTCTTTAACCTAATTAATTCTAGCACATTCATCCTGTTATTGAATTCCAAGCTATTGAATTTGGAGGATGTAGCATTTGTAGACTTGATACAAGAAAGTGGACCCCAAAACTGGGTTCTGGCCTGAATGCCAAGTGGGTTCTTGGCTTCCTGCAGGAAAGAATTCAAGAGCAAGCCAACAGAGAAAAACAAAAGCAAGCTTAATGAAGTACCAAAGAGACAGAGGAAGGCTGCTCCACAGGCAGAGCAGCAGCTGTCTTCAGAGCAACCTTGAGAATAGCACCTTGTGAGTTTCTGGGGTCTTATTTTATGCCTTCTATTTAATTTTATGTTAAGCGGAAGGAGGATTATTCATAAGATTTCTAGAAAAGGGGAGAGGAGTTCCTGGAATTGAGGGTCCCTACCCTTTCTAAATCATGTAAAGTAACTTCCTGGAGTAGCTAGTGACATTTGTAAACTGTCCAGGAGCCGGGGGAGTTTCATTTAGAATGGTAATATATTGCAGCTAGCAAATAACCAGTTGTGAGGGTAACCTGAGGTTGTTTGTCATGGCCATCTGGGCTATAATTGGTTTGGCTCCTTCTCTGTTTTATCAGAGACCTTGATTGGGTCCCATGATGCTCTGTTGAGCAGGGCCTGCGGTTCCCTGTCTCAGAACTTCCCCGCTCTGGTCTCATCTGAGCGCTTCCCGCTGGTGCCACGGCCTTGCCTCTGTCCTCTGGTTTCCTGTAACTGCTAAGCGTTCCACAAAGGCTTGACTAGATTCAGACCAAATTTTTGTCAGTGATGCTTCCTAGGGAATGCTGTGCACTTCATGCTGCACATATTTTAAGAACTTAGACCCCTGATGTTCAAGATGAGTGATGCAAGACTCAGCAAACACGTAGTGACTTGCTGTAGCCATACCCTTAGCGGTGACTTTCAGAAAATTTTGGAGCAGCAAGATCAGCTCAAACAGTTCTTTCTTAACGTGAGTGCTTAGAAAAGCACTGTGTGGAGTCCAACCCCTAACCCCAGGGGGCGCAGGCTTTGCCCCCCATTGCCAGTCCGTCTTCAGTCCCTGCCTTAGCTGTCCCGAGCGAAGGAGTCAAAGGCCATTTTAACCCAGTATAATCTTCCCAAGTCCACAGATTTTAGTGGTAGGACAGCATCCAAAACAATGATTTAAAAATTATTTTTCTTTTTAATTTATTTTTATTTAATTTTTAAAATAAATTTTATCATTCATATTTAAGGTTTAAGACATAATGATATGGGATTCATATAGATAGGAAAATGGTCATTATAGCGAAGGAGATTAATGTATCTCTCATATCAAATAGTTGCTTTTTTGTGACAAGAACAGCTAAAATCTAAAATCTAACAAAAATTCCTAATACAATATAATTTTATTAATTCTCGTATTGTACGTTAGCTCTCTAAACTTGATCTGGCCTAACTGCTAAATTCCTACTAACTCCTTTGGCTAAACAGAAGACTCTTTAGCTAGAGCTCCCTGGAATCCTGAGGGGGGGGGGTGTTAAAACGCAGATACTGGGGCCACCCCCAGAGTTTCTGTTTGCTGGGGTGTGGGGCGGGGCCTGAGTATTTGCAGATCTGCCAAGTTAGGGGGAGGCAGATGCTGCTGGTCCTGGAGCCACATTTTGAAATCACCTGGCTAAAGGTTCTGCATCTTATGTTGGAATTCCGCGGAGTCTTCCTTTAGGCCAATTTCATCTGTTAACATCTGGACGAAATCAGAAGTGAAGGAAGCTCAGGATTTGGTTCTGAGACTTGTACTTGAATTTATGGATTTCCACTCCATATTTAACTTTCTCCCTTGATCTGTTTTCTTACTTGTTAAATGGAAATGCAAATACCAGATTATCTCACAGGTGGGAATGAAGATCAACTGAGGTGATGTATGCGAAACTGTTTTTTAGACTGTAAACAGCTAAAGTCCTTAAAATACCGGTAAGGTACTGGCTTCTAGATTCCAGAGCCCTGTGGAAATAGATCCTGGGAGCAAACCCAGAAAAAATTAGCTGATGAGAAAGTTGTGAGGAGAATGTAAACTCAAATTTTACTTCCTCCCCCATCACAGCGATATAAAATATTAATGAACATTAGGAGAAGAAAAGGAACAGAAGTAGAAAAGCTTTAAATAAATTACCTCTAGTTAAAACAGTCAGGTATACATTTTTATCAATACCAGAATGATTCCCGGGATGTAAACTGGCTGCCATTGAACAATACAAGAATTCCGGTAAACCAAGCCTCCGTTGCGCGGCTACTCCTGCAGTGACGGGGAGCGGGATGTGGGCGACCCGGGCGGCGAGCGGGCGGGCCGGTCCCCTGGGCACAGCCGGGCGCTCAGGCTGTGTGCGCCTGCATTTCCCGACCCCACGTTTCACAGCGCTCTCGAGAGCTAGGTGACTTTTTGTGGAAGTACATAGCAGAGTACCTAGCACGGAATGAGTATTCGAGAGCTTTCAACTGAAATGTTTTTATTCTACGATCTTAGAAGAATAGATGATACTACATTTTGTGCATAGATAAAGTTCACTACATGAAATATATCAAGTGATCCAAGGAAAATCTAGGTACTGATTATATTTATAAATCTTGAAGCAACTGTGGTGTTCCATAAACATTTGGAATTATTTATACTACCCCCCTCCAAGTTCAATTTTTATGTTATTATGATTTATGCGGTGCATGTTTTCTCATTAAAGGGTTTTTTGACTTCACTCTGAACAACTTTTCCCAGACTGACTAGGCCATAAAATACAGTACTCGTCTTTAATTTATCGTTTGTGGTCTGAATAATCCCCTGCGTAGCGCACTGTGATGGACTGGCGCTCCAGCAGGCAAAGCCCAAGCACATTACACACGTGGAGTCCTTGGATGCCTGGAACGGCTGCCACCGTTGCGTCCCCTAGACCGGGGCACGGCGCTCAGGCAGACCCATAGAAATTTGCTCCTTGCTTCCTTGCACATCCTTGTCACTGCGCAGAGCCAAAATTGGAGGTCCTTCAGGCTTGCGTTTTTCCTCACCTTGCTCCTTTTGCTCGAGGATTGATAGATTGCACAGGTAAGGCCATGCATCTCTTCCACGCCTCGTCGTGACAAAGTTTATTGGTGGCTGCTTCTCCCTTTTGTTTTCTGTGGTCTATCAAAGAGATAGCATCCTGAAATAAAACCACGGCAGATGGCAGAGGTAAGAACTGTCAGACATGAACGAGATGAAAGAGATTTAAGAAGAAAAATGAGGGATTTCAGGAAGTCCAGAAATAGCTAATAAAAAATTAGAGACCTTTAGACAATTAAATATAAATCCCAAAATATTAATAACCTCGAGCTCATTTTAAACAAAGAATAATCCATGTTAGTATTTGTGTACTTCTAACAGCTTAAATTACATCTCCATATAACATTTTAAAATTATAATTTAGAGGTTCAAAGATTTCAAAAAGTTAGCATTTGTCGAGGGCAATACCTGAATTAGTTGTTTAGGTTTAATCTTGGTTTTGACATATTATAAAATAACTCATCAAATAATTCCCTCCTGAAAAAGTTCCTTCGGGAACAATTGATGGACTCTGAAGTAGAATTACATTTTGTGCACAGACCATGGCACCTGTAATCCGTTTTGCTTTTTTACTGCCATTTCAGAAAATGGGAAACAAAAAGAAGCAAGATGCTCATTTAAAGCAAAGGAAGAAAGAGTGGGTGATTCAGGCGTTTTCTCCAGAAATTTATCAGTCTGCAGACGGCCTGGTGGGGCGTCCTGAGGGAGGAACATTTGCACAGAGAGATTTATCAGGCCAGGCTGTGTGTGCGGGGCTAATGAAGATGCTGAGGGGAAGCATTAACTTCAGGAGCAGAGAGGAGAGCTCATTTCAGATAAGGAGCCAAGTGCCATTAGATGGAGAAAACAAAAATCACAGAGACTATGGCTGATATTGTAACTTCTTCAAAAATTTTGCCTGCTGATATTTGGTATGTAAGTCTATTGATCATACAAGATGGAGTGTGACTATAATTAATCAAAAGTTTAAAAGTGGAATGTGTAGAATATTTCAGAGAGCCCCGTCAGCAGGTCACCGTGCACACATAGGATGGGGCGTACGGAAGTGCTGGGGCAGGAGGCAGGAGTCCTCCCACAGCCCTGGAATCCTAGGACCCTAGCCGAGACTGCTGCTTCTGTTTTCCAAGGCCAAGGCTCCTCAGAATATTAAGAGAAAAAATATTAACACTCTAATTTACAGATTCTCCCCACCCCTGGTTCTGCAGAGCTGTGACCAGTTTGTGTGTGTGTTTGTGTTTCTACATTTGAACAGAAAAATAGTTCTCAGTGACTACCTTGTTGAATAATAATAATCTTGACCTTTCAAGTCATGTTTTACTCAGCTAATTTTCTTTTTTATGTTTCAAACTTAGTAGTTTGGCCAATTATGTCAGAGATAACCTTCTTGGGTGCTATTGTTTTATAATTAAGATAATTTCTTTATGGTAAGGTTTCTAATTAAATCTTCCAAGGAGTCACTGAGTGCTCACTGTGTTCCAGACTTTGCTCCCTTCCTCCCAGTTAGCTGCAGTGAGGACGCATTTGTGGGAGATGGGAGAGCGTTCTGGAGAGACAGATGCTGATTCCTGCGCTCACCTCTGCGCGATGCTGGTGAATGAGCAGCTCTGCTAGAGAGGGCCGAGGGGAAGTGGTTTCCATGGGAGACCTTGGTTTCAATTAATGTCAGGGCTGGCAACATAATGTAAGCTCTGGGGAGATGTCTTCTGTTGAATTATTTCTTAGGAATAAAAATACCCAGCAGTTGGATTAATGGGTCAAAGATTAATAACTTATTCTTAGCTCTTGAAATGTATTCCCATTATGTTTTCCAAAATTGTACCAATTTGCAATGTTATTGGGAGGGAATTAGTATGGTTCTGTTGTCTTATTTTGGATTACGTCCTAACATGTATTTAGATTTATGTTAATTTAATAGGTGTAAAATTGAATTTCATTGTTGCTTAAATTTCTATGCCTTCATTACAAATGTTCTTGGACATTTTCCATGTGTTTCTTTATTGTTTCTATTTCCTAATTTGTGATGGTTTCACTCATAATAATTACTCATCTATCTATTGGAGTTTTGATAATTGTCTTGCAATTTTAGGACCATTACTATTCTTGTGAAAAAGATACTTGCTAATTGCAAAACAACAAAAACGTGTGAAGGAGCATAAGTAAAAGGTGTAATGCTCTCATCACACAGAGGCCTGATGCTGAGGATGAGATGAAGTAAGAACACACACACATTTGCTTCCTCTCCTGTTGTCATCTAAGGGGGAATAGCAGGAAATAGGGTAGAATGACTTAGAAGTCTCACAGCCTAGGTAACTACCATTAAGTGGTGACAATTTGTGTTATAAATTTTGCAAATAATTGTCCATTTTCTTTTCATTTCCTTTACATGAAGTTTTTTCTATATGAAAGTCAATTTTTGTCATAAAATTTATCAGAGCCACTTAAAAGTGACTCGGGTTGGAATGTAAAATTGCTTAAATTCTGTGGAATCCTTGCACATCCTGCTCCATTGATGTCAGTCACAGTTTCATGTGACTAAGGAAATGTGCCCATAAGTGGCGTTGCCACACTCAAGCAGAAGCTTTAATACATTGTGTGGCTCTAGCATGCTCTCCTTTCTCCATCCTTGGCATGGGAAGTGTGTTCACAGGGTTTACGCCTTTAGCCTGGACCCTCAGATAAAGACTAGCAGAACAGCAATCCGGCTATCTGGGAAGTACATGCAGCGCGAGGGAGAAACACATGTTTTGCTTCTACAAGTCATTGAGATTTTAGCGATTTTTTATTACCACCATACAACTTAGTCTAAGTTGCTTGATAATGTCACATTCCTTCTAAAAGGCATTTCATATGTAATTCCTGTTACGAATCTTTTTAGTTACTATGCATCTGCGTTGCTGTTGTAAACAACATACATTGTTTTATTCTGTTTTCTTCTTGACCGTCATTTATACAATGGAATGATTTGTACTTAATTTTTTTATTTTTTCATGTTCCAACCCAATCTCAGGGCTGTGGGCAGCATTTGTTTGGTCTTCATTTCTCCCATAGTGTCCATTAGCCAGTGGCCACAGGTCCCTGCATGCTTAAGGCTTCAAGTCTTCAGCTCAGACCCGACAGTACACTGCGAATCTTTTTGGGCACGAACAATGTACTGTATGTCTCAGCCTAGATTTTTATGTGTTCACCATTGAACCCATAAAAAATGAATTCTTGGTTTTACTTCCCAACACTCTTATCCGTTCAAGTCCTCTAACCTAGATAGCAGCAATGGCGACACCTTGTCATCCGAGCCTCCAGTGTAGGCGCCACCTTCACCTCCTCGCATCTCACTGAGTCCCCCCTTCCTCTGCCTTCCACACGCCTTTAAAGCATGTTCCCCTCTCTGCATTTATACTGTATCTGCCTTGTTTAAGTCCCCTACCTTTAATTACTTAAATAGCTACAATTGCAGCTATTTCCAAACATTGTTACATCATTGCCAATGTAATTTTTCTGCAGTTCATCTTTGATTACCTTTATTAATTTTCTATGGTTTCCCATTGTTTCCAGGATAAAGTCACTGAATCGTATTTTTCACTAATTGACAAGAGCATTTTAGTTTTATGATTGCATTACTCATCATTTCAGGTCCAACAGACCTCTTTTAGCAATGAAAAACAGACAAGCCGGGGAATATATGCCTGTGCACATGCTATCTCCTTGGGAGTCAGCGCCAGCTGCTGGGGTGTGCAGTACCGTGAGAAATAACTTGTGATTTCTCATGGCTTCCCATGTCAATGTAACACCTGGCTAACGCAGTTGGTGCTGATCCAGTGCCGTAAGCCTTTCATGGGTTATTACATGAAATCCTTAGTCACAAGGAATTATGAACCTTAAAACTCTCTTGCCTAAAACTCCCATGGCTTTGCTACATATATCTCAGGAGTTACTAAAACCAACTTGTCATTATCAGCACGCAAACAGGATGTGACCGGTGCCCTCCTTCTCCTGGGAAAACCAAAAGATGATCGTAGACTTCAGGTGTTGACCACAATATGATATATAAGACCTTCCATGGTATGCTTAATACTTACTTGTCCTGCCTTATTTCCAGCCATTCTGCCTTTCATTTAGCAATTATAATATTGTTTAAAATGCACTGGCTTGTGTTTCTATCTCCTCACCTCGTGTCCTTCCACGAACTTCTCTTTTTACTTAGGGTGTCATTCCTTCTCTTTGCTGTTTGGTAAATGCTTTATCATCCATCAAAACTTTAGTATTGTACGCCACCCCACCCATCCCATTCCCTTGAAACATGTTAATCTCTACACTGCTTCTGTATTTATTATGCACTGTATGTGAATTTGTGGCACAGCTATCACAGTGTATGTTGCGTATTTATCCACATATTTCTCTCCCTGAGTACATTATGAGCTCCTTATGGAAAGAAAGATTGTTGTCCTTTTTATCTTGTCCAAATACACACTAAATAAATGTTTAAAAGAAGAATGAGGGTGAAAATTGAGATCCTGTGGGCCTCTATATTGAAAAACTCAAGACGATTTTTATTTTATTAAAATACTTAAAACGTATCTTCTAGGTTCACATAGTAGTTTTAAGATCAAAGGCAGGTTACCTAATAAAAAAACCTGACTAGTTATAGAGGAAATATTATTTATTATTATCTATTTTTTGACTTTTGTGGAATTTTTCAAGCATACAAGAAAATATAATAATGTACATACTCATATGTTAATTTAATAATTGATAGCTTTTTCCATAAATGCTGTATTTTTTTGCTGAAATACTTTATAGTAAATTCTATCAGGTCTCTCTTCAGTTGCTGAACTGTTTAGGTTCTATTGGCTAATAGTGTTCTTGGGTTCTTCAGTGTTCATGCTTATTTTCTATCTGGTTGTTTCAGAAATTGTTAGGAGAAAAGAATTGAAGTCTCCAACTACAGTTCTGGATTTATCTACTACTTTCAGTTTTATGTTTTGTTTTATGCAATTGGAAATTGTTTTGTTGAGTGCATATACATGTAAGATTGCTATGACTTCTTGATGCCTCAGCTTTTTTTCATTATATTATGTCCTTCATTGTGTCTCATAAACTTTTTTTCTCTGAAATCTTTATTTCATATTATATAGTTAATCTGGCTTTCCTTGGATTGATGTTTAGCTGACATATTCTTTTCCATGCTCTTACCTAAAAATCTGTCCAGACTGTTACATGTGAAGTCAATTTCTTTCTTTTTATTTTTTTATTTCAATATACTTAGGGGGTAGAAGTGGTTTTTTGATAGATGGATGAGTTGTACAGCAGTGAAGTCAGGTCTTTTATTGTACGCATCATCCAAATAGTATACATTGTACCTGATAGGTCATTTTTGATCCCTCACTCTCCTACCACCCCCTGCCAATTGTGAGTCTCCAAAGTCCATTATACCACTGCGTATATGACCATGTGTACCCATTGCTTAGCTCTCACTTATAAGTGAGCACATGTGGTATTGTTTTTCCATTCCTGAGAAACTTCACATATGATTATGGATTCCAGTTCCATCCAAATTGCTGTGAAAGATATTATTTTGTTCCTCTTACGGCTAAGTAGTATGCCATAATGTGTCCATATACTATATTTTCTTTATCCATTTATCAGTTGATGGGGCCTTAGGTGGATACCATATCTTTGCAATTGTGAATTGTGCTGTGATAAACATATGAGTGCACATATCTTTTTGATATAATAATTTCTTTTCCTTTGGGTAGATACCCAGGAGTGGGATTGCTGAATTGAATGGTAGCTTTACTTTTAGTTCTTTGAGAAATTTTCATACTATTTTTTCATACAGGTTGTGCTAATTTACATTACTGCCAATAGTGAATAAGCATTTCCCTTTCATTGCACTCCTGCCAACATCTACTGTTTCTTGACTTTTTAATAATGGCCATTCTGACAAGGATAAGATGTTATCTCCTGGTAGTTTTAATTTGCATTTACCTGATGATTAGAGATGTTGAGCATTTTTTCATATATTTGTTGGCCATTTGCATATCTTCTTTTGAAAATTGTCTGTTCATGTGTTTTGCTCACATTTTAATGAGGTTGTTTGTTTTTATCTTCCTGATTTGTTTGAGTTCCTTGTAGATTCTGGATATTAGTCCTTTGTCAGTTGTATAGTTGGGAATATTTTCTCCCATTCTGTAGGTGGTCTATTTACTCCATTGATTGTTTCTTTTGCTTCACAGAAACTTTTTAGTTTAATTAAGTCTCATTTATGTATTTTTGGTTTTGTTTTATTTGCTTTTGGGGTGTTAGTCATAAATTCTTTGCTGAGGCCAATGCCCAGAAAAGTTTTTTCCAGGTTTTCCTCTAAAATTTTTATGGTGTCAGTTCTTACATTTAAGTCTTTAATTCATCTTGAGTTAAGTTTTGTGTATGATGAGAGATAGGGATCCAATTTCATTCTTCTCTGTGTGGCTCTGCAATTATCCCTATATCATTTATTGACAGGGCACCCTTTCCCCAGTGTATGTTTTTGTCTTTGCTAAAGATCAGTTAGTTGTAGGTATATGGTTTTATTTCTGGATTCTCTATTCTGTTCCATTGATGTATGTGTCTACTTTTATACCAGTACAATAATGTTTTAAGTACTAAAGCTTTGTAGCATAATTTGAAGTCAGATAATGTGATTCATATAGATTGGTTCCTTTGGTTCAGGTTTGCTTTTACTATTCAGGCTATTTTTTGATTCCATATGAAATTTAGAATTTTTTTTTCTATTCTGTGAAAAATGGTGTTGTTAATTTTATGGGAATTGCATTGAATCTGTAAATCACTTTAGGCAGAATGGACATTTTTAACAATATTGGTTCTTCTAATCCATGACCATGGGATGTTTTCCATTTTTTTGTGTCATCTATGATTTCTTTCATCAGTGTTTTTTAGTTCTCCTTGTAGAGATTTTTCACCTCCTTGGTTAAGCATATCCCTGGGTATTTTATTAATGTTTCCTTTGCAGCTATTGTAAATGGTATTGAGTTTTTTTATTTGATTCTCAGCTTGGCTATTATTAGTGGATAGAAACGTTACTGATTTGTGTACATTAGTTGTGTAACCTGAGACTTTACTGAATTTAGTTGTCAACTCTAGGAGTCTTTTGGAGGATTCTTTAACGTTTTCTATGTAAAAAATCATTTCATTGGCAAATATGGATAGTTTGACCTCCTCTTTTCTGAAATGGATATCTTTTATTTCTTTTTTTTTAATTTCAGCATATTATGGGTGTACAAATGATTAGGTTACATATATTGCCTTTGCCCTACCCAAGTCAGAGCTTCAAGTGTGTCCATCCCCCAGATAGTGTGCACTGCACCCATTAGGTGTGAATATATCCATCCCCTCATCTCCCTCCCACCTGCCTGATACCCGATGAATATGTGTACTTAAGTGTTGATCACTTAATACCAATTTGATGTGAGTACATTTGGTGCTTATTTTTCCATTCTTGTGATACTTCACTTAGTAGAATGGGCTCCAGCTTTATTCAGGATAATATAAGACATGATAGATCACCACTGTTTTTTTGTGGCTGAGTCGTATGCCGTGGTATATATATATGAAATTTTATTAATTTACTCATGTATTGATGGGCATTTGGGTTATTTCCACATCTTTGCAATTGTGAATTGAGCTGCTAGAAACATTTGAGTACAGATGTCTTTTTTATAGAATGTCTTTTTTTCCTTTGGGTGGATGCCTAGTAATGGGATTGTTGGATCAAATAATAGCTCTACTTTTAGCTCTTTGAGTATCTCCATTTTACTTTCCACAGAGGTTGTACTAGTTTGCAGTCCCACCAGCAGTGTATGAATGTTCCTGGCTCTCTGCATCCATGCCAACATTTGTTGTTTTGGGACCTTTTGATAAAGCCATTCTTACTGGAGTTAAGTGATATCTCATTGTGGTTTTGATTTGCATTTCCCTGATGATTAGAGATGTTGAGCATTTTTAAATATGTTTGTTAGCCATTATTCTATCTTATTTTGAAAAGTTTCTGTTCATGTCCTGTGTCCACTTTTTGATAGGGTTGTTTGATTTTTTTTTTTTTTTACTGATTTTCCTGAGTTCTACATATATTCTAGTTATCAGCTCTTTATTTTATTTGTAGCATGTGAATATTTTCTCCCATTCTGTATGTTGTCTGTTTGCTTTTGTGATATTTTCCTTGGCTGTGCAGAAGCTTTTTAATGTGATCAGGTCCCATGTATTTATTTTTGTTCTGATTGTCTTTGGGGTCTTTTCCTAAATTCTTTGCCTAGGCCAATGTTTATAAGAGTTTTTCCAACATTTTCTTCTGGAATTCGTACAGTTTCATGCCTTAGGTTTAAGTCTGTTATCCATCGTGTGTTGATTTTTGTGAGAGGTAACAGGTGCACATCCTGTTGCAGTCTTCTACATGTGGCTATCCAATTTTCCCAGCACCATTTATTGAATAAGGAGTCTTTTGCTCAGTTTATGTTTTAGGCTGCTTTGTCAATGATCGGATGGCTATATGAGGATGGTTTTACACCTGGGTTCTCAGTCCTGTTCCATTGGTCTATGTCTCTGTTCTTGTGCCAGTATTATGCTGTTTTAGTTGATATAGCATTATAGTATAGCTTGAAGTCTGGTAAATTGATGCCTCCCAATTGTTCTTTTTGTTTAAGACTGCTTTTGCTATGTGGGGTCCTCTCTAGTTCCATATGAAGCATAGAATTATTTTTTCTAGATCTTCAAAAAATGATATTGATATTTTAATAGGGATTGCCTTTATTTCTGTCTCTTTCCTGATTGATTTTTGCTGGGAATTCCAGTACCATGTTGAATAGAAGTAGAGAAAGTGGGCATCCTTCTCTTCTTCCAGTTCTTAATGGGAATGCTTTCAATGTTGCCCCATTCAGTATGATGTTGGCTGTGGGTTTGTCATATATGGCTTTTATTATTTTTAGGTATATTTCTTCTAGGCATAGGTTGTCAAGGATTTTTAATTAGAAAAGGGTATTTTATCAAATGCTTTTTTCTGTATCTATTGAGATAATGATATGGTTTTTGTTTTTAATTCCATTTATGTGGTGAATCACATTTATTGATTTGCATATGTTGAACCATCCTTGCATCCATGAGATGAAACCCATTTGGTTCAGGTGAATTATTTTTTTGATATGCTGTTGGATTCTTTTCATGAGCTGTATTGATGTGTAGTTTTCTTTTTGTTGTTGTATCCTTTCCTGTCTTTGCTATCTGGGTGATACTGGCTTCATAGAATGACTTAGGGAGGATTCCCCCATTCTCCTTGTTATGGAAAAATATCAGTAGGAAAGGTACCAGTTCTTCTTTCTTGCTCTGGTAGATTTTGGCTGTGAATCTGTCTGGTCCTGGGCTTTTTTCTTTGGAAGATTTTTTTATTACTGATTCAATCTTGCTATTCATTATGAGTCTTCTCAGAATTTCTATTTTTTCTGGATTCATTCTTGGGAGGTTATGTGTTTCCAAAAATTTATCCTTTTCCTTTAGATTTTCTAGTTTGTGTGCATAGAGGTGTTCATAGTAGTCCTGGATGATTTTTGGCTTGTGGGATTTCTGTTGAGAAGTCTGCTGTTATTCTGATGAGTTTTCTTTTGTAAGTTACTTGATGCTTTTTTTTTTTTTTTTGAAACTTGTAGAATTTTCTCCTCATTTTGACTTTAGCCAGACTGATGACTATGTTCCTTGGTGATGTCCTACTTGCAATGAATTTTCCAGGAGTTTGTTGACCTTCTTGTATCTGGATGTCCAAATCACTAGCAAGACCAAGGCAGTTTTCCTCCATTTGTCTTTCAAATAGGTTTTCCAGGCTTTTTGGTTTTTCTTCTTCTCCCTTGGGGATATCTATGATTCTTATATTTGGGCATTTTATGTAATCCCATATTTCTCAGAAATTTTCTTCATCTCTCTTGATTTCTTTTTCTTTATTTTTGACTGACTGGGTTGATTCAAAATCTTGTGTTCAAGCTCTGAAATTCTTTCTTATGATTGGTTTAGTCTGTTGTTAAGACCTTGAGCTATATTTTGAAATTCCGTAAATAACTCTTTCACTTCCAGAAGTTCGTTTTTTTAAAAAAACATCCATATCTTTAATAAATTTTTTATTCATGTTCTGAATTATTTCTTCAGTTTCTTTGTGTTGTTTTTCAACTTTCTCATCAAGCCCATTGAACTTGCTTGTGAACCATATTTTGAATTCCATATCTGACATTTTGACAATTTCCTTTTGGTTGGAGTCCATTGCTGGAGAGCTAGTGTGATCCATTAGAGTTGTCAAAAGAGCCTATTTTTTCATATTGCCAGAGGTCTCAGACTGGTTTCCTCTCGTCTGGAACCTCTTCCCTCAGCTCAAAGTAGACAGCTTTGTGGTTCACCTGTTCTCTTCTGCTGAGAACTCTGTTGCTCAGTGTAGACAGAGAGAGGTACATTTCCTATTGGCACATGCAGACAGGTACTCACTGTGGTGTTGCTGGCAATTTGGGATAGTTGGACCTCAGACTCCTGGGAGTGTGTTCAGATGCCAGTTGAAATGGACTAGATTAGGTAATCTCTAGTTCCCAGACCCCTAGATGATGGCATGAGTCCTGAGGAACCAGACTATGACCAGTCTGGCAAACTTGCCCTTGAGCCTCCCTCAGTTCATTTGCTGGCTGCGATAGTGAGGGGTGATCTTCATCTCTGCAAGAACACTCAGGCAGCAGAAGGGTGGATGCACATTGAGCCTGTGACAGGAGAGGCATTCCCCTCTTGACAAGATTAGCAATGTCAGGCAGCTGTGGAACCCATAAGCTGCTCACATCTCTCTCTCTCTCTTTCTCTCTTTCTCTCTCTCTCTCTCTCTTCTTTCTCTCCCCCTCTCTTTCTTGGTAGTGACAGCCATCTCTGTCCTCCACGGACACACAAGTGCCCAGATTCCCAGCTGCCACCCTCACCCAACTACAGAAGAGGTGGTGGAGGCAGCTAACCCTCTGTATACAGGGCCACCATACTGGCTGTGGGCTGTGGCTAAAGTGCTCCGGTGGGGGAGGTGTGCTTGTGCCAGGGACTTGCCTCTAGGGGACACAGGCTCCTCCCAGAAGAGACAGGCAGATCAGGGAGACAACTGCTAGCTCTGCCCTCCCTCAGGAGAGGTAGTAGCTTTTGTCCTTGGGGCACATGAAAGTGCTTGCTGAGGCTTTTTGGAGGGAAAGGAGCCCCAAGCTCTGTGGAATCCTGGGTGCGAGAGGCTCTCTGTCAGACACAGGACAGCTGCCCCCAAATGTCCTGGCTTAATCGTTTCCTGTGGAACCCTTGTGATTCTGGAGCAGAAACAGCCACGGCTGCCTTGGCAGAAGTGGATGGGGGAGGGGAGAAGGTGGAGAAGGCCCCGAATGGTGGGGAGCTGATGCCCTGGTCCCCTTTGTCCTGAGGTGCCCTCTGGTGTGCTGCACTCTTCTCTCGCTGGAAGTGGCCTGCCCCGAATGCTCAAGCTCTGGGAGACCCACAATTCCCCCAGGACCCACTGGTCCCCCAAGGCTGCTATGGTCTGAGTTGGTACTGGGGGCATTGGCTGTGGATCTAGTAATGTAGAGTCCCCAAGGCTGAGATTCTTGGATATAGGAATCTACTGAAACACTGCCTGTCTGTGAACGGAGAAAAATGAGCCGAATCCTCCAAGCAGAACTGGGGGGCAGTGAGAAGAATACTACTGGGGGTGTATTCCCATGCAAACCTAGAACTGGCTGTCCTGCAGCTAACCCACACCAAAAGCTCATGCTTGGGAGCAGAGGGACTATGCTATGTCCGCAGAACTGAGTTGTTGGAGGAGGGGAGGTCCCTGTCTCCATGTCCCTTCCAGGACTGCCCAGTTTTAAACTCCCCAAATGCTGCTTTGAGCCTGTGAGATGAGAGGGTGGCCTTGGACCTGTGACTGGAAAGATGGGGGCCCCACCCAGGCAAATACTTGTGGGTGAAAAACTGTGGAAAATGCTGTCCACTCACATCTCAGTCTCAACAGCAGCCTGCAGCAGAGAGGTGGGGCATTACCCAGTGCCGGGGCTCCTCTCTCCCTCCTTGGAGCTGTGGGGTGGCTGCAGGCACGCCCCTGGTTCCTCACTCTCTAGGCTATCAGAATGGTGCCTGGCTCAAACTGCTCTAGGCTCGGATGCCTGTGGGGTTCCGCGTGAGTTCCCTTTCTGGGACAACACCTCTGTGCCACCTCCAAGCAGCAATCTATGTTAGGCCCAAGACCTGTGTGGCTTGGGGTGTTTGCTTGTAGCCAAGATGGGAAAGGCTCATCTTGGAGAGCAAAACCCTCAGGGCTTCCCTCTTACTGCTTCCCTGCATGCAGGAGCTTCTCCGGCCGTTAGCCAGCGCCTGGCTGGGCAAGTCGCCCTGAACTCTTTCCTTATCCACTTCTGATGCTTCCCATCACTTCCCTGGTGAATCCTAGTGTTCTCTCCTAGATGAGCTGTTTGAAATGTGAGACTCTCCTACCATTCTGGTTCCTCTCTGTGGAGGAGGCACATGCTACCTGCCTTTAGTTAGCTATCTCTATCCTGTCCCTGAGTCATTTTCTTAAAGGCAACACGTTTGGGTTATATTTTGTAATCCACTATACTAATCTTTGTCTTTTAATTGATGTATTTAGATCATTTATCTTTTCAATTTTTATTTTTTTCATAGCATTTTTGATTATTTATCTTTGTATAGCTGTTTTAGTAATTGTTTTAGGTATAACATTACATATATATTACATACGTACAACTTATCACAGTCTACTGGTAATACCATTTTACCACTTCAAGTAAAGTATAGAAATATTTTCCTACTTTATGTCCCTTTATCCTCTCCCATATATAATTGTTTTAAATATTTTCTTGATAAACATGTATAATTATATCAATGTTATGTTTTTGCTGCAACTGCCAAGCATAATTTAGAACACTCAAATGAAAGAAAGCCAATTGTATTTTTGTTTCCTATAATCTTTTTTCTTTTCTGATTTTTGAAGTCCCTCTTTTTTTCATTACCTTTTCATTTGAAGAACTTCCTTTAACCATTCTTTTAGAGTAGCTCTGCTAGGGACACATTTTCTAGTTTTTCTTCATCTAAGAATGTCTTGATTTCTTCTTCATTCCTGAAAAATATTTTTGCTGGGTATAAGTTTTTCTCTTTCAGCTGTTGAAAAATATTGTGGTCTTCTGGCCTTTAGAGTTTCTTATGAGAAATCCACTGTCACTTAAATCATTTTTACCTTTAGGTAAAGTACTATATATTTTCTTACTGTTTCCGTTGTCTTTAGTTTTCAGAAGTTTAATTATTATGTATCTTGGTATTAATCTTTTTGGGTTTATTCTGTTTGGGATTTACAAAAACTCTTGAATCTGTAGGTTTATGACTTTTGCTAAATTTGGTGAATTTTCTGCCATGATTTCAAGTACTTTTTTAGCTTCACCTCTTTCTGGGATTCTGGTGACACAAATGTTAAAACTTCTGTAACATCTTACATAAAAACATTCTACCCAACTTTGTAACATATTCACAGAGGTCCCTGAGGCTCTCTTTATTTTATTTTATTTACTTTTTACAGTATAATTTCATGTGTTGCTCAGACTGTGTAATTTCTATTTGTATTCTTCAGTGTACTGAATCTTTCCTCTGTCCCTTCCATTCTGCTGTTGAGTTCATTAATTGAGAAAATTCTTGTAGTTATTGTATTTTTCAGTTTTAAAATTTCAGATTGATTCTTCTTTACATCTTCTATTTCTTTGCTTCAATTTTGTATTTTTAAAATTTATTTAAGTATGTTTGCGATTGATTACTGAGGCATATTTTTGATAGCTCCATAAAACCTTTGCCAGATACTTCTACCATCTCTGTCATCTTGGTGTTGGCATATAGTAACTTTTTTCATCAGTTTTAGATCTTCTGTTTCTTGGCATGATGAGTAATTTCTGATTGAAACTGGACATTTTTATATTCTGAGACTCTGAATCTTTTATGTAAACCTTCTGTGTTACAGGACTTTCTTTGGCACTGCCTTGTTACTGCCATGTGGACACGATGGTCCAGGTTCCCCACTCAGCTTCCACTGACACCTGAAGGGAGACCTTCCCATTATTGCTGAATGGAAGTTCTTGTCCCCAGGTGGTCTTCACTCATGCTGTTTTGAGGGGGTCTTGTTACTGCTGGATGATGGTGAAATCTCAGACTCTCCTGAGCCCTCTTCCGCAGCACCCCCCTGGAGAAGGGCGTGGCAATTCAGGCCCCCCGTGTTCCCCGCTAACACTGTCGGGATAGAGAGGGCTTATGGCTAGGGGGCAAGTCTGGAGTCCCTGCTTTGCCTTGCAGTATATATGCAACCACAATTTTTTCTCATGGTTTCTGTATTTATTATGTCAAAGTTTTCTATCTCATTATCCTTCCCCTTTTCTGCACCTTTGGCCAGAGATAGCAGGTATTTTATTGGGGCTATCTTTGTTTGTGTTCCTTGATGTTTCTGGTTTACTGACTTCTTTAGCTCCAACTCTGGGATATATGAGGATTAAAGAAAATGCAGGAAACTTGCCACCATGTACTTGCTTGGATTCTGAGATCCCTGGACATACTGCCTTCTTCTGTGTGCTTTTTAGAATCTCCTATGTTTGTTTTATACATAGTGTCCAGGAATTTTAATTACACTTAAAGCTAGTTGAGACTATCCGAAGTTGGGAGGAATAGGAAAAATGCGCCTGCTTCATCTTCCTGGAAACGGAAGGCTCTTCTCATCTTTCTTTCTTCTTTAATTTAAAGATCTTGCTGTGTTGCAAAACAAGGAAGCACTCAAAACTGAATGGGGTACTGGCAAAAGGAAGCAGGAACCAGCTTGGAAGAGAATCTATAAGGCAAATTTGGGACATTTAGGATACTCCTCTCAAAAAAAAAGATGACTGTGATTGATGAAAACACAATACAAAATCTATCATTCTCTGTGTGTATATGTGTGTGTATTCCTTAATTATTCACAAAATAGAAAGCCATGCGCAAAAAATAAAGATGTATTTGACTCTATTACACTAACTCCTTTCCTTCAAAATTGATAATTTAAAGGAAAGAAATGATTATTCAACTGCTTTTCCAATTTGACAGTATTTCAAGATAACCAAAAAGGACCCCTTTTTGAGCAAAAGCTCTTTATATAAATATAAAAGGAATTATTGAATTTAATCATGGCATTTTACAAATCCTAATGTAATAATTGATTCAGACAGTCATCATCAAAAAGTAACAGAATCATTCTTTGACAGTTTGTCAGTAAATGAAATATTTCCATAGTGCAGAGTTATCATTTCACGTACCATCTGCGGGTCCTGAGGGACGCAGCTTCAACAGAGAGATGTGTCTGTCAGCGGCTTACCCAGAGATTAATCTCAGCTAAACTCTTAGTGACCTTGTGTCACTATATATGCACCCTGATGTGATCTGAAGTGTTTAGCACCTCCTGTGAAAGATTCTTTTTAAAGTACATAACCTGATCTAGCCAAGCCTTTAGACATCTTCCAGTTTACAACATAGGTAAAAGATAGGGGAACAAATTACGTACATAAGGATGAACTCAGAGAAATCCAGAGAGTGAGTCATTCTGTAGCACAGCTAGGTTGCCTTTCCAGAAGTCCAGATCTTGGGTAGGAGGAGGATAATGATACTTATGAAACATAGCTTAGTCAGAGATCTTTGAGTGGCTTCTATTCAATTTGACCACAGTAAGGATTTGACCACCCTTAAGGATACAAGAACCAACGATCCAAGACATTCAAATGCTCGTTCTTTATGCAGAGTGGATCTCCATAAGCAAGAAAGGTGAGGTCAGGGCCACACCTTCACTTCAGAGGCTAAAAAAACACACTGGAAAATCACACAGGTAATTTTCAAAGGGATGCTTTAGCATTCTTTTTTCCCTATCCTTGTTACGATGGTCCTGATAGACAAATGATAAGAAGATGAAGATTCTGAAGAATTTCGGAGTCATCATTTGCTATTTCAGAGGTAATTGAGTGTGGAGCTGAAGAGCACAGGTGCTCTGGTTTGAATCCCAGTTCTCTCAAAGTGACCTCTAACCTTTGGGAAGTTATTAAATCTCTCGGAGACCCAGTTCTTTGTGTGTAAAATGAAGATAATAATAGTACCTATGTCATAGGGTTTTTTTGAGAATTAATAATATGTGTAAAACAGTTAGAAAAAGACTGCCACACATTTTAAACAAATTTTATTAATATCATTATAAGCACAGATCCCACAATTGAGTGCAGCTAGATGAGATCTGTCTAAAATTTGCCCTAAACCCAGACATTCAAGCCCTTCTTGTACTCAAAACGGCTTGAGACTCTATGCTGTTGATGTTCAGCACATTTAAGGATGTTCAATCCTTTAAGGCTCAGCTCCAATGTTGCCCCCTTTTCAAAGATGTCTCTACTAGTTTCATCTCGAAAGTGATCTTCTGTTCACTCATAAGGATTTGTTACTACCTCTCTTATGATATCCATGAAGTTTATTTTGCATTGTAGTTATTATCTCACTTAACATGCCTTATGTGCTGGGAGTAATTTGACTGACTTCATTTTTAATTCATCTAATTCTTCCAACAGCTCTGTGAAGCTTTTTCTTCTTACTCATCCTTTTGACAGTTGGGGAAGCTGTGGCCCAAAGTCATTGTTTGGAAGGGTAGAGCTGGGATTTGAACCCAGCAGGCAGGGCCAGTCCTGGAAAGAATAATGGGGTGAGAGTGGTCAGCATCTCTCCACTCCACCTCCATCCCTTCCAGCCCGATGCACAAGCACACACTAATGTAGGACTGTAGGAAGCTGCTGAGGCTCCTCGAAGCCTCAGTGTCCCCTTCTCTGGGTCAGGGAAACGGACCTTACCCAACTACTGCCCACAGGCACTGCACACAAAGGGAGTGGTCAGAGATCATTGGAATTATGACAGTTCTTGGTCCCCACCCTACATATTTACCTGACTTTCCTGTTCCATCTGTGCTGTGTTGGAGAACACCTTACCGAGGAAATCCTATTCGAACAAGTCTCTGCCATAATTGTGCAGCAGCAAATGTGAACTCGATGTACAGTTCTGTATGATGTAGACCTTGAAATGCAAGGTTAGACTCATTTGTTCCAACTGCTGAGGTCGAAGTCATAAGATGAGCTCACATTGTTTGGGGTTAGATTCCAGGAGACCCTGCTGAACAAAGTAGCTGAGCACTCATGATGACAAATCTTGGCTGTTACTTTCTTCTGTTTCTAAGTGATGGATTCAGCATTTGGCATCATGTTTTTCTTGCTTGCTGAGTAACTTCATCAATTGCTTTTCATTTGTTAAAAAGTTCAACAATCGAAACTCAGATGACAGGCAGGTAAAATGAATTCTTCTCATGGATTTTTTAAGGTCTAATTAGATGGATACTTTCAGATGTTTGAATCCAAGGACACTGACTTTTCTTATTCAGAAAGTAAATCAATTGTATTGGAAACATTTTCTGGGTCTTTGATAAATAATGGGCTATTCTCACTTGACAGCTATGCACAATAGATAATTGGAAAAAAGCTTAAATCACTACCACACTGTAACTCATCTGATTATTTCAGTATTTTTATACAAAGCTATGTTAAAAGTCATATCAGGGCTTGGATACTAGTTTTGCTAATACGTGTTTAGAATTTTTTGGATAGTGAAATCCCACTTATGTGGGTCGTTTTGTAGGTGAATAGTGTTCACCTGGGACCACATTATTTCAATCAATCTGGCTGGTGATTCAGTGGCATCTAGACAATAACCCTGGTACTGAGTGTGTCTGATAATTCAAACTTCTCTCTGACCGGCTTCCCTCCCGGTACAAGGAGTGGTTTGGTTAAGTGAATTATTTGTTCGCACATTTGCTTGTAAGATATTGACTCTGTGATACTGTGGATGCTTGTCTGACTCCAGCTGCCTCGTCACACCCTATCGCGGCATCTGCAGCCTTCCACACCATGGCCCACAGTCCTCCATGCCCACAGCTCAGGACTCCGGCAATCTGTGACCGTCACCTGCTCACTCATTTCAGCTCTGCTGGCCTTCTAGGCCCCGCAGCACCTTCACTTGCTGTTTCCTCTCCCAGGAACCTTTTGGCACCTCTTCCTTTTGTAACTGCTTTACCCAACCACTTCCCACAGATACCACATACATAAAGAGGTGTTCAGCCATTGGCCTCTGGAGTTTAACTCTGCTTCGTCTCACTTAGGAAGTTCTGTTAGAACACATCTTTACCATGGAACGATTTCACCCCTTCACCTTGCTTTATTTTTCTTCTTAACCTTCTACCATCTGATACTACAGTTAGTTGTCAGTCTCCTGCACTACAAGTTGCCATCCTTGAGGGCAACTACTTGGTCGCTCATGTTCACTGTTGAATCTCCAGTGCCTGTGATGGTGCCTGGCACATGATATGAGCTCTACACATGTTTTTGTGAATCAATCAATCTATCACTAAATCCCTTACAGGCAGCTTAGTGCAGTGGTTAGATTTTAGGTCCTGGAGACAGACTACTTGCATTGAAATACCAGGTGGGCCTCTTGTTACCTGTGTGGCCATGGACATACCCTTCAACCTCCTGGGATTCATCTGTTCAATGGGGAAACTAATAATACCATCTCATTGCAGTGTTGCCAATGTTAAATTTATTAGTATGGGAAAAGATTTTGGAAAATTGCCAGGCTCTTAGGAAATTGAGCTCACAATAAATATTAGCTATTATAATTATTTCCATAGTGTTTTTAATTTTCAGAGTAATTCTCATTTGTTATGTTGTTTGTAACAATTCCCTGAGGCAGAAAGGCATTTAAAAGATGAACACACAGAGGAGAGGGACTGAACATTTTGCCACTGTTCTGCATTGAGCTAGAGCAGCAAAGGGCTGACACCACGGACCTCCCAGTCCCTAATCTGGTTTTCACAGATTTCCTAATCCCTAGACTTTCCAATAAAAAAATAAAAAAAAAAAGCTACTTTTCCAAAATGGTACTTTTGCCTCCAGCTAACTTCGAGATTACCTTATTCCTCTTGGATCATTATCATTTTCTCTTTGCTGCCTTCATCGTCCTGAATTACTTACTTAACTTTTCTGGATTTTTACATCCACATTAAAAAATCTTCTTCCTATATAAGAATATTTAAGAGGATTTATGTTACATATCTAGCAGCTTTGACGAGGATGAGGACCAGGGCCATGACAGTGATGATGATAAGGAGATGGCAGCAATCTTTACTCAGAATTTTGTTATGAGCCTTTTACTATTTTCAGTGCTTTGCAACGTAGCTATTCCTCAAAACAAACCCGACAAGAAAGATATAAATTTCATCATCATTTTACAGATGAGGAAACTGAGGCACAGAGAGTGAAACAAGATTCGCAGCCAGTCCAGCTCCAAAGGACATACTCCTGCCATCACCCTTTCTGCCTCTCGTTGGAGACCTCCTGTGGTTCCTGCCAAGCTGTCTCCAGGAGTCCCCCAAGACCCAGACTGCTCCCTGGTCCCCATTCTCTTCAAAATGACTCTCTCTCCTGGGCTCATTATGGGCAGGCTCTTATTTCAGTTATTGCTATTCTAATAAGCTCATCTACGCTGAGGTGTCAGCAGCTGAAATATGCTCATGTACGATTATCCCAGAAAGTGGTTTTCCATTTATCTGAAAGGCTGCTGGGGAGAGCTTTTTGGCCTGGAGAGTCTTTGGCTCTATCAAAGAAAGACATTTATTCTGCCTGTGTCTTCAAGCCGCCTTTCACTTAAAAGAACGAGTTGAGATAAATCAAATAGAGCATATGACTTAAGATTTGACTTATTACAAGAAAGACTTGATTCCAGCATCCCCAAACGACTAATATGCATCATAATTATGAGCTCTGGTCACAGCGAAACATTCCAATCTTCCCACCAATTCTGGGATGAAGTTGAATAAGAACAGTCCTCTGAATAAATGATTTAACCATGGAATCCCAAGCCAATGATTACTCCACAGTCATGCCACCTTTTGTGAAAATGTAAAGTTTGACCTTTTTTTACAAATCTCAAATACATGAACTCTTTGAACTTAAAGAAAAGAAACTTGAAATGTGCAAAAGGTTTTGGCTGAATGAATAACCGTGAACTACAAGTTCAAATGTATCGATTTATTCTGCACTTTAGTTTTCAAATGTGCTTAGGCTTTTGGTTTCCTTTGAGGCACTCCTGAGACTGCTCACTCTGTTCTTTCCCATGGTGGTGGCTCCGCGTTTCCTCCGGCGCATATTCAGTCCATCTGGACGGCAGGCTGAAGAAATAGACCCCCGCAGTGCTCGCCCACAGCGCGTCTTCAGTTTGCTCGCATCTTCCCTGGAGGGGATGCAGAGTTTCAGGGCACTCCTGGAGGATGAATCTCATGTCGTGGAGGAAGGGCGCCGGAGCGGGTGGATAGAAATAATGACGGGTTTCTATGGCATCCGCGCGTAAAGGGCGGGGGAGAGTCAAAGCATTTCCTGTACCACATTAAGCTAGGAGCATATGATTTAAAAAAGAAAAAACCCAAAAAACAAAAAAACGAGCTTCCTGGTTAGATATGAAAGATTTGAAGGAATTACAAAGTGAAAATTTTCCTGTTTTGTGTTCCCTTAAGGTACTCTTCTTGGTATAGAAATTACCCAATTCTAGCATGAAAATGGAGCAATGAGAGGAACCGGTGAGGGGCCTGGAGTTGTTCAGAATTAAGTCGGCTGCTGGGGGTTCGGATGAAGTCGTCTCCGAGGCGCGCGTGGACACTTGACCCGGCCTCGCTGCGGCTCTCTGGCCAGTGCGTGGAGCACAGCGTGTGCTGCAGGCTCCCCTGCTCTCGGGTTGCCTTCGCAGGCAGATACTTGCAGGTCTTGCATTTTTATGCTCATGTATTTCTTGGCGTATGGAACCAATTTGCTTTCCTTCCTACAGGATTGTGACTTTTGAATAAAATATATCTCCCTTGCTCCTCCCCAAGCTCATCGCTATTTCTTCCTATAACCCGCTTCTCGCGCTCTGGCACTTCCTGTGAGATCACATTGCCCCGCTGTGAAGTCCATCACCGTGCAGCAGTGGTACACGCCTGGGGTCACCGTGCAGCAGTGTGTACACGCCTGGGGTCACCGTGCAGCAGTGGTACACGCCTGGGGTCCCCAGGAGCAACGACCTTTCTTGTCCTTGTCTAGGATACTGGGCATGCATCACACCTTATTTATATTTCTTAGAAGATGAAATCTATTTCCTCTGGCTTTGTTGTTTTGTTGCAGCTTTTTTCTTTTTTCTTACCATCTCCAGTTTCATTTTTCAAGCCACTTGACCAAATCATGTGGTCTCCGGGTGAGCAAACTTTGCTATATTTTTGTGAGATGCCTGCCCATGAGAGGTCATTTATTCCTGTATCTGAAGCATCAGCTAGAAAAACAAACCTTTCAGCAATGCCATCTTTATAACCTTATTCACTTCCCATTTCCTCTTTTCTCATCCAGACTGTGGATCTTTTTTGGAAACCAAGAAAAATGAAAATGTTGCCTTTGTCCATCAGTCCTTTCTTGCCTCAGTGTATTTTCCCTTAAGATGCCTCCCAGGTATGATCGCATCCCCACAGGACTCAAAGGAGTCAGGCTACAGAGCACAGGTGTGTTTTGCTTGGTGGGCCCAGCCACAGAGCAGGGAGAGACCGCATGAACTCCGCTCTCCTCCCCTGGCCATACTGGCCTGCACTTGGCCCCCTCGCCTTCCACTGCAGCTTCTTCTGGGTCCAGACATTGCTGTTTTCATACCTGCAGGCACCAGCCGGAGCTTCCCCACTTCCCGTTGCATGCTGCAAAAGTGTGGAGCAATACATCTATCGTAACCTCAAGAATCTACATTTTCAATAATCTGAAGTATAAAATAAGTTATTTTTGGTGCAGAAGTAAAATTTACTTTTGCATAAGTTTTTCATATTCATTTGTAAACCTGTGAACACCAACTTTTAGAAAACAAATATAAGAATATGGCAATTGATGAATGTTTCGTATTGGTATTGAACTCGAAATAGAACAAGTTCATACCAAAATATATAGAGTTATAATTAACAAGAATTAGCAAAGATTTACTCATCTATAAAATGAATATCATAACAGTATTTGCCTCATGTACTTCTTGTGAGGAGTAAATGAAGTAATTCATATAAGATGCTTAGATCTGTGCTGAAACTGGCACATAGTAAATATATAAATGTAAATATTAGCTGTTATGTTTTTTAAAAAAGAAAAGATGAGAAGTAATTTAGGAAACAATTATGTATTTTATAATGTAGGCAGCATGCTTTGCTTCTGAAGATGGAGAAATTTAGGTAAACATTGGGTAATTTATTAAAACCACTAATATATTACACATTGATAATATATTTATATTTAGTAAATTTATTAAATATGAACAAATATTATTAAACCTGTTAGTAAAGTCTATATTTTCTGAGAAGTCATCACTTGAGGATAAATTGAGTAACCTCACTTTAAATAGAATAGTTCCTTCAATATAAACATCCCAACCCCATCTATTCAAAAAAATGTCTTTTCCTGAGGATCTCCCACATAATAATTTCAGATACACCCCCCAGAGCTGTGGTGGGTTCATGGTGACCCCAGCGGGCAGCAGTCAGATAGGAGTGGTGGGGCATCTGGGAGGGAGAAGAGCATCTCGAGTTGACCAGGTCACCACCCAGGAGGTTGTTGGAGATGGCAGGAGTCCACGCCCCAAGCTGGGATATGGGGCAGGCTCCAGTTCTGAGGAGCACCATCAAACACCTGACAAGGCAGCAGCCTGCCGTGGCCCCTGGACCAAGTGCCAGACCTGAGGAAGCTGGAAAACCAGGAATATGCAGGGAAGGACTCAGTGCAATGCCATGGAACGTACCTACACTGGTCTACCCAGCTCAGGGGCCAGGTAGAGTCTACAGCTTGGGGAAGCACGGGTGCTTAGACCCTGCCTCCTAGGACATTGTGGGCTGGGTCTTATACGTGGCATTGCAGCTCTCGGGAACAGCTGGATCCTAGTCTGACAGAATGACTCAATTCCACCAGCACCATTAGAGGCTTACTTATACAGAGCTCAGCTGTGCCACAAGTGATGTATGTGTATGTGCATAGGGTGTGTGGCATGTGTATTTTTTGTGTTGTGTGTGTTATGTGTGTTGTGTGATATGACTCTATGTGTTGTGTGTTATGCGTGTTGCATGTATGTGTTGTGTATGGTGTGTTGCATGTGCTGTATGTGTGGTGTGTAGTTTGTGTTGTATGTGTGTGTTGTGCGTGTGGTTTAGCTATAGATCCAGAAGCAGGAAACATGGGGTGAAGCTGACATTCCTTGGACACAAAATCGAAGTAAAGTTGGGAAGAACACGATCAACGGTAGCAATGGCTGGCATTGATTGAGGACTTAAATGCCAGCACTATGTTAGAATTTTTATGTAGGTTATGTGTCCGGCAAGTTCAATGGTAGCTCCCACTGTCCCCATATAGTGGCTGAGGATAGAAACATGGAGCAGTGAGACTACAAGGTCAAGATTATGCAGTTTGTTGGACTAAAAAGAGCATTATATCACACTATCCACATTGTCTGAGTGCATCTGTCTGTTAGTTTGGAATCCAGGGTGGCCAGACAGCACAGGGGAGGAAGGGTGCTGACTTCAGCTCCTGTTCTTCCTACACGCTGGTACCTGAGGTCACCTTGACTGAGGGCCAGCTCAGCTGCACACCCTATCCAGGCCTGGAGTCTTCAAAGGGGAACATAAATTCAACCATGACAGAGCCATGTCCATTTCGTAAGATATTCCTTGTAGAAATAGAGATTACAAGGGTTATCATTAATGATAAAATAGTATTGATTCTTATATTTGACAAATACTTAGTGAGTACTTATTATCTGTCTCACTACTGAAAGCTGGAAAGATAATCACCATTGTATGTAATCTTCAAACTAAATTTATAAGGAAGTTGATACTATTACTTGATTTTTTCCAAAAATGTATCTCAGTGAGGTTACATAAATATCCTTCAATACTATATCACAGAACTAGGCTTAAAATCCATGGTTTTCTGATTTTTCCCCCACTATATAACTTTGCTTCAATGATAGGAATAATGTCACCAAATAAAAGGAAAAAGAGAATTATCTGAAAAAATAACAGCTTCTTTCAAAGCTTTATTTCTATTCTATCCATAGAGTGACAGCTTTAGAAGAAGAAATGGCCACAATAAGTTAAATCTTGACCATATTTTCTAGAAACCAGGCACATGATAATGGTATTAATACACTAATAATGCTAGGAATTGGGGGAGGGTCTTTTTGCATAGGATGGATAGCATCTTGAAGTCCTAGATGAAAATAAATATGCTTTGTGTTCAATATTTAGAAGGCAGAGATACAATAGCATTTCTCATATTAAAAAGAAACAAATAATTAGAAGTACTTACTTAGAATGTAATAATTTCTTTCTTCTTTTGTCCTGGCTTTGCCACAGCTGTGCCCATTATTGCCAAGTGTTCCATCTGTGACCATCCATCGTGGGAGTTGCTGGGGTGGCACACTGCATGCAGCCTTCTCTTGCATTCTGAAATAGGTATAGGCATTTTTCAGGGGCTTGGGAGTGAATGTGAATGCTTAAAGAAACTCTGTGGTATCTTAAAGATATGGCATCTTATTCTGAGTTTTTATTTTTGATAAGCACAATGGTGCTTAGTTATCTATCACAGAACTCCCTAGCTAGCTAGTCTGTTTGGCAGGTAAATTCCCAGGGACTAACATTGGATGGATGCCATTCCTGGGCCGTGAACTGAACATGGAGACAGTGCTGGGTTTATTGAGTAAAATAATTTTCGTCTGGTCATCAGAGACACTAAAGATGTAAGGAACCGGCAAATACAAAAGAAAGAGAATGTCTCCTTTCCTATTCACCCTGTGAGTATCAATGTAGGATACGAAAATAAACGTTTGATCATGAGGTCAAAGTTTCCCATGCCAGGCTGTACTTTGATTCAAGGGTGTCTCTCCCTGGGGCTTGGGAGTTGGGGGGAAGTAATTCAGAGTTTAAAAAGCATTAAAAAGGCCTTGGGCTGTCTTGGTACGTTAATCTACAACACTTTAGCCCTCTGCCTCAACTGGTTCCTAGATGCATACACATTTACATCCAACGAAGGAAGAAAATCTAGGCGACTGGAATTATTTGAATTTTTACAAGCTGAGACTGGATATAATCTCTCTGATGTTTTTAGTTATTATTGAATAGTTTTCAGTCAACAGAGGAAATCTTAATGACAAATTTTGCTATTATCTTTGTCCCGATGTGCCATTGTTTTGCTTTCCAAAGGCATCAGGTAAGTAGGGTTGCCAATATATAACTTTATTTTGACATGCTTCTCCCAGGGAAATTCTATTTTTCTTTAGTGAACTCAGATGCTAAAGGAAATAGAATTTGATATGGGTGATCATCCTATTTCTTCAGTTCTGCACTGTGAGCTTCTCATGCATGGAATCCTTGCCCGGTGCCCCTCTGTGCTCCAGTAGTTCCTTGCACACCGCAGGTCCTTGGTGAACAGATGCTGGATGGTGGAAGCCTCCTAGCGAATTGGCATAAGGGATCTGTGATGTATCTAAATAAGTGGCACAATATGAGGATTAAAAAAATGGTCTTGTTTTTAACTCATATTTTGAAAACAGAAGCAAGAACTAGTATAGTCATTATTTCAGTCCTGTGCCACAGCTGTTCCGAAACACTCCTTTGAGTCACACAAGACTGGTGGCCCCAGCAATCTCAGATTCCAGCTGACTTGAGCCCCTGCTGCACACCCAGCCGTCCACTCTCTGATCCAGCTTCTCTTTCCTGCTCAAAGTCCATGGGGGGAGAACTGGCCCAGATCGACACGTGTATTTATGCTTCATCCAATCAACTATGCCACAGGGAGGGGTTATGATAAAAAAGGGAAAGAAAAGCACATCTCTGTGTAGGAAAAGGGGGAAGTTTTAGAAAATGGGAACTTACTGTCAGCTAGGTCGCTATCCAGAGGATTTTGGCCCCAGCACTTTGTTGGACAGAATGGCTCCCTGATGAGAGCCACATTCCAGGGGAGCTAACCTGGCAGCAGTGAGATTTTACCCAGGGGGATTGAAGGGGGGAGGCATTAAGAAGGCCTGTGGTATAGACCACTCTGAGCTGATAGGGTCTGAGGGAGACGCCTGCCTGGCAAGGAGCCTTGGAATCGGACAGGCTATGTCTGAGGGAACCACGTGAGCTCAAGTGGTGGCAGAAAGGCCACTTAGTAGTAGCTGATATGCAGAGAACCCAGCTCCGGTGTCCATCCAGGTTCCCAGGCAGCATGTTCTCTCGGGACAATAGGAGTTGGCCCAGAGAGCTGGCGGAAGCTGCTGTCACTGAGTTACAGCAGGAGGCTGGCAGGGCAGACTGTGGAGACCAGGATTCAGGAGCCCCAGCTGGAGGTGACTGTCGGAAGGTAAGTACAGTCATCCCTTGGTATCCACAAGGAATGAGTCCAAGGACCCCCCTTACAGGTCAGATGCAGAACCCGCGGGCGTGGAAGGCCCACTGTAGTTTCCCACTATGGAAGGCAGAAGGAGGGGATGCCAGATGTGATCCAGGCAGGGATCTGTCCGCTCAAAATGAAACACCAATTAGTTCATTTGATCTCGTTAATAAAAGTAAAACCGTGGCCTCCATTTGGAACCGGATCAACAGAATATGAGAACAACAGAGTAGAAGTGGGATTCCACCACACAGATTGGTAAGCAGAGCCCTAGGGTGGACAGTGACAGGCAGTGTGCACTGGGAACCATGCCTCGGTGACAGCCATGTGGGGACATGAGAGGAAAAGATGAGGCTGGGTGTGGGGAGGACAATGACGTGGAGGATGGAGGCTCCAGGTGAGAGCTGTCCCTGAAGGCACAGGGAAAGGAGCGCTTGAGAGGGAATCATGATCTACTGCAAATACCGTGACAGGTCAAGGCAAATGAAAAACTCAGAAAAAGCCAGTGGATTTGAGGACTAGGAACTTACTGGTGATCTGACTTTAAAAACTTGAACTCTACTTTTTTCTGACGCCCTTCCCACCCCCACCCACTCCAACACAAACACAAGTTCAGGCTCTGTTTGCAAAGCCCCTTTCCGGCTTCTAAAAGCACAAAGCAGGTCACCCCAGAGGAAATTCCGAGCTGGTGCCTTATGGAACAAAGAAGCACATTTCTTTCTGCTCTGGTGTTTGAAGCCTTTCCATGCTCAGCTGCCACAAGCCCCTCGCGTGATGATATGACATGCTGTCGATGAAATTTTATTAATAAAGCAAGTTGATTGACAATTTCTTTTTCTGTATAATAATTTATCTATCCATTTTCAACTCCCCTACCCTAGTTGGTGTTATAGAAAATCCCTACCTTGGGAGTTCATTCTTTACAAGGGTTACCTTGCAAGTCTTATCCTAGATTATTCTGGAAATGAGCCATGCTAGGAGGCTGAAGAATGGGAGAGAAAGAGGATAAATGCTGGAGGGAGAGTGAGGGGAGGTCAAGGGATAAGGTAGAGAGCACATATGTGGGGATAAAGCTAAGCAAGGAAAGAGATTTGACCCTCGCTGAGATGAAAGAGAATGAGACACGGATGGGAATGATGAAGAATCTGTGTGTGTGTGTGTGTGTGTGTGTGTGTTGGGGAAAAGTGAGAAGAAATTAATGCCTACTGCGGAATTTTGTAAATCACAAAAACCAAAAAGCACCTCCTCTGGGCGGACTGGCTGCCACAGGATGTACTCTCCCATTAGGAAAATTGTACGAACTGAGGACACCCTGTGCCTCAGCACAGACTGGATTTCAGTTCCCACTCTGTCCCTTGGCCAGGTGCCTTTGTGCAGTGCACACACTGCACAGCTGAATGTAGCAGCCTTCCGCAAGAGCTTGATTTTATGTTGAAATTAAAAATGCGGATCTGCTAATGAGAGAAGGAATTGGTAGAAGGAGATTAGAGGAAAATCATGTATATTTAAAATAGCCACTTAGTCAAATATGGGAATGGCATCTTACTAGGGAGATGCAAATGGAATTAGGGCCACCTCGGAATTTGGCGGAGCGGGGGGAGGGAGGAGGGTTATCTTATGGCAGCATTTTTGTCTCTGTCTGCATGGCTAGGCGTTTGTAGAGTGGGGCAAATATGAACGCACGTTGAGAGGACAAATGGAAGGGAGTTAAGGCTGGGAACCTGGGTCCTCGACCCTGGATGAAAGGGTGTTATATGGGGTGGGAGTGGGCAGGAAATCTGTATCCATATGTCCTTATGTTAGGATTTTGGCAAAGGAGAAAAGGGATCTCACACAAATGGAAGTGGACTAAGCAAACACACACCTGTCCCGCAGCCCTGTTGGCTCAGAGGCACTGGTCTGTGGGAGAATGAGCCGCCTCCTCTTGAAGTAGCCGCTTTCCTTGGGCAGACAGCATCCACATACGCGGAGGAGAGAGAGTGCATTTGAAGAGACTGTGGATGTAGTGTCAGCCCCTGTAACCTAAAACCCTGGGGACACATTTATCTTCTGAAGGAATCCTCCCTTCTACCTCTCCAAGAGTGTAGCTTGCTTTTATTTTATTTTATTTATTTTTTTCAAGCTACTGTTTCCTTTCCTTTGACTTCACATGGGCTTTCAGATCTTGAGAGCAAAATTAGCTGCCCTGGAGGTTTCAGATTGTATCTAGGTATAAAGTTGTTTCAAAGACAGCTGTGGCTATAGTAATAGGTGTCAGCTGGGAGTACGACAATGTTGCACAGCCAAATGTGACATTTACACAGCTTCCAAATGAAACACCAGAAAAAGCCCCTTCAGCGCCTCTACACACCCAGGCTGGATGCTGCCCCAGGGGGGACGGGCAGGAGTTCTCTGCTTCAGCTGAAGCATTAATAGGGTGGAGAAAAACAAAACCTGCATGGCATATTTTTGGGTTAGTTTAAATTGATAAAATTGATCAGGATCCCTTCAAAAATAATCTAAAATGAACAAACGAGGATGGAGATAAGCATAAGTGGTTGCACCAACATAGCCATAGCATTTCCTGCTTCGAAAAGGAGGAAATAAAATGCAGCGATTCAAGTCATGAAAATAACAAATGGTGTTTGATATATAGCATGCTACAGCGTTCCTGACGGGAAGTGTGAGTGGATAAAGGTAAGGAAAAGTAATGGTTCTCTGGAAGATATAGTCACATTGCAAAAGGGAAGAAATTATGCTTAAACTGCTATCACTTCTTTGATAAAATATTTAGAATGACAAAAAGTCGTTGAAATATACTGTTGTTTTGATGTATTTTTTAAAAAATCTAGCTTCTGAATATGTCTACTTCAATTCAGACAAACCCAAAGGATATTTCTATGCAGTTTGAAAGACAGTGAAGAACAACAACAACAAAAAATGGAACGACAGAAATAAAACTCACCCACAATTTCCTATAGTTAGCACAAAAGAATACCATCCGCTGCTATTTTCTTCAACCCATCACAGCTTGTACAAGCTGAATCCATTAACTAATATCTGCAACAAGAAATAATTTTTTAAAAATCCTGAAATACTATTAATATATCTAGCAGTATTTTCTAATTACAAAATGGTATTCAGAGGAAAATTCAGAAGGACTTATAAAACTGAAAAGGGCAGCATTTGTAACATAAGGAGTACAAGCAACGCTACAGACATTTAGAGGCATGAAACAAAATTGTGTCTTGTGAATAACGTTTTTGGCAGTGGGAAGAAAGGGAGTTTTCTAGAGAACATGGCATCTGAATTGATCCCCAGCATAGCACTCTTACGAGCATTATCTTTCCCAGAATTTAGAGATCATATCTAAATCTTTGTATCTGCCACGGCAGTATTCCTTTGACAACTGAAGGTGTGAATACATACTATGTCATGACACGGTACACACATACGTCCACACATGCATCCATAGTATGCACACATAGCTATACATCCATGAGATGCCTGCTGATACTTTCACTTTTCCCCTAATCTCTTCTCTTCTATTCCATCTGGACTTATTTTAAAAATGCTGACCTTGACCCCACACTCTGATTTCATAATCTGCTCATATGTTGCCCTTATAGATGGAATAGTGACCAGCTTATGATCATTCTGTAACGAACTCATTTAAGTTTTGATGTCCCTCCTCTTCCTTCACTTTTCTGAAAGTTTTATTTTTTCCTGTCATGTTTCAGAGATGTTTCTCTACCTTTATGTGCAGCAACCTATTGCTGTTGTCCACTAGTGAGACGGCATCCACGGGTCGTATGTGGACAAGGTGTCTCGCTGTCTCCTGAGGCCTTGGTTCCACAGTGCGTTTGGCAAAATGAGGCTCTGAATACTTTTTACTCTACCTGAACATAATGGGGCCTGGATCTCAGTATTCACAGCTTGAGTGGGTTAAATGTGCATACTTCTCTCCAAAACCCCCATGCCACCACTGATGGCCTTGCCTCATACTGTCCAGAGAAACGAAACGGATGAGAACATTTTCTTGCTCCAGCCCGCAATCTACCAACCGCACTTCACCCTCATCCACACCCTGCCCTTCTCCGAAGGCCAACTGCATTCATGCTTGTGTTATTAATCCTTCCCCTCTTTTCTTAATATTTTGCACCTGCTATTATTTTCTCTTCCTCTGCAACAACACACCTCACTCTGGCGCACCAGTTCCTCATCAGCAATCTTGTTTCTTTGCTTCTTTAACAGCAAAACTTCTTGAAAGAGTTGCACGTGTTTACCGTATTTATTCTATCCACTTCCTTAACCTCTGTCTCTCCACGGTTCGCTGCTGTGGGGCATTACTTTTCACGGTTTCAGGAAGTCTGCTTTTGATATGGTTATTAGTGACATCATGCTGCACCATCTGATGCCACTTATTTGGTCCTCTCCTATGCCAACCCAGCAGCATTCACACAACTGACAACACCACCTTTCTGAAGAAGCT